>NW_026590809.1:3722220-3858467 GCF_907164565.1 Psammomys obesus | reverse complement strand
CACACACACACACACACACACACACACACACACACACACACACACACTACAGCCTGGCAGGACTTTCAGACTTTAAGTGACCATCACTCTTTCCTTGCCATTGAGAGTAATGGTTTTAAAATTTTATTCATTAATAGTAAATAGTTCGAATTTATTATACTGCAGGCCTGAATTAACTATTTCATGCCAAAACTTTTGGTAGCTGTTCTTCAGGTCTCAAAGACAATTCATAAAACATGCCATATACTTTGTGTTTCTTAAATTACATAGGTGACTTTTACCATGCCTTATAAAGTTAAGTGTCCAGATGAAAGTTTAAAGCTCAAATTCAGAGGCAGGCATGGCAGCTCAGCCTGGGCTGCATAAGGAGGCACTTTCTCCAAAAGTTCAAGAGAAAAAAACAATTCCAAGTCAGTGTTACTGATTGTCTTCAGTGTTTATAAGATAGCACTTGGCTGTGTTGTCTTACTCTAGCACCATGAACTGTCCCCTGTCAGCAGATTCCATTCTTGGATTGTGCGTTATATGTTAAACCTTACGCCGTGAGTGTGGTCTTTCCGTGCAGCGATGGAGCTAGATTTACAGGTTGCTCAGTTCACGGCCTGCTCCTGACTCATGCTGCTACCCAACCACCGTGTTTCTGTGTCATCTGCCTCACAGAGACACTGAAATAAAAGGAAGAGGCTTTGCATGGTATATTGGTCGTGGTTGTTTTTCTTAAAGTGTGTACCTATTGGGAACTGAGAAAAGCAAACCAGCCTTTTTCTTGTCTTTGATTTGGAGCCCCCCCCCTTAAGCTGAGTCTATCAAAATAATTTTTGTGAAGCCTTCCGAATCCACTCACTCCATTTATGTGCTTACCATATCTTTGACTTAGTTGAGATGAGCAGAAAATACTTCCTCAGCCTTAAAAGCAAAACAAAATACTTTTATTGGTCACTGGCTTTTTTTTTTTAGGAAACGTACCCATCCAATTACCCAATTAGCACTTTTATGGACCAACAGTGTGTGAGGGGCGGCTCTACCCGCACCGTGAGGGTGGCCATCCTAGCATCACTACCACTTTCTGCTGTTTGTCTAACCCTGAGACCAATCTTCTCAGGCGGGTATGATTACTGTCTTCTTTTATAGATGAGGACTCTAAGTTCCTAATTGACATATAAGTGCTAGAGTGAGAATTTTAATGTGTGTGTTCCAGTTGGGCTGGGTGGAGACCAGGCTGATGCAGTAATTGAAGGAAAGAGTAAAAGTATCACAAGGAAGGCTGCGGCAGCAGGACTGAAAAGCAGATGCACGTGTCAAAGTAAGCATGAACAGAGCATGCTTGATGAGTTATTAGAAATAGCTGATGTGGGAGAGGTCAAGGTGGCTCCTGATTCTTAGTTTAGGGACATCTGGGAGATAGAGAAAAATAAAGTAGAAATCCAAATCAAACCGTATAACACAATCATGGAAACTCAGTGCTGTGGACATGAACAAGATAATGCTAGGTAGTCAGAGGGATCGCAAATTCTTCCACCTTCCTGACTAGCATATCTTCTCCATAAAGACACACCATCTCCAATGGCAAATACTAATGCCTAAGAAAATCTAATTATAAGGGAAATACGTCTTTGTGTAGACTGCCCTAGGGCACTCAGCATATATTCTGTAATGGAAAGTCTTCTGATTCCACAAACCGTGTCATATCATAATAAACTTGCCTAATAAATCACATGTCTCATGCTCATGAGGAGGACTGTCCATTTGAAAAAGGAAGACATGATCTACTTTCCTCCAGGAGAATGTCTGCAGCCCGCTGAGCTCTGCTGATTTACTGGAGGAGCCAGCTGGGAGTCAGTGGCCAGCACTCTCCTCCTCGATCATTAGCACGCCTCCACATTTGCTTCAGACATTCAAATACTCCCTTTTTGCATAAAATTTCACAATGAACTTACGGTTTTCCAGTCCTTCTCCAGGATGCAAATAGTCCAGACCACTTGAAGAAAACCCAGCATCTTAAGTCCTAAAACATAGCCATATGAGAACTCTGCTGAGCTCTAGCTCATGACAAGTAAATCTGTTTCCCAAAGCTGCCGTTGCAAATGGCAAACCTGGTACACATGTCCCTTTTCAGTTATTCAACAAAAGATTCATGCCAAGTGGTAAAACACCGCATATGAATCAATAAAAACTACATGATCTCATTAAAAAATAGTCAAGGATTTAAATATATGCATAAAAGATCCAGATATTCAATATGTGTGTGAAAAGGTTCATTATCATAATTAAACAGAAAAGCAAGCATTACAGTTGCCGTGAGCCACCATGTGTTTGTGGCGAGGCCTGGGTAAGACTGCTGGTCCCCGACCCTGACGCAAGTGTGCGGCGGGTGGAGGTCCCAGGCGCTGTGGTGGAAATGAGTGGGAGGGGCGCTAAATGTGCGCTACGTCAGGGCTTGGCAGTTCCACTCTGAGATACACACCCATCACAGTGGGCGCATCTATCCAGAGGCAGAGCTGAACTGGGCCGCCCCTCGTTCGTTCCTCCCCTCCCACATCCACTCAGTCATGATCCACAATGTGGAAAAGAAAATTGTGGGTTGTTTGTTTTGTCCTTGCTTCCCATCTTCTCCTGTCTTGAACCAGTCTTTGTCCCCCTAGGATTAGCTACATAGGAGAAAGAGGGGTTGGAGGAGACTTGGCGAGGTCTTGTATTCAGCTGTCTCTGGCCTTGATGTTCCCACAGCACACAGTCTCTCTGTGCAGTGGTTTTCAAACCTGGGAGTCACCTGGCAGACATCTACATTATGAGGATGTAACAATAGCAAAATTACAGTTACGAAGTAGCAGCGAAATAACTTTATGGTAGGTGTCAGCCATCAGAAACTTTGTGAAGGGGCGCAGCTCCAGGAAGGTTGAGCGCTGCTCTGGGTGTGTTGTTTGTGGCAGCACTTCAGGGAACATCTTCTAGGAGCATCAAACTCCAGCCGGGGGCCCGGGCACCAATCCTTATGGAAAAACAGCAGCAGCTTTGGCTCCCGAGGTTTACTCCGCCGGTGGAGGCCTGCTCTCTTCTGGGTTCCTTGGCTCATGGGGAAACTAGTACATCTCTGCTGGGCTGGTGGGGACTCTCACTGTTCCTCTGGTTGCCGTCGGCCCTGACAGCCTGCTAGCCCCACGCCTTTCAAGGAGGGAGCCAGGCTGCTGACGTCCTCTGGCTTCTACAGACATGCTGGCCATCTCTGAGATACCACGCCCTTACCTTGTGTAGGAATCACCTCGAGAGAGGGCTAGGGCCGGAGATCACCTCAAGATGCTGCTGCAAATCTTTTTATAGCTGGGAAGCTGCTTTACTTCCTTATCGATGGCCTCAAAGTTGCTGTTAAAATGAAGCAAATGAAGGGAAGAAAGGCTCATTCGGCCCACAGCCCAGAGAATGGTGCAGTTCCTTTCCTGGGCCAGGCATGGCGGTGGGAGCAGCTCGCCCCTGTGACTCCTGCCTCCTGGAATAGTGTGGCAAGCGGCAGCAGAGGACGGGATACCAGACTTCGCTTGGCTTTCTCCTTCTCATCCAGTCCAGGACCTCATGGGATAGAGCAGCCCACATTCAGCTTGGCGGTCTCCTCTCAGATAAATCTGTGGGCAGGTCTAGGGTGTGTCTCCTAGGTGACGCCAATCTAGTCAGGTTGACAATGGAAGTTAACCACCAGAGCGAAAGTGGCCTTACTAACACAGTGATTGTTTTAACCTACATTTCAACCTAATCATTTTAATCTGTCTTCTTTTATGGTCATAGGAGTCTTTTCTAAATGAAAGAAGCTTTCTGGGAGCTAAATGCTGTACTCTCATTTTTCCTTTTTAAATTTTCTACTTAAAAAATATCTCAATGGGGCTGGAGAAGCGGCTTGAGCTGACAGTCCCTGCTGTTCTCTCAGAGGATAAGTTTGGTTCCCAGCCACCATGCCCGGTGACTCACAGCTGCTCCAACTCAGCTCTAGAGGATTCAGTGCCCTTATTCTCACTTTCACAGACACCACGCACACATGTGCACACAAACACACATAGACACTCACACGTATACATCTAGAGATGATAAAAAATTAACATTTAAAAAATACTTAAGGGGACTAGTGGGACGGTTCAGTGGTTAGGAGTGCTGGCTGCTTTTCTCGAGGACCTGGGTTCAATTCCCAGCAACCACATGGTGGCTCACAACCATCTATAGTGAGATCTGGTCCCCTCCTCTGGCCTGCTAGCTCACATGCAGGTAGAGTGCTTATAAATAATAAATAAATAAATCTTTAACTCCAGTTCAGGGCATGTGACTCCCTCTTTTAACCTCAGTGGACACTGGATATGGACATGGCACACAGACATACACTCATACACATTAAATAAAACTAAAAGAGGTTTTAAAAAATGCTGTGCAGCTGGGCACAGTGGCGCATGCCTGTAATCCCAGCACTCTGGGAGGCAGAGGCAGGCGGATCTCTAAGCTCTGAGTCCAGGAGAGCTAGGCTAAACAGAGAAAACCTGTATTGAAAAATAAAATGCAGAATGCAAACTGCTGTGCATGGACAGTGAGGACTGGAAGCGCACATGTGCTCACCTCGTCTGCCCCCTGCCCGAAGCTTACGGGGAGCTCTGCATAGGGAAAGCGCCCTGTGTCCATTCCCGCCTGGGTAGCATCTGACTTACATCACTACTGCAGAGCAGAGTACAGACTGTCTCCATCCAGAGATTCGCACTCTCAGGCACACCCGTGCTCTGTGCATTACTCGGAACAGGCTGAGCGCACAGTTAGTGTGCTGCTTCTTTGTCTGCACGTGACCCCTCACTCTTCCCTGACTGAAGCAGCTTCTCAGCTGTAGGCTGTTGGCGAGAGAGAGCAGGCAGGGGAGGCGTTATAGAGATGTTGTCTTCTTCAGTTTCAGCTTTTGGAAACTGACTATAGCTGTGCTGTGTCTGTCACTAGGCAGTCAGGAGAAGAAAAGGGAGGTGTGTGACATCCAGAACCCTCCCTCCTTGTGCCTTGAATGAGGAGGTTGAGTGCTAAGTGACGAGTAACTGAGGGATGCCTTGGTGGCCGAGTCCTTCCTGGCAGGTTATCCACCGTTTGCAGCAGTGGTTGCCAATGGATTTTTTGAAGACTGGAATAACTTATGTAAACTGTATTCTGCATGGTAGTCAGGTAGCTGAAAATTTTCCTCCCATTTCATGTTTTAATAAAATATGAACTTAAAAATTCAGAGTAAAAGATTTTCAAAATGGTCTCAAGTCAGTTTCTGAGTTTGTAAAGCATTTAATAAGCGTGAGTGTGAGGCGCAGAGTGGGCCTCTAACAGGTCGTGTGCCAGACGGTAGCTTTGTGTTAGCTAAGGCTAGTAAGGAGTGCTCAGCTCCCTGCCACGGCGCTCAGTGTCACAAGTTAAAATATGTGGGAATTTTTCATGCACGAACGGGTATAAATCATTTGTTAGAAATATCAAAGCTGAGAAAATCAAATATTTCAGCACTTGTAGAAGTCTACTTTGCTAAATTATACTTTACAAATGATCAGCGAATTATGGCCGCTTTAAATTTAAAAAAAATATATATATAAGAGAATGGCTTTGGTTCTCATGTGTTCCAGGCATTTCGAGTGCTTTGGTCCTGGTTTTAAATTTGCTTTCAGCTTTACAAAATGTGACTGAGTAGTACACCGAGCGATCTAGCCTGCGGTAATGACAGAGTGTGACTGTGGAGTCCTCCTTAAAGTAATGTAAATGATTACGTCACTGCTCCTCCAGATGTTCACATGATAATGAGGTGTCAAAGCTTCCACCCAGAAAACATTGACGACTGAGAATATGCATTTAAGGATGTGAGGCTCCAGACAATTTTAATGTTATTTTTATGCATTTTACTTTTCATTGGTGTTTATAAGCCTGTCAGATACCTTGCAACAAACCAAATAAACTCATTTCACTCCCAGAAAATAGTTTTCCCAGTTTTTTTTCAAGCACATTCCTGTAGGTGGGGAGAGGGAACCAGGGCTGCATTCCCTGTTTAAATACACAGTGCTCCAGCTGCTACCCAGCCGCCCACAAGAGGAAGAGAGTAACTAAGTTTTCGCAGCAATGTGTAGAAATAAATGTATTGAAATCCCAGTGAAAGCTTCCACTGTGCTGGGCATAATGGGAGAATTCCTTAAGATTAGCTGAGATTGCATTTTCCTCACGTTCATTTTCAGGGTCCAAGAGTTCCCAGGTCAGTTTGTAAACATATCTCATTCATTTCGAATGAAAACCCACAACTCAGTTAGCCAGTCAGCTTGGTGATTGCAAGGCATTTTATTTGAAATAACATGACTAACCCCTTGTTGTAAATGCAGAGCTCATTGGATTTGGTTCGGGGAGGTGGGAGCCTGTGACCCCTATTTGTTATTTCTCTCAAATATATGAAAAAAAAATGAATTAGCATTCCAAAGTGTGCCTTTGATGAGCTAGTGTGGACCTTTCCTTGTGTCTCTTTCTAAGGCTTCCCACCCCACCCCTACCTCGTTACATTTCTGGCTTCTAGTGTGCTTTTAAAACCCATTCCTTACCTAAAGTCAATCTCGACATTGATAATTACCCCTGTTTTCTCATGGAGCCTCCTCATTTTCACCTGTGCTGGATTTTCTAAGAGCAGACAGTCAGATGGTTTTGTTCCTCTTAAGAAAGCCCTGACAGGCTCGTGACACTGGCTACTGCTGTAACTGTACATTTCTATACATAATTGATGACCTGGGCCCGCGAAGACGGCACCAATACACAGCAGTGTAGATTACCATATGGTGAGGGGGCCAGGTCTTCGAATTTTCCATTTCTGAATAGAAATAACTCCTTGCTAACCAGAATTCCAGGAGTAGGTTTATGTAGTGATAAATATTCTTCAGAGAACAGTGCGCTCACTCGCTGTCACTGGAGGACGTGCTCAGGGTCACGTGCTAACTCATTATCCTGTCTCACCCTCCCAGCATGGGGTTCCCTGATAGTTTGGTGGTACACACACACACACACACACACACACACACACACACACACACACACAAAGTTTTCGGGGTTAAGGAAAGTTAAGCTCCAGATGGCATCTTTTGAAGCATTCCATAATCTAATTGCCCTTTTTAATTTAATTTATAGAAGATGAGAAGGCTACTAAATAGTTGTCTTTTTATGAGTGGTTTGCATGAAGTTTATGTGTTGTTTTGTGTCCTACCTACTGGGCCCTGGCATGAGCACGGTCTCTGGTTCATGCTGTTTCGGTTCCTCAGCCTTTACCTCCCCACCACAGGCCATTTCCTGACACCATACTGCCTTCCCTGGCCGTCCACACTCACCCCAGCCCCAAGGTCAGCAGCTGTCCCTTTCAGAGCCCCTTGCCCATCTAGGTGAGTGTTTCACTGTCCCCAGCATCTAGCTTTGCCATTTTTTTGTGTTGCAAGTTGGCTCAAGGTAGAAACTAAATACCCTTTGCCATGGTATTTCCCCGGCCCTCTACCATGTGCCCACCATAGCACAGGTGTCCTAGAGTTATCATTGAATAAAACAAAAAATCCTATAGTAAGCAAGAGATTGAATTTAAATATAAAAATATGGATTGTTAGATAGATGATACACTGATAGGATTTATACTTACCCTAAGCTCTTGCATTGTTGTTCTTCTGGCCATTAGTAGAGAGCCTGTCTAGTCTGCACACAGCCCTGAATGAAATCCCAGTTCCACATGGCCTGGAGTGGTGGCACAGCTGCGTGATTCCAGCATTTGGGAGGTACAGACCCTACATCCAAGGTCATCTTTGACTCTGTGGCAAGAAATGAGCAAAGCTGAAAGTTGTGATTCAGATAAGAAAGGGGCCTGTTCGTATTTTCATACTGAGATTTTAAACTTCTTGCTTTACTTTGATTTAATTCCCTTTTTAAAATATGATTTCACAACACAGAGTTTCTGTAAGTCTTTACTATCATACACTGAATATTTATTTAGGTTGATATTTCCTGGCTTTTTGGTATAGCCAGGAAAAAAGTTTTTGTTTTTATTTTATCCTCATGTCTTAGACTGCCCTTTATTTCTAGAAAGCAGATCGCACAGCTAATAAAGCCTTCGTATAGAATGACTTTTTAAAACTTGTTTTTAAATACTGTTTAATTTCAGAACATATTCCACCGTTTAAGCATTAAAAGCAGCGTACTTATTAAGCCTTCAGTTTGCAAATTGCTTCCTAAAGTTTGTAAATTAGTCATTGATTTCTAGGAAAATAGTTTTGAATTTCAACCGTATCAATGGAGGCTAAGTCCATATTCTTTTATTCCATAAGAGCCACAATATTGCAATGAGCATTTAGGGCCTCTGAAAGGCTCTACCCTGCAGGGTATCAGAGCAGATGCTGAGACTTATAGCCAAACTTTGGGCAGAGTGCAGGGAATATTATGAAAAAAGGGGGAGATAGTAAGACCTGGAGAGGACAGGAGCTCCACAAGGAGAGCAACAGAACCAAAAAATCTGGGCACAGGGGTCTTTTCTGAGACTGATACTCCAACCAAGGACCATTCATGGAGATAACCGAGAACCCCTGCACAGATGTAGCCCATGGCAGTTCAGTGTCCAAGTGGGTTCCATAGTAATGGGAACAGGGACTGTCTCTGACATAAACTGATTGGCCTGCTCTTTGATCACCTCCCCCTGAGGGGGAGCAGCCTTACCAGGCCACAGAGGAAGACAATGCAGCCACTCCTGATGAGACCTAATAGGCTAAGATCAGAAGGAAGGAGAGGAAGACCTCCCTTATCAGTAGACTTGGGGAGGGACATGGGTAGAGAAGAGGGGGTTATTGGGAGGGGTGGGGGGAGGAAGTTAAAGGGGGGATAAAAAAATTAAAAAAAAAAAAAAAAAGAGCCACAATAGAGAGCTGTAGGCTTGGGATTTCTCAAATCCTGACTTTAAAAACACGGCTTGTCTTGAGTGAATTAGCTCCCCTCTGTGCATGGTGGTGTCTTCATCTGCTGCTGGGGACCCTCCAGTTGCACCACGTACTGGCTCAGAATCGAGCACACCTGCAGAGCGTGTGGTGACTTGCAATGGCACAAGTGTGACGGAGGACGCCGGGATGAGATGGCCCAGTTGTCACTGCACAAGCATGACTGGTGTTTAGAGCTCAGCACTCACATAAGACTCCCGGCGCGGTGCCATGCCCGTGTGATCCCAATGCCGGGAGCTCAGGTTCAAGATGGCCCCTGGGGTTGGCCAGCTAGCCATGTTGAATCCGTAAGGCTCCCCATGTCAAAAACTAAGGTGGGGCCTGGAGAGCCGGCCGAGGGGTTCATAGTGCTTGATCTTGAAGAGGACCCTGGGTTGATTTCTAGCACCCACATGGTGGTTCACAACTGTCTGTAACTCCAGTTCCGGGAGATCCAGTGCCCTCTGGCACAAACATACATGGAAAACACTAAAAAACATTAAACTCTTTCATTGGGGAGGTAGAGACAGGGTTTCTCTGTGTAGCCTTGGCTGTCCTGGACTCGATTTGCAGACCAGGCTGGCCTCGAACTCACAGTGATCCTCCTGCCTCTGCCTCCCTGAGTTTAGGGATTATAGACATGTGCCACCACGCCCGGCTAATTCTTTAAAATGTTTAAAAAAAAAAAAAAAAGTTAAGTGGCTAGTGGAAAAGTAAGAAACTTACAGCTCAATAATAGAGCCAAAGTAAAACAATCTGACGTGTAGTTCCTGTAGGTTTGGTCGCTCTGCAGATCAAAGCCCCGGCTGGCCTTGTGTATAGCCCAGCACTTCATCACTGAGCAGCATCCCCAGCACATGAGAGAGGTGCGGAAATAAAGGGAAGTTGTGACTGCTGCGTGGTGCTGAGGGGACCCACAGTGCGCCTGCAGGGTCAGCAGGAAGAGACATTGTCAGGAAGGCTTCCTCACTGACTGCAGGAAGCGGGTGGGAAGGAACAGCTCAGTCAAGGAACGGATCCAGGACCCAGAGACAGAGAATGGGAAGGGTGGACATGGGGGGGAGCAGCTCTCGCACTTTTCAGTGACAAGGTGAGGAGCCAGTGAAAGGTGACATGTCACGTGGAGGCTCCTTTGTAGTTCCCCAGTGTGTAAGCAGCAAGAGAAGACCGAGGGAAGTGCTCTGTTCTGACAGCCAGCAGGCGCCGCCACCCACTCTGGGTGCCCTCCGTCCTCTCTTCCGCCTGGATACACCTCTGACCTGTAGCACACCCAGAGAGCCTGACTGTGTCACTGCTGTGTACCTTCAGTACGTCTCCTTCTCCAAGCCCCAACCGTAGCCATTGTAAAAGACGGTCCATGACTGCACGCAGAGAAAATCACCCCAAGGTGTGAGCAGCTTCCTGCGTGAGCAGTCACCTTCAGACTTTTGGAACCTCGTTCATTCATTATATCTCCTGAGGGCCAGAGAGCTTTCATTTATATGAGCAGTATCTGTCTGCATCGTCATATTTAAAATGAAATCTAGGAAAGCGTGAATTTAAAAATAACGTCAAGCTCCATGAAAAGAAAAATAACAAAAATCTCCAACTAAACCCACAGCTGGTGAGGAGATTGGGCCAATCTGTTTCCTCATGGGCTGGGCCTCCGACGGCGGAGTCTGCCCCCTCGGCGTAGTGCCTCTGCAGCAGTGTCACATCTCAGGCCCTCTAGATAAGCCTGTGTGCCAACATGAGACCGTGGAAGGAGAAAGCCAATGAGCTGAGTGCTGCTGTTGGCTTGAAGTAGAGTTTCATCCCTCTGGCCTTCAGACAGAGGGCTGAGGGAGGCCCCAGTCACTCTGAGAAGTGTTTCAGGTAAAGGTACTGATTGAACACAGAGACTCTGAGAAGGAGGTTGCAGAAGGTGAGAGAATGGGGACCGCAGGACACTAAGCTAGTTCTGCCCTCGCGCTCTCCATCTATCTGCTCCTGACTGTAAATTCTCCAAAGATTCCGGATGGGTATTAGTGTTCGCAGAGTCACCTATGTTTTGACAGTACAGCGTTTGCAATTCCTGAAGCAGCATCTTTTCGCCCTGGATGCTGGGGTAAGGCTTCACCCACTCAGTGAAGCAATTCTCGTGTGTTCCGCTGCTCCAGGTCACCAGCCCAGAGACAGTACAGCTCCACGGATTACCTCTCAAGATATGACTTGTGCGGTGCAGCCACAAGGGCTGTCCTCTGTGGTCTCCGGAAGTTCAGGGCTGACGGTGGCACGGAGGGCCGCCTGAAGGCATCCGAAGCTGTTCTGAGTGGTGCCCGGCTCACAGAGGAGCCTGGCCTCTTGCCTTGACAGACTCGAAAAACAGCATTCCTAAACATGAATTTCGTTGCCTTTGTTAAAAATTCACTTTCATTGCTTTTAGCACAGCATGTACCTGTGATGGTACGCTCCTCCCGCACTGTTAATGAGGGTACATTTTGCCCTTTTGAAGCTTACACTAATCACACGTTTCTGTCCGTTCAACGTTAAGTTCTTTAGCTCTGAGATTTTTGACCATAGTTCGTCTTGGACAGTTCATACTTTTGTACTCCGTGTTACCTCCCACGAGCAGTGTTTGTTCTTTACGGAGGGGCAGGCATAGTGATGAGACCTGTGGACAGATGGCAAGTCACTTGCACGACTTCAATTGACCGTGTTACCTTGAGATGCGTCGCTCCGGGGTTAGGGAGAGGAGGGGCGTGTTGGGCCCAGTGAGCAGGCAGGCATAGATGAGTGGTTACGAAGACGCTGTGAGTTCCGTCCGAATTTTAGTGTATACATTATCTTCCTTCCTGCTGCCTAATTCCTATGTTTACCTTGAGGAACTGGCAGCTGGGGCAGCTGGGGCAGCTCAGCAACAAGCAGTCACACCTGGGGAGCAGTCACAACTGTTGGAACAGTCACAACTGTTGGAACAGTCACACCTGGGGCAGGAGTAAAACCTGGGAGCAGGAGTCACACCTGGGGCAGCAGAGGGCCCAGCCCAAGATCAGTGTGCACTGTGATGGAAGAAATTTCCTAGCAGAAAATTCTTTGGCAAAAATACATATTCAGTGACTTGCTTTAGTCTTAAATGATAAGTATCTTTAAAGTAAATAAAAAATAAGGGCTGAGCAAAAAACATGCTTCAAAAATGTATTCATTATATGAAAAAGCAAGTTTTTAAGGACGCAGGAATTAGGACAAGGGATTAGAAATGCGGTTGTGTCTTCCTGGAGGAGTTCTGTTGAGCTTGCTTCAGCGCAGTGCGGCTTTATTGTGAGAGGGGACTATACACAAAATGTTTAATGTGCGTTTGAGTGTGCAGAGTCAGCCCTGACAATTTTTCTAGCACAGAACTTGCCCAGGTTGCTTGCCCTGCACGGTCCCACAGCGCCACCTAGTGCCATGGCTTTTCCTTTGCATACTAGTTTTATAAATTTTAAAAGTCCAGTGACCACATTGTAAATGAAATGCGGTGTGAAAGCAAATTTGTGCTTTAAGCAGTAATCCAAACGCAATGATACAAGGATGTTATTTGTATAACTAAGAATTTTAAGTGGAACGCTACAGAAATGATGATTGTACAACAAATCTGTTATAAAAATTTCCTGTTCCAGCTCACAGCAGGGCATCCTCGATGGGAGATTGTTGCTTTGTGTGAACTGACACGGTTACTCTGGGTTCTTGTCCAGTGCAGACGCTTTTTCCTTTTATTGTTTGTCACCCTGTAATCAATTAAAGGTCCCATCCCCAGGCTGCTTCTGAAGTTCACGAGCTCCCATCCTAAACATCAAACCAGTCAACACCACACACCACAGAGCTTATCAGTGTCAGCCAAACTGTGTAACTACTTTTTATGTTAGAATCGAGGGGAGTCACAGATGAATGACATAACTCCTGTGTTTAAAAACAATCAAATAAGTCAAATAAAAGAATGCTCATCTGCAGGAAGAGCCTTAAGAAATGCAGTTGAGTAAGGAAAGGCAAAGTATGGGTAGTCACAGCAACGCGGCTGTAAGACAGCCGAGTCTTTCGCAGCAGCTGGCTGACATCAGGTGGCTCAGCCACGATGGGTACCATGTACTGCCTGTTCCTGGAAGGACTCATTATAAACAGTTCTTGTCTCTTGCTGTAGTGGGGTATTAGAAAATCCTATTTTTCATTTTTAACTTTTCAGTGCAACTAATGGGATTCCTGTATTATTTGGTCCAAGGGCAGTGAGTATTAAAATAATGAAGCATTTCAGCTTTTGCTTGTACTAGTCTTCCACACTGAAAACACTAATTTTCTAATTAATTAAGAGACCGTTATTAGAAGATGGGTAACCATCCACCATGTAAATCCATCCACTTAGAAGACTTTACTTATGTTGTGTGTGTGTGGGGGGGGTTACTACACAGCATATAAACTCCAAGAATGCAGAGAATGTTGTTAATCTGTCTGCTTAACTTGTAGAATCTGTCACATTGTTAGCACTCAAAAACAGTGTTGAATGGGTCAGGACTGGATGGGTCCGTGGATAAAAGCTTGCCCCACAAGTGTGAGGACCAGAATTCAGATCCCCAGGCTTATAGAAGAGCCAGGCAGGCGTGGTGGCTGCCGCAATCCCAGCACAGAGCTAGGAGACAGAGAGGTGATCCCAAGACTGGCTAGCTAGCTGGAGTAGCCAAAACCTGTCACCTGTGGTTCCTGCTTCAGTGACTGAGGTGGAAAGCAATTGAGTAAAGCACCTAGTGTCAACTTGGGGCCTCCACATGCACACGAGCACACACGCATGCGTGTGAGCACATACCACATCACATAGACTAAAAAAAAGCAAAGCGTTAGATGAAGAAACATAGAACACTGCGTCCAGGTGAAATGCGCGGCACAGCACGGTAACGAGCTGTGGGATTCTGCTCAGCATCGCCACAGAGCCGCAGTGCAGTAGTTTGCTCACGCCTGCAGTCCTTAACACGTGAGCAGTGACGTGAAGAGTTCAGACTGCAGAGGACCAAAACAGTCATGTGTACCTTGCAAACATCTGAATGAATTTGGTTTTTGTTGTTGTTGTTTCTTTTCTGTTATTCTTATTGAACACAAAACATTCATCTGAGCTTTATTTACAAATGAGGCACACCAAAATTCAGTCAGATGGGTAGTGAGAACATCAGTTTGTTTCCTTTTCCTATTTCGGCTGTTGATAGCTGTCATACGAACTGACACCTCCTTTGGTTAAAAGCCTTCAGTTATGGTCTTCTTGATCATCATGCTAAGTGTTTATTAGATGGTCTTTGTTCCTAATTAGTTAAATTCTGTAAGTGGTGTTTGAGCGCTGCCTGCTAGTAAAAGTCAGCTTATAAGCTTGAATTGTATTGTTTTGCTTTGAACGTCTCAAGGTTCTTACTGATTCGATGTGTATGGATTCCAAGTTGTTGGAGGGTGTTTTTTAAAAATAACTGTCAACGTGTGTAGCAGCCGCCCTCTACTGGGCAACTAGAAAAATTA
Organism: Psammomys obesus; assembly: GCF_907164565.1. Classification (NCBI taxonomy): domain Eukaryota; kingdom Metazoa; phylum Chordata; class Mammalia; order Rodentia; family Muridae; genus Psammomys; species Psammomys obesus. Next base: position 3,844,020 of record NW_026590809.1, on the reverse strand, counting down.
TGTTGACATAGATTTTTCAGTTTCCTTAAAGACCCAGTTAAATGTGGTTGTGATTTTTCTGGTGTTCGTTTCTTACTCTCCTGCACTTAAAAGTTCCAAAGATGAAGAAACGTTTATAAGAATATAATTAAAAGTGAATGTCTAACCTCCTGTGGTAACGTCAGCCCTTGGTAGGCGGAAGCTCAACTGTCATTGAACTTGAGGACAACCTCAGCTATAGAGAAAGACCCTGCCTCAAAATACAGACAGCAGCAACAAAAACAAATGGGCTGGAGAGCACATTCAGGGTCTGAAACACTAGCCTTGAGAGCATGGCGGCCTGGGCTTAATGCCCAGCACTCCTACCAAAACAGGAGGCAGAGCCGGAAGTGTCTAGCACGCTCACAGGGCAGCTATGGAGTACACAGCACAGCAAGAGAGACCCTGCCTCAGATCCAACTGCAAAAAGTTGTCCTGTGACCTACACACACATACATGTACATACAAGCACACGCACACAACCAATACATATGTAGTGTAACTATAAATGCAGCGATTTTGCTCCATTTTTTTCCTTATTTATAAAACTCGCTAGTTAAGACCTAGAAGTAAGTGTATTGGCATGACTCTTAGCTGAAGCGCTGAGGGGAATTATGCAAAATGAGTCAGTATTGTTTTTAACCATTTACCATCAGAACTCAGGGATGAAAAGTCTAATACTTTAAAAGTTCTTTCTGCAACTTCTTTGCATTTTTCTAACTAACATAGTAAAATTTGAACATGTTGGCGCGCGTGCGTCTCTCTCTCTGTGTGTGTGTGTATGTGTGTGTGTGTGTGTGTGTGTGTGTGTGTGTGTGTGGTGAGCACGGTCACTTACCACGGAGCACATATGGAGGTCAGGGCTAACCTCCACCGGTGTTTTGAGGCAGGCTTTTGGATTGCTTTTCTGTGGTTTGCTGCTGCGTACGCCAGGCTAGCTGGCCCCTGAGCTTCCGTCTTGCCCATGGGAACTGAGATTCCGAAGGTGTGCTGCTGTTCTCTGCTCTCCACGGACCTTGGAGGTGCAAACTCAGGTCCTCAGACTTGCCTGGTGTGGTCTTACTCTTCAGCTCTGTACCAGAGCACGAGCACCGTCACCACCTCCCAGGCCCTTCTAGGAGTTATTGCCAGCTAAGTGCTCTGCTGGCCCAGGCTCTGCCTTCCCTCCTGGCTCCAGTCAGCGAGGCTTGGGCTAGCCCTGCCCCAGAGAGGTTTGGAATCCAACATCTGTGTCTCGGGTGTTCATACTCCAGGATCACCTTTCTTCTCCTACCCACTGATATATATATACATATTCCATTTTAAGTCATATGTGCTAAGTGAAAATTGATTTTTTTTCTTTTTTTTCTTTTTTTTTTTTTTTTTTGAGACAGGGTTTCTCTGTGTAGCCTTGGCCATCCTAGACTCACTCTGTAGACTGGCTGGCCTCAAACTCACAGAGATCTGCCTGCCTCTGCCTCTGCCTCCCAAGTGCTAGAGTTACAGGTGTGCACCATCGTGCCCAGATGGAAACTGATTGTTAACTGACCTTGACAGTGGGATATAGGTAGGGAAATACTGTGGAGAGACAGCCTGGTCCCGAGTCCTGCCCCTCTTTGCCTTGTGGATAGGGATGAAAGAATGGGGACCAGTGATGCTCATGGGGCGGGGGGTTGCAGAAAGTTTTTAGGCGCATTGTTGTTACTTCATTTTCTCTGGACTGGAGCCTCTCTGAGTGAAAACCCTAGGCTAGTTTTCTCTGCCTGGAGGGGTGATTCTCACTAATGAAGATCGTGAAAACTAGAGTAAATCAGACTGCTGATGCATGAGTCAAGGCAAATGGAATGTAGCTGTCTCTACTCATCTCATCCATCTCATACTCAGTGTTGATCAGCACAGCAGAGTGTGCTGTGGTGTAAACACATCCAGAAGGAGGAGATGAGCTCTGCCAAGCCCATCCATTCCACATGCATAGAGGTCTCTTTCTGTCTGTTTATGTTTAAGCTTTGGAATAAATCTAAACACTGGTTTTGATTAAGCTGTTATTTTTGGTGCCTTATTTTTAAAAAGAAATCAATCTCTAATTATTCTAGAAGGCCCTCTTCCTCCTCCTCCTCCTCCTCCTCCTCCTCCTCCTCCTCCTCCTCCTCCTCCTCCTCCTCCTCCTCCTCTTCCTCCTCCTTTTTCTCCTCCTCCTCCTAGTGGCCTTAAATAAAATCCCTGGGGCCCCGATTTCGTACCACTCATTCATTCTGTTACCTCTTTTCTCTGTCCTTATTGGCTCCTGTTCTGCCCCTAGCTTCCACCTAGCACATATCTACTTTTTGCAAACGCTGTAGACATCTTTCTCCTTAGCTGTGTGAGCATGTGGGGCTGTTTGGTTTTGTTTAAGTGGTCAGATGGAAGAGAGCACCTAATGTAAGATTTAATTTTCTTCAACAGTCTCTGTGTCTAGTGTGTTGTAAAGTTCCCATCTACCTTTCCTTTTTCTTTGCTTGTTTATGTGAAGCAAATGATATAGTTCAGGCCGTGGCCTTTGGGCCTTCTGGTTGGAGACTGTCCTCCCTGTGTTCAGCTGAGCCCATGTGCCATCAGGTGGAAAGATAAGGCATGGGAAGTGGTTCCCTGTCCACTAGTCCTTGTGCTTTCACCAGCTGCAGCTGTGAGTGCTGACAGAGCGTCCTTGGGCCGAGGTTTCATAGTGGTCATCGCTAATGTCCTCCATGTCTCTAAATCCTCTAACAGCTCTTACTCAGGGTGCAGAAAAACACATAATGGCAGACACCGTGGATTCCCATTCCACCCCAGGCCACCCTTTTAAATTTCTGTGCAATTCTCCTCTCTATTTCTGTTTTCTTGTCTGTAAAATGAAAGTCACAACAATACTTTGTCATAAGTATTTGTCATAAGTCATAAGGACTTCATGAGCTGTGTGTATAGAAAGCGTAAGACGGCTGAGGATACAAACCCAGTCAGCAGCCAGCATGTATCAGCTGTCATTATGACAAAGCACTTGAGATGGTGCCTTTCTCATTAGGTGGCTGTGTGCGCCCTGAGCGAAGCATGTGTGGACACACATTCATTCATTTATCCATCCTCCGTTCAGCCATTCAGCCATTCAGTGGTCCAGCAAAAATGTTCCGTAAGTGCCTAGCATCAGTGAGGCCCTGTGAATGCCAGTGATCTGAGTAGCGAACATACATGTAATCTTTTAAGCCAGGTCATGTGCTACTCCAGTTATTTCCTAGGTCAAGTTATTCAAACACCTTTAACAGGAGAGAGTGTGTGTGTGTGTGTGTGTGTGTGTGTGATACATATATATGAATGAAATTTGATTTGTGTTGCTATCTCACTTCTTGACTATACACCCTTTTGAATTTCTTATTTTCTCCTTGTTTTTTTGTTTTGTTTTGTTTTACCCCTCTTCTCCCAATTCTTGGGCCACCTCCTGACCTTTCAGCTGTTAATGTGACTCTTGTCCTAAAACCTGCCTTTTCGCAGTACCCACGTTTAGCCATGCTCTCTATAAGCCCCTTGTTTCTCCTGTGTAAGCTGACAATTAGGTTGCATACTTGGATTTTACATTAAATAATATGCAATGAAAAACACTTAACAAAGTTTCTACTGTATATATTTCTCAGTAAATGCTGGCTGTTGGCTTCTTCATAATATTTGCTACCCACTTGTGGTGGTTTGAATAGACATGGTTCCCACAGGCTCATAGCTTTGAATGCTTGGTCACCAGGGAGTGGCACTATTAGGAGGCGTGGCCTTGTTGGAGGAGGTGTGGCCTTGTTGGAGGAAGCATGTCACTGCAGACAGGCTTGGAGAATTCAAATTCTCAAGCCAGGTCCACTGTCTCTCTCTGTTCCTGTTGCTGCCGATCCATTTGTACAACTCTCAGTTCCTTCTCCAGCACCATGTCTGGACACTGCCATGCTTCCCGCCATGACGATAATGGACTAAACCGCTGAACCTGTAAACCAGCTCCAATTAAATGTTTTCCTTTATTAGCATTGCCATGGTCATGGCATCTCTTCACAGCAATAAAACCTAAACTAAGGCACCACTAAAGCACTGAGTCTAAAGCAAGAAGCTCCACAAGTTCCTATGGATACATTTCAGGCCAGGCGAACGTTGGCCAGCCACTCGGTCATATGGAATCAGCCTCTGGACAGTAGGCAGCTGGGCTTTTTGTACATAGTGTTTGCTGTGCTCCTAATGGATGACTGCTCTCAGAGTCCCCGGGAAAGCCACACTGCAGGCAGAATCAACCTTTGGCAGCTATGATCTTGCCATGGCTCTAGAAGCCTGTGTCTTTATAGTATAGTTTCAAAGACTAATCTTTCTCTTTATTCCCTCCTGCTGCCTCTTAGGCCTGTTGCCTGTAGATAAGAAATTTTAAGGCACTTCTTTGGGTTTACTTATGATGTTCACTTATGATGTTTCAAATCTGTAAATGTTCAGAAGATTTACACGAAGTTTCCTTTGAAAATATAGAAAATGTTCTTATCCATCATGCTGTGGGCATTGATTGTTCCTGGGTTGTTTTTGTCACTCTTTTTTTTTAATTTATTTTTTTTATTAATTATAATTTATTCACTTTATATCCCAGCTGTAGCCATCTCCCAAGCCCAACCTTTCTCCCTCTTCTCCTCCCATGCCCCTCCCTCAGTCCACTGATAGGGGAGGTCTTCCTCTTCTTCTGATCCTAGTCTATCAGGTCTCATCAGGACTGACTGCATTGTCTTCCTCTGTGGCCTGGTAAGGCTGCTCCCCATCTCAGTGGGAGGTGATCAAAGAGCCAGAAACTGAGTTCATGTCAGAGACAGCCCCTGCTCCCATTACTAGGGAACCTACTTGGACACTGAGCTGCCATGGGCTACATCTGTGCAGGGATTCTAGGTTATCTCCATGCATGGTCCGTCCTTGGTTGGAGTATCAGTCTCAGAAAAGACCCCTGTGCCCAAATATTTTTAGTTCTATTACTCTCCTTGTGGAGCTCCTGTCCCCTCCAGGTCTTTCTATCTCCCCCTTCTTTCATAAGATTCCCTGCACTCCGCCCAAAGTTTGGCTATGAGTCTCAGCATCTACTTGGATGCACTGCTGGGTAGAGTCTTTCAGAGGCCCTCTCTGGCAGGCTCCTGTCCTGTTCCCTGTTTTCTCCCTCTTCCAATGTCCATCCCGTTTGCCTTTCTGAATAAGGATTGAGCATCTTACCCAGGGTCCTCCTTCTTGCTTAGCTTCTTTAGGTGTACAGATTTTAGTATGATTATGCTATATTATATGGCTAATATCCACTAATAAGTGAGTATATACCATGTGTGTCTTCCTGCTTCTGGGATACCTCACTCAGGATGATCTTTTCTAGTTCCCACCATTTGCCTACATAGAAAAGGCCAAGTTAGCAGCTAACTATCTAATACAGGATGGAGAGAAAGAGTAATTATTTAGCTTGAAAGTAAAAGGAGAATCAAACATGGTGGCATATATTTGTAATTCTAGGATTAGGGTTAAGAGGTGGACGCGGGTGCTCAAGGCCATGCTGCATAGCAAGTTCGATCCCATGAACAAAAAGAAAAGTCATACATTTTGACATGGTTTTTTATCATTAACACCTGTCATTATGTAGTAGTAATATATATGTAAGTCTGAATATTAGGGCCCTCAGTTCAGTTTCTTTACTTCAGCATTTTTATTTTTCCCTCGCCAGCGGCCCCTCCTTTCACATCATCTTTAGCAAGGAGAACCATCTTTGGATCAGAAATACTAAAGTGAATATTCAAAAAGGGAAGTTGTCCCAAGATAAGCAGGCTCTGTCTGCTGCCTTGGACAGATGACCTAACCAAGCCCTGAGAAAAGTGACATCGTGATTGCTGACTCTGACAGACCCTACAGAACCAGCAGTTGGACTTGTGTTGATGTCCTGATGCACACCAGAGAAGGAAGAAAGGATTTGACAAGTCATTTGACACCCAGCTGGGGAAGACTGAAAACTGGTTAATCACATAGTGGCTACTAAGGAGTTGTAAAGAAATGTGCTGTGGTGTTCTAGGAATGAGCACGGGTCCACTGATGCCAAGTTATTAGAATAGCATGTTTACCTCTTTCTTCCTGAAATATAGTTGTTAATCCAAAGCAATCCTAAAGCACAGAGATCTGCCAGCCATTGCCTCCAGGGCACCTGTGGCCATTTCTGTTTGTTTACCTGTTGTCCCTGGCTGCTTTCCAGATTCCACAGCCAAATGGAGTGGTTCCAACAGCACAGAATCAGATAATTATCCAACCCGACTCAGCTTCCGCTCTAGTTCTCAGTCCGATCACTCTGAATGTTGCCACACCTATGGGTTATCCAGGGAGCTTGCCAAAATGAAGATTAGGAAATAACAGGTCTGGGGCAGAGCCCTCTACTGCTGGCTCTGAGACCACAGTCCGGTCTGCCAAGGGCTGGATTTCAAAAGGACAGTTAGCTGATTCATCCATTTAAAAAGCAAAAGAAGAAATTGTGAGTTGGACATCACTTCCATTGGTCAGAATCGTACTTTATTTGGGAAATGGTGTCCAAGGGTCATTGTTTTCTTTGAGGAACTTTTTTTTCTTTGCTTTTTTTTAAATCATTACAAAGTGGTTATCTGGTTATCGTTTCCTTGTCTGAAGTTATTACTCTATGATTGTATTTGAAGAACGCAGTAGCGAGCTTGCTAATGTGTTTGTTTAATTGACCCAATGTTGACAAAGTTACTGGGTGCTTCCTGTGTTGGAAGACAGCTCTGTCTCGTGTTTTAGTATATTTCTGGAGCAGAGCCACTTCTCAGCCCCCAACCCCTATGTTCTTCATGATCTTTCTTCATGGTCTTTTCAGGGCTGCTTGAATAGAATCTCCCAAGGAGAAAGGACTGGTCTGTTCTGCCCTCTACTTATTAGAAAAGATCCAGCTTCAGCCCTCGTCTATAGCAGGAAACAAGCAGCTGCGTGCTGAGGACACTCATCGCTTCACTCTCTGGATGAAACATTCACCTTCAGGCCTACACAGCCACCTGCTCCATCTCCAGCTGTAGGCCTCACAGACCACTCACTCTTATCTTTCCCAAGGAAAATTAGTCTTTCTTCTCCAGGGCCATCTTGGCTGAGTAATTGGCTCTGTGGGCTTGTGTTTGGTCAAGAATTACCTAACTCAGGACAACTGAGAAATTATTCTTCCTTCCCTCTTGTTGCTGTCAGCCACATTCAACTAATTGATCCATTCATCTTCAGGGACTTTCCCATCTTCTGTTTCTCCATCTTCATCTCTAAAACTATATCCACTTCTGCCTAGAGTGGCCAGTTTCCCTCCTTCAGTCTTCTGCTTCTAAGCTGTCACCATGCCGTCCCCACGGATTCGCGTCCCACGCTCAAGACCGTGCACACTCTTCCTGTGATGTCCCGAACTGTGGCGGAGCCTAAACTCCTTATGATGGATTACTAGACCTTTCTGTGTAGCTGGGTTTTCAGGCTGGGCTCCCCAGCAGCGCTGTCCTCTGCTCCTTGGTGTGAGTTTCTGCAGGTTCCTCACCCCCCCCCCCATCTTGCCTCCTCACCGCTACTGAGTCCTTTCGGAGCTCTTTGAGATTTCCCTTCGGTGTGCTGTGTGATAACTATCGTCATTGTTGTTTGACGTTAGGTTGCTTCTTGGTTCTGGGGAGAGGACAGAGTCTTAACTGGCCTCACTATGTGAGTGCTGTATCACAGACACATACTTCAACATAGGACTACTTCTTCCTTAAAGAACTCATTGGCCTGCCTTGCTGTTGATGTTTAAGCATCACATCAGTGTTGACTGCATATCCTGCCCTTTTGTGTAAATTTAGGTTCTTTAGAACTGCCCAGACCACCTTTTAGAACGTGATGCTGTGAATTTGTTGACCAGAACCACAAATTACTGGCTTGTCATAACCTTGCTCCTGATGAGCTTTTCCCTGGCTATCTACCATATCTTCACATGTCAGCCACAAGGCAAAAGGCAGAGTGCGGAAGGAATCATGTTGTTAACTTTTTAAAGTTATTTTTACACTAATGTACATACAAGTCTACAAAGGAAAGGTATTGTCAAAGTTTCGTTTTCAGAAAGTCAACAGCATAATTTCCATATGAAGCAAACAGGCTGGACTTTGGCTCGGATCCCAAGGCGTCGGCACAGTAAATGGCTTCCGAGGCCATCATACACATTATGTATAGGCCACCAGAAAAACATACTACCTGCACTTAGGTGACCACCAGAACTGGCTAGTTTTTATTACAGGCCAATAAAACAATAACCTTTCAGTCCATTTTTTTCCTATAAGACAAATCATCTGTGTAAATTAACATGTGTTTCACAGTCAGGTCACTAATAGTCACAGGAGTCAAAGAAAGGCGTGCCTGTCCAGGCCAGGTCGCTGAAGTCCTGTGGCTTGGGCTCCACACTACAAGGACAGGGCCTCATTTTCTGTCTCATTTTCAAGGACATTTCTATCAAGTGGGTCTGAATGCATCTTGATACTAGTACATTTAGAAGGTTCAAATCCTGCCTAGGAGGAAGAGTAGCAGGAACCAAGGAATTTGAAGTTGGGGAAGTCTCAGCACTAACAGCAGCATCACTTCAAAGTTACCCCAGAGGAAAGAGCTAAAGAGGCCAGGATTCTACTTCAGAGTCAGTTAAAAGGCCTTGGCAAGAAAAAGGAAGCCGGCCCTTTCCTTAACTTGCTCCAACAACGCTGGTATTTGGGGTTAGTTTAAGAAAGAGTTTCCCCTCCTACGGGACCTTGAGCCAGCCTGTTGATTGAGAAGAGCAAGTGCTGTCTGGGTGGTTCTTTGGCCAACACAGGGCCACTCAGCTCACATCACTTGTGAGGATGCACAGGAGCTAGACAGGTTAGGACTAGACCAAGCGGTCCCAAGATTTTTTGCAAAGCTGACCTACCATTTTTTTGTACTGAAGTTATAAGGTACCCTGGAGACTGACCTCAGACATCAGTCACTGTGGCTCACTCTAGCTGTTACAGCAGATAAGCTTTTCTATTAAAAATAGGATGAGAAGTTCATTTCAGGTTTGCTTTTTATGAGCCCTTTGCTGAGAGACACTTTCCGGTTCCACTGCTGTTAGCGGGCTTCTTTGTTTATTTGCCTATGTCTGCATGTCGGCATAGACTTGACACTCCCTTCCCTCCCCCTGCAGTCATTAGAATATGTTTACGCAGTGACTCACATCAGAGGTGTAAATGGATTTGGGGGAACTTATTCAGGAGACAGTGAAAGCCACTGGCACTTCCTGGCTTGAGTTTTCCTTGTGTTGCAGAGAAGGCTTTATCTGACACCAGCTTTCCATTGCGGAGGTGTTACTTAGGGAAGAGAAAGGAGAAAAAAATTAAGTTGAGACTTTCATAAACCCATATGTATTTGACTTTCTAGACTTTGGCACTTATTGCTGTCAGCATTTAAATTTTGAGTCTGCATCCACCTTTACCACTGCTGTTTGCAAAACCTGAGCTTTAAAGGGCTGTATTAGCCACGTCACACAGTGGCTCACTTTACACTTTGTTTCATCTCAATGAAAGACACACTTAGTGTGTGTCCTCTATGATTTAACTCTTAAAATAGATCTCCAAGAAATGGCTTACTATTTATCACAAAGTGTAATGGAAGTTTTGGTTTCTCTGTAAACTCAGTTATATTATGTTTTTGTTTTAATCTCAAGTGTGGGATTTTAGTTGGGCTTTAGTTTGTCCACAGCTGTCAATTGTCTTGTGCAGGGCATGGCTTTTGCCAGCTGGTAACAGTCTTCCACGTTTGGTACAGAGAGGGGCGTGGTCTAGGACTCTGAGGATATAAATATGAGAGCCCAGAAAGAGAATGAGTAGCGTATGGCCATGCTGTTTAGTGAGTAGCAGTTTGGAGAGACCAGAGATGGTCGGTTTGGCGGTTTGGAGCAGACAGGTGGAGAGAAACACTTCAGGGCACAGCAGCTTGGAGGAGGCTGCTGGCTGTGTTTGCTGGTGACAGAGATTGGTATAGCTCTGAAAGAATCCATTGACCCTCAACAGCCAGAAGTAAAGGGGCCAGGGACCCCTCCTCCCACTAATCTTCTCTCTCCTATGCAGAGTTGGAAGGGAGATAGAGACCAAATCACCCCAAATAAAACAGAGTTTTAAAAAACAAGTTCTATAGCAAAGGTTTTACTTTTGATTTTAACTTATTTTTATTTTGGGAGGGTCGGGCCTGCCCCGGTGAACGTGTGGAAGTCAGAGGACAATCTCCATAGAGTCGTTTTCCTCCTTCCACTTTACCTGGGTGCCAGCCATTGAACTCAGGTCATGAAGCCTACCTCATCAGAGAGCAAACACCTTTACCCTGAGCCATCTTGCTCAGCTCTGAAAGACTGTGTAATCACCATTCAAAAGTATGGGTTCTAAGTTAAGGAGGGAGTTCCTCACTGTATTTAAGGGCCCGCTCCTTGCCTCATATCTAAGGATAATTATAGTGCAGGGCACATGGTGGGTGTGAGGGTTTCATGAAGTAATAGACATAAAGTTCTTAGCACAATATCCGACGCGATGACTTCATGAATGTGGGCTACTAATAGTAACAAGCTTAGTAATAAATATGGTGCCTTCACCCAAACTTAATAGTGTTCGTATCACAACCAATGGCATTGGAGGTGACTCGGTTCCTAATATAACTGAAAAAGGGGTAGTTAATGAGCTTGAACAAGCCTTATTGAGAAATAATGAGGAATATTCAAACCAGAATTACAAGGCATAACCTATCTACCAGCAAATTTTTGATACCTCACAACTAAATGTTGTTAGTCCTTGGTAGAAAGCTAGGAAATTATGGTAATCTTGGAGAGTCACTATGACCTGGGGTCAGAGCTGGATGGCATCTGCTGCACGTGTGTTATGGTGGAGTTTTGCCAGTGCTTGAGATCTGCCTTCCGGTGGCCAGTGGCTTTGTAATTGGATGATGCCATCTTTGCTGTGTAACCGTGGGTTGGGTTGCTTGGCTTTCAGAACCCTTCTCTTCTTACTTAGGAAAGGGAGAGCTACCCTGTAACTTAATCCCATTAGTAGGGGAGGGTCACATTTTAAAACATACATGAGTGTGCTGAAGCAAAGTAGCATTAATAGTACTCATGTTCTTACTAATTCTATTGGCATAGGTTACTGTAGAGAAAATGAATTGGGCATCGGGAAGAACAATGGGCCCCAGGCACTGGGAGGTAGCCAGTGGGCACCAAGTCCGGTGCAAGACAAACGTCGCAGAGTGACAGTGCTCAACCTTCCTCCTCATCAGAAATCGTCTCCCCACACAGGCGTCAGTGTCTGCTTCTCAGGAGGGCAACTAGTGCTGGTGACAAGACATAGTCAACACACTGCGAGTTCCCATGTGTGTTTAGGTGACTTGGTGGACACAGGCGAAAACTAGTTAGGTTAGAGGCCAATTCAAATCTGTATTCCATGTACTGCACTATTGACTGTTGACGCCTCATACTGAGGTAGCTTGCTGATGCAGACTGAGCCCAGGCCTCAGAAGCTTTGGCTGAACTGGTCTCTGCCTGCTCTACTTCACACATTTCTGTACTTTTCCTGTTCAACCTCTTATGGTGTTAGGGTACCTCTGCCTTCCTGGGCTAGCCTTTTCTCCTGCCGACTTACTTTCTGTTCATTCCCCAACCTCAGTAACCCTTCCACCATAAAATCTCCCAAAGGTAAATTCCACCAGAATGTGTAGCCTTACAGCTAGCTCATTCTGTGCTGAACCTTGTCCCTAGACCAATATGTCCTACTGGGCTATTAGCTATTGAAACGTAGCCACCATGTTGGATTCACTGTGGGCTGGCCAGGAAGGAGCATGATGTGGGTTGGCATTTAAGTGGATGCTTGATAAGCATTCCTAAAACTTGACAGGAAGTTGAGTGGCTCACAAGCCAGATTTTTTTTCACTACTCCATTACTTTGGGTGGGATGGAATTCTACCTAGATTTTAAATATTTTTCAAATCCCTAAAGGACAGAAGCAGCTTTTCAGGCTGATGATACAGCTTAGCAGGTAAAGACACTTGCTGCATAGCTTTACAGCCTGAATTCAATCCCCAGGACCTACATGGTGGAAGGAGAGAATGGACTGTCCTCCTACCCCCATACACACCTTGTAGCAGATGTGTGCATTGTCATTGTCATTAAGTAGCTTTTTTCTTTATTGTTGTTGTTATTTTTTTATTATAATAAAGTCCTGGTGCCCACACTCAGAGCCCGGTGCCTGAAGGACAAGCACTGCTCCTGTGAGCTCCACCTCAGCTGTGTTCAGGACTCTTTCTACTTTAAAATCATTTTGGCTTTGGGCAGAATGTGCTAGTGAGAACTTGCTTCGTAGAAACCCGTGGAATTGACAAGGCACAATGCATGTTGTGATGAAGAGATTTAGAAAGTATGACCTTTAGATTAAGTTGCTGGTTCTTCTTGCCATTTGCTTAAGTTTGTATAATAAACAGTATTCATTCTATTCAATAATAAAAGTTTTATAAGGATAATCACATGAGTATAAGTTAAAAAAAATCATTACAGTCGCTGTTCTTATAATTTAAGTCTCTTGTCCTATATTCACAACTGTGTAGTACCTGCAGAGACTAAAGGTGTCTTTGTAAATACCACAAAGAATTTTAATCAGTGAAAAAGACAGCATTTGGTCTGTCTCTCTGTCTCTCTCTCTGTGTCTCTCTGTCTCTGTCCCTCTTTCTTTATCTATCCCTCTTTCTCTCTCTCTCATACACATTCAGACGCTAAAATTTCAAACTCTCAAGTAGAGTGCATTAATAAAAATATGAAATGCTTTTTCTTGTGTAAATCACAGCAAAGCTCTGAGAAATAAAGAACTAAGAAAGCGCATCATCATCTGGTGTTCTCAAGTGAAACCTGTCATGTTAACTCCCAACTCAGTCACGTACTTTTAAAGAAAGCTAAAAGCTTGTATCCTGCCTCATTGACAACAGCCTCAAACTGTTCCCTGTCATCGAAGAAAACAAATCTTTTGCTCATTTCTGCCTGGGGGAGGCAGAGGGACTGAGGTGGTCCTGTGTGGCTGAATTAGATGAAAGACTTTCCTCCCACCATGGAGACACAGAGTCTAATCAAGTGAAATGAGTTTTGAGATCGTAGCTCATTTCCTAGGGGAGATCAGTTCACACACAAACTCACGACATCTCATTCATCACAGCCGACGTGGTCTTCGCTCAGGAGAGGACCCCAACTGGGACTAAACCACCTGTCTTCCCTCAAAAAGGAGCAGTTTACCCAAGCAAGAGTGGAAAGCCTTCAATGAGAAGACTTGCCAACTACCAGATCCCTTCCATGCGGGACATTAGCAACAGGGAAGGGAATTTAGGTTTAAACAGAGGAAAGTTAAGTTTAAGGAGCTTTGGGTGGTTGTAATTTTAATGTTGCCTTATATAAATAATCATTAAGGAGACATTAACGTGATATAGGAGAGCCATCTTTCTCTCTTCATGTTGTTAAAGGAATGACATGACTAGCCTTCCCATCAAAACAGGGGGAAGAAGTATTGTTTCTCGGCCAGTAAATGATCCTTTTCTCTCATTTCTTTCAGGGCATTGTAGTAACTCCTGTGCTCCTGCTGCTTTTTGTGAGTATTTTGATATTGCCTTTCATACCTTTTATTAATATATTGTATTAACTATTATCTGCTGGACTACAGATGTGACTCAGGGGTAGACAGCTTTCCCAGCTTCCTCAAGGTCCTGCAGTTGCATCCTAGCACCATGAGGGAAAAACACTCCCCTGAAGCCTTTTTCAAACCTTCAAGGTCAGTCTTTAGAATCACACTGAAATCTGGATTCTTCTGTCCAACATGGCATCACATCATGAGCCGCCCCTCCCAGCAGGACCTAGAGTATTAACTCCAAGACGTAGAAAACCCCACAGTCTTGCCATCCAAGAACAACATCTGGTCTGAGTGATTAGGCCTCCCACTCCTGAATAAATCATTAATTATCATAAACCAGTGACCTATGGCCTGGATCACACATGTACTCCTCCTCCTCGTTGTTTTTTTCTTAGTAAATTGAAGTGATTAATAGTGACCTAGTGTTGGACGGTTTTTGAGAAAAAGAACCTCTCCCTAGTAGGTCTGAGGCAGCTGAGATCTCAAAGCTCCTACTTTTGCAACTTGCTCCCTGATCTTGGAAATACTACCACAGCATTTCCATTTCAAAAACGGAAAACAAACACCTAATGCCCTCTATCTCCCAAAGACAACAAAATATGCTGAAAGGGGAAAAAGGCCAAAACTACAAGTAGATAGATGGCCACTGGGTAACTCAACAAAAGTTGTTCTGAAAACAAGAAATGCTAATTAACTGTCTTATTTCCTTTGGCACTAGGATATGAGAAATTAGATGAAAGATTATAATAGAAATTAATGTTATCTCATGCTGAGCAAAGCATATGTAATCATAAATGATACCTAAAATATTTTATGAACTGTGCAGTTTTTCCACACACACATCTCCTAAATATAAATCACTCTACTTATCATGGAACTGTAGTGGGGATGCGTGTCTTGGAATGAAATGAAGCCGTTTGTCAGTGAATTAAAACTATGGGGAAATTTATTTAATTATAGTATAATTACCCAAGTTGGAATTCAATTAGAGTAATAGAGTGAGAGTCTTCATTTCTTACCAGCTGTGTAGAGAGGAGAAGGGGCTAGATATACTATCAAACAGTTGGATTCTGCATCTTTCATGAAAGCTATTACCTTCAAGTAATAAGCCACAGCCTCACTTGCCTCCTGAAATGTCGGCTCCACCCTGCCAAGGTCGGAAGAGTCATCATATCACTTCCCTCAGCAGAACAAACTTCCTGCATTTGGGCTGCTGCAATTCGGAATATACAATGAGTCAATTATTTGCATGCCTTCAAAAGAAATGGTTGGCTAAGGGCCTACTGCACATTAGATTTGAGGAGCTGGAATTATCCGCTAGTGGTTTTGACCAAGATTTGGTCTCCCAAGAGGAACAGTCCTCTGCAGGGACAAATTGCAGGCCAGTCTGAGAGTCACAAAGCAGGAGTAGAGCCCAGCCCACACCCAGTAACAGGCTGCGGAGCCTGGGTCTTGTGCATTACCAAGTTATTCCTGTGACTTGATTAAGCAGAGCTGTGGGTGTCGGGAGGAACAGCTTAACGGTACAGCGTTTGTTAGGCACCGGGATGACCTGAGCTGGGGTCTCAGAAGCCTTGTAAAAAGCCAGCTGTGAAGGCACATGTACTCCAAGGCTTGTGTGTACTCCAGTGCCAGGAAAGGGAGTCCCAGGGCTCACTGGCCGACCAGCCTAGCCAAACTGGGAGCTTCAGGGCAATAAAAAGACTGTCTCAAAACAAAAAAAGTGGAGAAGAAACAGAAAAGCCTTGGAGGTTGACCTTTGGCCTCACAGTGTACATTCACACACACACACACACACACACACACACACACACACACACGCCCTTGTACACACACAGAGTGAGGGGACAGAGTTTCAGCCACAACTAAGTGGCTGAGTCCTGGAATGCCTGGTGCCCTATTTTGATTAAAGGAGAACTGCTGCCTTATCCTTCTTTCCATCTGCGTGTCATAACAAGACATTTTCTCAGCTGATGAGTGTTTCAGCATCACATGATTACAAGCTTTCCTCTACTCGGCACTGTGAGCTTGGGAACGTTAGCTGGTTTGACATTTTGAAGGAGTGAGACTCTTAGGAGTACTGAAAGGCACACCGAGGCCCTCAGCCGAGTCGTCCGAGCTCCCCTATGAGCAGTGGGAGCTGGTTCAGAGCATCATCCCACGTCAGTAGCTGCTTCTGTGTTACTTGACTTTTAGTTCACGTTCATGGTGAACATTCCTTTGTCTGTCTGGGCTGTTGTATATTTTACCATGGGAATTTATAAAACACTTGGGTTCCAGGTCTTATTTATTGAGCTGGACAAATAATTGAGAGACTTAAAATACAAACACATTCTTGAAGAACTATATATTCTTTTTACCCACCCCTATTATGGGCTGAATTTTTATACTCAAGATTTGTTTACTGTCGACATCGCAGCCTCCAATGAACCCCAAAATGGCCTTATTTGAAAATAGTCATTGCAAATGTAATTAGTTCAGATAAGGTCATACCAGAAGAGGGTGCGGCCCTTAACCCAATATGATTAGTGTCCTTGTAAAACAAAGAGGCCGAGATTTACAGGGTGAACCCAGTGTGACAGTGGAGGCAGAGATTAGAGCTGAACATCTACCAGCTGAGGACCAGCCAGGACTGCCAGAGAAGACATGACAGAGATGCTCGTAGACACATTTCTGAGGAAACATGGCTGCACTTGCTTTCACCCACAGCCTTCAGAGCTATGAAGTGGTATTTCCGTTGGCTTAAGCTGCCCGGCTGTGGGCTGTTACAGAGCCCAACAAATAATATGAACCTGGAAACTACCATAGCACATTTTAAAGATGAAAATTGCTTGTTATTACAACAGAGTTGCTAACGAGTATGATTTTGCTAGTGAAATCTCAGTTCCCGGTACTAACCTCTTAGAATATCGCCTTGACTGTCTCACTCCAACTGAAGCCTGTCCTCTGATTTGTATTTCAGCTGCAAACATCTCCTGCCATGGAGCCTTGCAATGGAGTAAAGGATTGTTTTTACACCCTGTCCTTTGTTCCATGTCACTTCCCCTGTCTTCTGCATAATCGTCTACTTCCTTTGGTGTCTCACCATGTGTCTACACTGCCTGCTCTCTCCTTATGATAACTGTAAACCCCACGCCTTTTCCTCAGGCCCAGCATCTTTCCATTGCTTTCTTCTTCGTGCTGCACTGGGATTCCTCACTGCTGTTTTCGGAGTTCACATAGTTGACCTTCCAGACCCCAACCCCAGCAGGTTTACCTTCCCTACATCTTAGCCAACTACCGCATTAGGCAGACCCTTAATTAAGTTTTTCAACATTCTATCTGATCAGTAGCTTCCTAATGCATGATATATGCTCAAGTCCAAAATTCTTCAAACTCACTGAAATGGCCAGTTTTTTAACCTGGTCATTTTTCAATGTCTCCTGACCATGCCCACCCTTCCTTTGGCCCTACACTCTCACACCTCATTTTTCTTAGCTCCATGCTCCCTGGTTATAATTCCATCATTGCAGACTACATCAGGAATCTTGTTTATCCCTCCTTACTGCTCCTTCTTTGCCCATACATCACTAGTCCTGGGCTCTTTCATGTACCTGACCATGCTAGAGGCATTTTCAGTGTGATAACTGCTCCTCGTGAATTCCCAGCAACTGACCATTTGTCTGACAATTCTCTGATAGTCCCTGCCACATTCCCTCTTTAATCTGGAGAATCATTTCATATTTTTTCTTAGCATCTCGTATCTCTAATGCCTCTCTTCATATCAACTAATACAGAAAGAAAATTAGTGAGAAACAGAAATTTACCAGGCCCCACTTGCCTGCATCTGTCACCATAGTCCCTGTATTTCTGCTGATTTTGTGGGTGAACTCTGTTCTCTCCCACCTAAGTTCAGTTCTCCTATTGTCTATTAAATGGCATAATTTGTGCATATTTCCCCTTTTCTTCTACATTATCACGTTTTCCTTTATATAGTTACTTCTATCAATGTATTCTATAATATATATCTTAAAATTAAACTCTACCTTGTCCCACTTGTACGTCATCTTGTATTTACTTAAAAATTATATTTAAATCTACTCATTGCCTATTCAGTAATGCAAATTGAATTTTTATGTTCTGGGAACTGTCTTCTGCCATGGATAGAGCAGTAAGCAGAACAGATATGTTGTTACTCTAACACTGGTTATGTCATAGTGGAAAGAAACAACTAAGGAAAACTGCAGTGTATTTGAGTGTGTCAGTACTGCAGAGAAAAGGAAACAAAGAGACCAAAAAATGTCCGAGTAGGGAATAGGAGGAGCTTGCTGTTTTTATTAGACAGTAAGTTCAGACTCGTTGAGGAAGTAGTATCTGAACAGGAGATAAAGAATTGAGTATTCTGATATCACCAATATAAGAAAATCATGTAAAACCAAAGACTTGGAGGTTTAATTTGAGAGAAAGTAGAAATAACAATAAATTTTAGCAAAGGAATGACATTTTTCTGATTTTTTTCCCCTTTTTTTCTAGATAGGGTCTCACTATGTAGCCTAGGCTAGCCTTGAACTCCTGATCCTTCTGCCTCAGTTTCCTGAGTGTTAGGAGGGCACGACCACCATTGGCCTGATTCTGGATACTAGCTTGAGACTATCTAGGTTATAAAAGATGATGGTGGGGACAGGGTGGACATGGTAAAGCTGCTGAGCTTCATAGCAAGACATATTATTAGTTTAGATCAAAGTAGTTGAAAGTCTGGTGGGGAGTAGTTGAAATATAAAACTTGATCAAGTAAAACTGAAAGGGAGGAAAAGGTCAGGGGTAACTCCAAGCCTAGCCTTTGCAGTGTTGAAGTTATAGTTTATAATAGAAGGAAGAGTACGGGACTGGACATGTTGAAGGAGCTCACAAAAAGTTCAGTATTACACATTAATGTTGATGTGCCTTCAAGACATCCAAGCGGAGACCTAGAACCAGGGTCCAGTCATAACCCACTGCATTATATTGGTCTGGTCTAAAGCATAAATATTCGTTGGGAAGAGCTCAGCATCAAGGACAGTTTAAAGTTTGACGGGGGGGGGGGGGGGGGGGGCGTGAGAATGGAAGAAAAAAAATCACAAATCAAGCTCTAGAACATTGTACTATTAAGACATCCACAAAGAAGGCCAAGAAATAGCCATTTGCCTGGAAGGAGCATGAAGAGGTTTTCATGCCCCGGAGTGTAGCTGAAAATGTGTTTCAGAAGATTTATATGGCGTGGGGTGTGGGTGATGGTTCAGTTAAAATGATCTGGCCATTGGTTTAACAAGATGGTTGTCACTGGGGACCTTAGCAAAAGCTATTTATCTAGAGTTATATAGTCAAAGCATGGTTGAAATGAACTTGGGAAAGAATGAAAGAAGAAACATAAAAATTAAGAGTAATTGATAACAATGGGCTTAATTTTTTAATAAAGGATACAAAAAACATTGCCAAAGTTAATAAAGAATCAAGAAAAGATGTTTTTAAGTTGAAAAATTTAGTTACCTATTTGAATTAAGAAGACTTATGTAGGGGCCTGGAGAGATGGCTCAGAGCTTAAGAGCACTGGCTTTTCTTCCAAAGGTCCTAAGTTCAATTCCCAGCAACGACATGGTGGCTCATAACCATATATAATGAGATCTGGTGCCCTCTTCTGCTTTAACCGGTTGTGTGGGCAGCCACCAGCCCAGTCCTGCATGCAGACAGAATACTGTATACATAATACATAAATAAATCTTTAATAAAAAGGACCAATCTAGTCACAGAGGGGAAATTTGATACTTAACTAATATGAAGATGAATTGTTGGAGCCACTCTGTGACTAGTAGAACACTGCATATTTCCTCTTTCTGTCTTGTACTACCATGCTTAATTGTTCGGAATTGGGATTCTATAGAGAAACAGAATCAACTGGAGACATCTAGTTTTCTCCGTTACCATCTGCATCCACTTAAAAAATTACTGTAAGTGTGCATAAATACGCACACGTGTGAGGAAGGTTATCATGAGAGTTGGCTCGTGGCTCTGGACGTGTAGATGTCCTGACATCTTCCGTGTGTGATCTGAAGAAATAGAGACTCGAGTGGTGTGCTTCAGTCTGCGTCTAACACTCAGACCATGAGAGCCCATGGTGTCACTCTCAACCCTACCCTAAATCCCATGTCCTGAGAACTAAAGGGTTGTGGGCGCTGGGGTCCTAAGAGGCAAGAGGCCCAAGATGTGTCCCGGGGTCAGGGGGAACTGTCACACCTCCTCTGCCTTGCTGCTCTACGTGGGACCTCAGGGGACTGGTCGCTGCCCACTTCCCTGCACCGGAGAAGACAGCCCTTCTCAGTGTACCCTGAATTTGCTCATGAAGATCCAGCTCCTTCCCCTGAGGCATGCTTACCCAGTTGCCATATTAAGCTTAACCATAACATGCTGACCTTAGCCTTTATCACTGTACAGCATTTTAATCGCTTATTCATTTGTTTTGTATTTTTCTTTTCCACTTGGAATGTAAAGCCACAGCTGTAATCTGGTTTTGGTCACTGCTATAAGGAAAGCCACTCATTTTTTTTTTTCTAATTCACAATTGCATAAAAGAATAGATCCATCTTTCCAAAGAGTGAGCTGTGATATTTCTACTGAGGGCCACCTGTTTCCCGATCTACCTCAGGACACATCTTGCTGGGACAGGAATAGGAGGGTGTCCTTGACAGTGACAGTGTCTTTCTTGGTTCTTGGTGAGCTTGCCTTGGCGGGGTTGGGGGCTAGTGTCCCGGAAAATGTAGCAGCCACCAAAACCTCCCAGAGCTGGGCTCCCAGGACTGAGGTTCCACCAACCTGGCAGAAGCTGAGGTCACCTGTGAAGAGGGTTGAGCCTGTCAGTCTGGTTGGCCACACCACAGGTGCCCAGATGCCTTGATGCGTCTTGTAGAGACTTTCTTCCTAGAACAAGGTTACAAGTGGCGAGTGTCCAATAGATTTTTAACTTCACCCAGCCAGGAGTTTCCTTACCCATTACCTTATCTCCAGCGCCTACTATTTTATACATTCTTTTGGAAAGGAGAAGAGCAGTGGTGAGTAGCGGATGAGTCGAATAGCTCAGGTGATCAGTGAACGATCAGGGGGCCAGCATCTCAGCCGAACCCGAACCTTCCTACCTCTCCCTGGCTGGGGAAAGAAATCACATGTTCTTCACTATTAAGTAAACTATATGTTATTTTACTCAGTGTCTGAGGACTTAACTGTGCACTGTGACTACTGGAATGATCAATCAGACATCAATCCTTGCCTCACGGAGCTGATGGTTTAAAAGAAAAAAAAATAGGACACATGCATAGATAATTAGAAGTTAGGGTAGAAATTTTAGTATCACAAATATCAATAATATATTTTAAAGATTGCTTAAACAGGAAGTAGTTCATAGAACAAAGGCAGTTTTTTCACATGAATGTTTGTTTGAAGAACATGAGAAGGTAAGCAGAAACTTCTGATGTCCCTCAAGGGCTTGTCTGCTTACGTCAGGTCTTTGCAAGCACGCGGTCTGCATGTTTAAGTCCACGGTCACTGTATGTCTTTCCTTTCTTCAAGGTGGCTGTCACTAATACTGTTGACCATTGTGGTGTTCGTTGCCCAGCAGCATGTAATAGACAGGATTGGACAAGAACTTTCAAGCTTGAAATGTCATGTTGCGTGGTTGCCCTGTAGTAGAAGCATTAGTGAGTGGGGGCCTTGTGCCCGGATGCTCTTCCAACCTCTCATATGACTTGCTTTGTCAGCAGTCTGGCTTTGCATCCAGTGAATGGCTATTTATCAGTCCCCCTGGCAGTGGAACACTCACACGCTCGGATATCGTAGACGGTGCATGCTGTTCTTAACCCCGTATAGCCCTGCTTTCTTACAACTCTGTGTCAGACACCTTGTCTTTCCAAGTGTTTTAGTAACTTTCCTTTTTGCTATGACAAAAAATACCTGACAAAGCATGAAAGGAAGGGAAAGTTTCTGTTGTCTCACAGCTGAAGAAGACAGCCTGTTGTGTTCCAGGGCTGGAAGAGACAGATTGCATCTGCATTCAGGAAGCAGAGGAAGATGAGTCCCTGTAAGTCGCTTCTTTCTCCTCTTCATGCACTGTGGGGGACCCTGATTTCCAGCCTCAATTAGCCTGATTTAGACGATCCCTCACAGACTTGTGTTCTAGATCATATCACGTTGACAGTCCATACTCATTTTATACCGAGGAGGTGGGGAAGGCAGAGTGATGTTTACTGAGTATCTCTTGCCACAGGCTCCTTGCGAATGTGGCAGACAGGCGCAACTTTAGATGAGAAAGCAGCGTCCAGAATGTTCCATAACTGCACCCAGATTGCACAACTGGTAAAGAAGGCAGGGCAGGGTGTGTTTAGCCTGGGTCAAAGGTTCTTCTGGGTATGCTTAGGAAGCCTGACTCTTTAGAGAGTTTTAAGACCATCTTAGGCACTATTACTATTTTCTGAACATTTATAGTCTACATACACAGAAAACATACTAACTGCCTTGAAGGAGCTGAACACTTATTTTGGGTAAACAGAAGACAAGAATATGGAAGAAATTTAGAGAAAAAAGTGATTTACCCATCTCTGTGATCCCAACTATATTTAATAGGAGTTTGTGGAGTTTATGGAAAGGAGGGGTCCGGAGCAGCCTCCACTACTACAGCCATCATTCTCTTCCTGCTAATTGGCCAGCTGTGATAAAATCTCAATTCTCCATCCTGTAACTATAAACAGAAACAGCTGATACTGCTGTCTTAGTCGGGGCTGCCGTTGCTGTGGTGAAATACTGTGGACCAAAAGCAGCTTGGGGAGGAAAGGATTTATTGCACTTCTAGGTGATGGCCCATCACTGAGGGAAGTGAGAGCAGGAACTCCAGCAGGGCAGGGACCGGGAGGCAGGAGCTGATGCAGAGGCCACAGGAGAGTGCTGCTTGCCGACTTGCTCCTGGCTTGCTCAGTCTGCGTTCTTATAGAGCCCAGGAGCACCAGCCCAGGAATGACTCCACCCACAATGAGCTGGACCCTCCCCCAGCAATCACTAATTAAGAAAATGTTTCACAGGCTTGTCTACAGCCTGATCTTATGGAGGCATTTTCTCAGCCAAGGTTCCCTTTCACGTGATCATCACCTGTGCCAAGTTGACATAAACCTAGCCAGCACCCTCTGTTAATGTCATATGTTGTACTCGTTCTTTCTCTATCATATTCCCAGTTATGGTTGTATAGTCGACTGTCACGAGTGGGATGTAGAAAGCATTGACAATAACAGAGCACATGAAGAGGAACCGGCCATTTGATTGCCCCCTTGAGCCACTCTGAGATGGCTCATACTCAGAAATGCCTTAAGACGGATCTTCCCTTGAAGCTGAGATAGCTTGTCTTCTCCTGTGTGTGTTAGTCACAGACAAGTTGTTCTCCAAGGCTTTTGTGGAACCTGTTGTAAATGCTGTGTGTCCCACCCCACCCCCAAACACACACGTCTTCCTGAGTTATAATAGGGGGACAGGGGTAGCCACACCTCTGGGAAGCAGTTTCTCTAGAGATGACACCGATGACACCCCCCCTCTAAAGGCCTGGCCTTACACTTCCCTGACCTAGTGAACTCAGGAAGCTGCTTTGGTGCCGAGCAGGGAACTGCACCAGAGCGGTTCCAAGCTCAAGAGACAACACGAACTATTTGGTCAGCAAGTTAGAGACGCATTTGTTCTTGAATGTCTCTGAAGATCTCTTGCCTCTCGCCCTCAGCCTCCCCTTTGGGCTAGGAGAGGACACTTTACAGTTTAGTAGGGTGCATTTCACTTACAGTCTACATGTTTTGAGTAACTAGAACCTGTGATGTACACATGGTTTCCATCCGGAATGGGGAACAGCTTGATGGTTCAGTATTCATTTTGCCCTGAAGTTAATGTGCAGAACCACTAAATAATAACAACAACAATAATTTTAAAAACTCATTCCCATTAAAGTAATTGGAAGTGACTTTTCATCTTACACTATAAAGTAGCATATTGCATGGATAAACACTAGAGATGGTAAATGAAGATAAGACCTAGGCCAGTGCCTCATGATCTCCTTCATGTGAGGAAATCTAAGAACATCAAACTCATAGCACCAGACTAGAATGATGAATGCCACGGTTCAGGGGTGTGTGGAAAAACTGGACACAGCTTACAGATTTAGTAAAACTGTGTCAGAACCTAATTATACCAGGGTGGTTCTAGTTAAATCATTTCGTGATTAAAATTCCTTTAAAGAGTGGATCTTAGATTTTTTACCAGATACACAAAAGGGAAACTATGTGAGGCGATGGGTATGTTAAATAGCCTGATTGTGACACATCTCATCATACATACGTACTCATTACTTTGTGTACTTTGAATATATAATTTTGTCAGTTACACCTCAATAAAGATGAAAAAAGGTAAGTCAACATAAAATGAAACCATACTTTACATACTATCTAGCTTTCAAAAATATTTTAAACCTATTTTATTTCTCAGAGAAGAAATAAATGTCATGCATTTAGCTGTAAAATAAAAGATTATTTCCTCTACTCAACTTATTTTCTATGCAATAACCCAATTTTAGTTTGATGTAAACAACTGAATCAGTATGGCTGTCTAACAATCTAACAGCCATACTCCTCGCCTTGATTTAAAAAAAAAAGAAAATCCCAGTCATTTGGATGTTGAATCTGTCACCTGGCATACGCGTAAACTCAGCCTCGGTACAGCATCAGTTCTGTCTGCACGCTCCTCTGTGAGCGAAGAGTGACAGAGAGAAGGGCAGACCATGAGAAGCTGATCTGTCATTCATGGGGAAGGGCAGGGTCAGGAAGGTTTGGGAAGGCATCCCTAATGCTGGTCTTCACAACAGAAAGGAGCATGCATGGTGTTTCTTCGTGTAAGAAGGTTAGGACCAAGAGTAAGCAAGGCCTTCCTCCTTTTCCCCAAGGCTGAGGCAGAAATTGGGCAGGGAGCAGGTGTGTCCGTGCGTGCGTGCGTGCGTGCGTGCGTAAATCGTCGCAAACTAGTTCTTAGTGATTTTTCCAGGAAAAGACATTTGGCTGGTATTTGCCCTTCTGCGTTATCAGCTGTACATATCTCTTTCTGTTTTTCCTAGTGAAAGTGAGGGCCACTCACCAGGAGTAAATTATTTACTACAATAATGTTTTAATAGCAGAAAAGAGACGCAAATAGCAACGCCTGCGGCTAATGGGTTGCCCCGGACAGGAGCTGAAAGGCTGACCACGCCACGGGACAGGTGACGCCCGTGCGCTACTGAGAGTTTGCAGGTCAGCTCCCTCCCGGGAACGATCAAAATGGCTCCTTCTGTTTCCTGCTGTTGGGTTGATGGCGGAGGCTGCAGCCAGTCAGCCTCTCTCCAGCAGAGCTGCCGTTTGTTTGTCTTCCTGAGCCTGGCTGCTCTCAGCCAGGAATGTTTTACTCTCCAAGCGAAATCGCTGTTAAATTCAATGTTGGTCGCAGTCAACCATGCTTCCACTGAATCTTGCTCTGCCAGAATGAAGCCCTAAAGCCCCGGGGTACCCACTGTGTGTGCCGAATTATCTCCCTCTTAGGAGTCAACCTGGCACTAATTATGTACCATTCTTGAGATGGTTGAGAAAGGTCAGTCAGATGGTTTGGTTTGTCCGTGGCTCAGTCACTCCCCACCCCCACCCCCACACACCAGCAGGACCAGGAGAACCCAGCTTTGGCCTCCACTCCTGTCACCGGGCCTACCTTCTGAACCTTCTGGAGTCACTGTGGAGGGGAATGGCAGGCTTCGGAGCTGCACCTCTGGGATCCAATCCTCCCTCCGTCGCTTCGTAGCTGCAGTGACCCTGTCCAGTTTGTTCAGCTGTTAGTCACTGAGGTGGGATTAGTAGTTCGGCTCGCTTCACGGGGTTTCTGTGAGAGTCAAACTGTCTACCACATATTAAGCTTTTAGTCCAGCGACCTTCACACGGAAGTCTACAGTCAGTGTTGCCTCAGCAATTGTGGGAGATGGCTGAGGGCAGACAGGGGCCGGACTGGTCCTTTCTTGGGTCTGTGTGCTACCTAAGACCATGTCATGTTAGGAGAGTGAAAAGAAACCACGTCAGGCCTGTGTGTTCTGTGCAGTCAAGAATGGACACATTTCTTGAGCGCCTGGCGCATATTAGATTTGTGATTCTCAAGGTGTGAAGCCAGCTCATGCAGTGGCAGCACCAGGAGCCTCAGGAGGCACGTTCGTCCCACCAAGGCCCATCTGTGTCTCTCAGATGTCTGGGCCAAGCAGCCTGGTCTAACTAGGCCTCTTGCTGTCTCTGATGTGCTAAGTGCCTGGACTGGCCCTGGGCCCCCTGCGCATACGTAGCAGATGTGCAGCTTGGTCTGTCTTCGCGTGAGACCCCAACAAGTGGAGCAGGGAGGCCCTCTCCGACTCTGATGCCTCCCTTTGGATCATGTTCCCCTAACTGGGCAGCCTTGTCTGGCCTCGGTGGAGAGGATGCACCCCGTTCTGCAGACTTAGAGGGCCGGGGTGGCTTGTGAGCCATGGGGAACCTCCCCTTCTCTGAGGGGAAGAAGACAGGAGAGTGGGGGAGGGGTGTGTGAGGAGGCACTTGGAGGAGAGGGGCTGCAGTGGGGATGTAAAGTGAATAAATATGTATTTTTAAAGGCATTTCCCTAGTTGTAAACCAGGAGCAAGCCAGTGTGCAGACCTCCTGGAGTATTCTCCCTGAAAAGACAGATCTGGAAATGAGTTCAGGATTCTAGAGGCACAGTGGAACTGTTGGCCACAAAAGACAGAGGAGGGATTCAGCGTTTGGAAGGAGTTCTGGAAAGAATTTCTGAGAAATAAGATTTAAACTGCATCCAGGTGTCAGTGGGAGGAGGGTGACAGACATTCCAGAGGGAAAAGTTCATGGATACTAGGTGATTGGCAAGCCACCTCACAAACCTCATCTTTTCTCTCATCTTATTTGTTTTTGAGAGTTAAACAAGAGTAATGTGTTTACATCCTTTCCACTCCTCCCCTCCCCATTCCAGCGCCTCCCAAGATTCCCTGACTCCCTTCCGAATTCATGTGTTCCTTAATCCCATTCTCTCTCTCTTTCTCTGCCTTCTTCGTTCCCTAAAGGAGTGGCTGAACATAAAAGACTTAGGTCTCAAATGTTGAGTTTCATGTATGTTTTTTTTTTTCTCAGTATAAGCTATTAAAGTCTCAAAGCCAACCTACTTGTGAGTTTTCTCCTTTAAGATACAATATTTCTGCAAGGATCAAGTAACTGCATCGTATGTTTCATATGCTGTATCTTACAACATGGCACCAGGAGATGTGGTGTCTCTGTGAAACCCAGGCCAGGCGCTTGGTCCTGAGCATGCAGGCTTGTCCTGCTGATTACTGGGGTCTTCCACTAAGAGGAAGCTGTCCGTCGTGTCCAGGGTCCTTTCATCCACATTAGGATTCCCGTTAATTGGAGCAATTATTCCAGCAGCAGAGATCAGGCCTGCACACAGAGTGGCTGGAACTTGTGCTTTTCTCTCCATGTTCTAATGTGCTGATCTGTGCCAGCTGTCCGGTGTCCTTTCTCCTGGACGCCAGAAGCACTGCAGAGCATGAGAACCTGCAAGGACGCCTTTGAATTTTCACACTGACCGCATAGTAGGTCTTGTGGCTAAGTCAAAAGAAAGGACTTATTTCAAATCAGCCTCCGACACTCTTCCCTTTCAGAGCCAGCATCCCTGCCTCCCTTCCTGTGCCTTTTGGAACCCAGTTAATTACATCCCTGGATAGCTTGGTCTCATTGCTCATCTGACAGGACCTTGGAGGAGGGTCACTGTAACCTGTGTTTCCAATCAAGTAGTTCAAAGGTCTCAGGTGTTGTAAGGACAAATGGACCCTGGGGACTCTGGATAGCTTCCTTCTCAACCATTGCTGTGTTCTCCTGCCTGCTGTTGAGGTGGAGTTCTAAATAGCAACTATACAGTGGGCTAGAGAAGGAAGAAGTAACAATATGTGGTATTTCAAAAAATTATTGAAATGAGTTTATTTCTGTGAGCTTACAGAGGGAATATGGTGACTAAACCAGCTAGAAGAACACTATATACCCCTCGCACATAAACGTTTCTAAATATGAATAAAGTTGCGTGGAAAGAGGAGCCAGGAGTGTGGGAGCTGAGCCCTGAGGTTTCAGGCAGGGACTGGTGTTACCCAGCAGTTGGAACCAGAACCTGCTGCCTCTCTCCAGACACCCTAAGCCTTGTGGGTAAAGCATCGCAAACGCTATTATTGGACGTTCACCCTGTACCTATTTTCTTCCCGCTTTCAACCACTGCATCAGGAAGAAGGTTAGGGTTACTATATGTGGGGCAGCTGTATTTGTTGAGCACTCTATGCTTCGGGGACATTTTTGATATAAGGAGAGTGTAACTGATACCCTGCTCTTTTCATTTTGCATAAAGAATAGTAGCTGCTATTCCGTGTTGCTATTCCGTGCACAGATCTTCCGCAGCCTCCGTGCAGTGTTTCCACAGAAACACCTTTTCTGTTTGACTCTCTCTCTGCATTGCTTTCCTTTACGTCAATTGTATGAGAAAGGGGCCAGAGGTCACAGTTTGGGAGACGGTTAAATCAAGAGACAGTGCTCAGGGCTGAAACTGGTATTAAATGAGCATAGGTCGGCCACCACCCTGGAGGCACACACCTGCAATCCCTGCACTCGGGAGGCAGAGGCAGGCGGATCGCTGTGAGTTCAAGGCCAGCCTGGTCTACAAAGCAAGTCCAGGACAGCCAAGACTACACAGAGAAACCCTGTCGGGGGGGGGGGGGGGAGTAGGTCCCCTGATGGGTAGGACACACAATCTTGGCATTGTGAATTTATAAAGATTGGGACTAAGGGTGGTAAAAGAATTTTATGAAATTTACCAGAGTGATGAAAAGACTTTTATTTACCTTTTTTTTAAATTATTGAAAGTAGATGTTAGTGAGATTGCTTTGAGTTTCCATTTAGGTTGATGTTTGCTATGGGCTTGCTGTAAATTACCTTTATTCTGTTGAGGTCTGTCTCTTTTTCCCTTTTTTTTTTTTTTTTTTCCATACTTTGGGATTTTGTCAAAGGCCTTTCCTAAATGTTTTTATTTAGTAGACTGCGTTTCTCAGTTACACCGTCCATAAACATCTGGGATGAAGCCTGCCTGGTATTGGTGGGTGCTTTGGTTTTTCATGTGTTCTTCTATTCAGTTTGCAAGTGCTTTACTGAGAACTTTTGCATCTATGTTCATGGGGGAAATTGGTCTGTAATTCTTTGTTGGGTCTTTGTGTGGTTTTAGTATTAGGGTAACTTTGGCCTCTTAAAATGAATTGTCAATGTTCCTTGTATTTCTAGCTTGTGAAATAATTTGAGGAATACTGACATTAATTCTTCTGGAAGAATACTGCACTAAAACCATCTGGCTCTGTGCTCTTTTGGGTTGGGAAACTTAATTGCTGCTTCTAGGAGTTGTAGGTCTGTTTAATTTGTTTATCTGATCTTGATTTAACTTTGGTAGGTGATATATCAAAAAATTATCCATTTTTGCTAGGTTTTCCAGTTAGGTGGAACACAAACTTTTAAAGTGTATTTTTATGTTTCTCTGGATTTCCTTGGTGTCTGTTGTTAATTTCCCCCCTTTCATCTATAATTTGTTAACTTGGATAGTTTCTCTCTGCCTCTTAGTTAATTTGGCTGTGGGTTTGTCACTCTTAATTATTTTCTCAAAGAACCAGTTCTTTGAGATTGATTCTTTGTACTGTTTTTGTTGTTTCTGTTTTACTGATTTCAGCCCTCTACTCCTTTGAGGCATTCTTTCTTCCTTTTGTTTTAGTGCTCTCATGCGTGCCATTTAGTTGCTAGTATGAAATCTCTCCCAAGTTTTTTTTTAATGTAGGCACTTTGTGCTCTTAGAACTGCTTTCATTTTGTCCAATAAACTTGAATATGTTTTATTTTCATTCAATTCTTAAAAGTTTTTTATTTGTTTCTTAATATTTTTCTTAATCCATTTTTCACTCAGTAGTGAGCTGTTCAATTTTCAGGAGTTTGTAGTTTTCTATTGTTTCTGATACTCAGCTTTAATCCACTCGGTCAGAAAGGATGCAGTATGTTACTTCAATTTTCTTGAACCTGTTGAAACTTGCTTTGTGTCCAAGTATGTGGTCAGTTTTAGAAAGTTCCACAGCTGCTGAGAAAGAAGGTATGCTCTTTTGTTTGGATGAAGTGTTCTGTCCAGTCGGCTGGTTTACGATGTCAGTTAGCGCCAGTGTTCCTGTTTAGCTTCGTCTGGATGACTCGCTCGCCCAACGCCTGACGGCAAGAGTAGAGTTCTGAAGTCGCAGTCGGTGTGAGTCGGTCAGTGTGCATCTTAGCACGGTAGTGTTTCTTTTACGAACGTGGGTGCCCTTGTGTCCGTGCATAAATGTACAGAATTTCAGTATCCTCATGGTGAATTTTTTTCTTTGACAAATATGTAGCATCCTTTTCCTATCTCTGATTAGTTTTGGTTTGAAGTCTGTTTTGTCAGATATTAAAATGGCTATACCGGCTGGTTTCTTGAATCTATTCGCTTGGAATATTTTTTTTCCATCCTTTTATTCTGAAATGATACCTATCCTTGATGTTAAGATGTGTTTCTTGGATACTGCAGGAGAGTGGGTTCTGTTTTTGTATCGTGTTTGTTGGTTTGTGTCCTTTTATTAGAAAACTGAAACCATTGATGTTGAGAGCTGTCAATGAGCAGTGTCTGTTATTTTGTCGTGTGATGTGGGGGTTTCCTCCTTCTTTTGATTTGCTGGTCTGATATTATTCCTTGTGTTTTCTTGGATGTGGTTAACATTTTCAGGTTAAATTTTTCATAATTGTGCTGTCTGAGCTGGATTTGTAGATAGATACACCTAAATTTGATTTTATTGTGGAATGTCTTTCTTCATATATTGTGATTGAAATTTTGCTGGGTATAGTAATCTAGGCTGGCATCTGTGGTCTGTTAGAATATGTAGAAAATCTGTTCATGCCCTTCTGGCTTTTAGACTCTCCATTGAAAAGCTGGGTGTAATTTGAAAAGTCAGGTGTAATTCTAATAGTCCTGCCTTGGTCTTTTTCTCTTGTCGCTTTCATGTTCTGTTTGGTGTTCTGTATGTGTCTTGTGCTTTGATACCTCCTTCTTTAGGTTAAGGAAATTTTCTTCAATGATTTTTGTTGAAAATATTTTCTGTGCCTTGACCTGAGTTTCTTTTTTGTCTTCTATTTCTATTATTCTTAGATTTAGTCTTTTCATAGTATACCATATTTCCTGGATGCTTTGTGCCTTCCTTTTTTTTTTTTTTTTTTTTAGATTTAACATTTTCTTTGACCAAGGTATCCATTTCTTCTAACTTGTCATCAGTGCCTGAGAATCTCTCTTCCAATTTCTGTATTTTGTTGTTGAGGCTTGCCTCTGAGGTTCCTGGTTGAGTCCCTAAATTTTTTATTTCCGGTTTTTCCTCAAGTTGGGTTTTCTTTATTGCTGGACTCTAGTGGAGACATATTGGCCTGGCTTTTGTTGGGTTTTTGCAGTGGCATCTAGGCATCTGGTTTGGGCTGATAGTAATTCTAGATGTTGATATCTAGTCTTATCTTTGTTGGGTAGGTGTTCCATCCCTTGGCTTCTTATTCCCTCTCTGGATCTTAGGAGCCTGTGGGTTGCCTTGTAGGAAGTGCTTCTCAGTCCCTGCCAGGCGTGACCACTGGGGATCCCTGGTCGAACTTGTCTCTAGGTATTGGGGGCTAACAAACAGAAATGGGGATGGGCTGAGGCTGGACGGAGAGGGGGTAGGCTTTGAGAGCTCACAGAAGGAGAGAGGAAGGCTAGGTCTGCCAGGAAGATCTGTGGAGTCCACAGGAAGTGGAAGGCTAGAGAAAACAGGTCCCTGTGAGTGGTCTGCTAGCTGGGATTGAGACTAAGGAATTGGAATTGGAGTATTGGGAGGGGGGTGAACATCACCGACTTGACTCCCTGGCTGCAGTGGCCAGTGGAGCTCTAGGGAGAGACTGCTCCAGATGCTGGCAGTGAGACCAAGCCTTTGGGTGAGAGAGGAAGCCTTCAGGAGAGCACCTGCTTAGGTCCCTGGGCAGGAGTGACAATCACCTACCTGAGTCCCTGGCCGGTCTTGCCAATGTGTTTCCACGGAGAGACTAAATTAGTAAACCATTTGGGCAAAGCTCAGAAATCAAATCTGGAATGGGGGGGTGGAGAGGCGGTATGGCTATAAACCCGAAACTCAGGTGGCAGAGGCAGAAGGATCTTGAGTACAAGGCAACCTGAGCTATATCGTGAATTCCAGCATAGGCTAGCCTACATAGAAAGATCTCATTATCAAGTATATCAGAGTCAGTAAAAACACTGACTGATTTTATTCTGAGCTGTGGGTGTCATTCGTGTAAGTATTTGTTTTGTTTTGACATTCTGCCTTTATCATTGCTGCCTCATGGTCGATTCACAAAATTATTTTCCGAGAGACATTTTTAACACCGACTCAACAAGTAAATAAGAAATTTGAGGTTCAATCTAGAGAAGGGTGTAAAACAAATGATAGGGGCAAGGGAGAGGATGGTGTGGCTTGGGAGAACTTTGTTACAAAAAGGACTGAAGAAGAATATGAACGCCTATGAACCAGGACATCACTGATCCAGAGAGGTTTGAATACTAGGAAGAGGTTGAGAAAGTTCACAGGGAAACTGATTCTTAATAGTTGACGCTAAAGTGACTGTGTACATAGAAAAACACCAAGGCTTCCGTATATAGGATCTCTGTGAGGCTAAAATGGCAACTGTTAGCAAAGAAAGAATTAAAAAGGCAAGAAGAAAAGTAGGGCTTATGATCCTTGGTGGGGCATACGAATTTTAAAACAGGTGCATTGAAATGGAGAAATGTCTCAGGAGGTAAATAGCTTGCCACACAAGCGTTTGAGGCCATGAGTTCAAATCCCCAGAACCTTCCTAAGGCTGAACACAGTATAGAGCATGTCTGTAATCCTACAGTGAATGCCAGGCTGAGACAGGAGAATTGCTGTAGCCTGTGGGCCAGCTACCCTGATGTTCGCAGCAGTGAAAGAGCCTACCTCAGACAAGGTGGAAAACAAGGACCAGTGTCTGAGGCTGTCCCCTGACCTACACACATGTTGTGGGACATATAAGCCGCTTTCCGACACATGCCTACACATGTCACACACAGAGAGATGAAAAGAGGAAAAAGAAGTTATGTTAGGATTTCTCGTTTGCTAGAACTTACGTAACGAAGAATTGTAAAGGGTCTAAGATTCATTGTCTTTGACTTAAAAGCTAGAAAGTATTTTATTTGCATCAATAAAACTATTGTCCTGATAAAAGAATGAGACATGTTTGTTTATTATTCTAGGGATCTACAAATGGATGCAATAATCACAGAAGTTATGACTATAGGTGAAATGTTGTGGTTTATATGTGTAATAACTCTACCAGCAAACTCTGTGTTAATAAAAAAGTAATTTAAGATGATTATGTAACTTCAGTTTTTTTCTCAATCTTATTTTTCCACCAGAATTACACGTTGAAATAATAACCTATTTATGTTAAATGTAGAAAGTCAGAGGTAACTCACTCGTTCTTTGTTGATTACTACTAGATTTTTGGTTTGTGAAAGAAATTCATAGAAATGAAATTTCCTTACTGTATTATTGACTTACAGCAGTATTTCATCCCTGGTTTACAGTCAGTCTAACTCCTGTTCTCCTGTTCTGCAGCTTGGCTCATCCTCGTCTGTGCCTTTTACATCCATTTTCTCTCAGCTGTTCATGACAGTTGTGGTCCCTCTCATTATCGGACAGGTAAGGGCCGTCTAGCTGTTCTTTTCTGGACAGGTCAGATTGTGAATTCTTAGGTCAGGGCGCATGAAGACAGAAGGAAAAGAGAAGACTGAAAATACACATTTTCATCTTTGAACTTTCAGTTAACATTAAACCACTTCCTTGCTGGTTTTCTACACAAGAACCCCAAAGAGACGCAAGCTGGATCCTAGAATCTTCCGTTCTTGTCAAACAACAGGGTCTTCTGTGGAGGAGCTCCCTGTGACATGGTTATGTGGCTCATTTATAATCATACATATGTAAAACAAGGATACTCTTTGTTTGTTGGGGGGTTTGTTCACTTGGAGTTCGCGCCATGGGAAGCCACTGTCATGTTCAGATGAGTGTGTTCAGTCTGAGAGAAGTGCTGTGTGAGGATCCCTGAGTTCACAGACTGTAAGAGCAGCTGGACCCCAAATTTATTTCCACATTTCATTTGCTTGATGACCGTGGGCAAGTCACTTAATCTCCCTAGCTCCCAGTCACAAGTTATTAAATCTTATAATTACAGTAACTCTCTTAAAGTATTGTGAGGGTTAAATGAAATGCTAATGGGTGTAAAGTTCTTAGAGCGTGATCTGGCATCATCATCCTATACACTGCTGGTGTTACTGAGCGAAACAACGCTTCCAAACGTTGTCCATAAATATGCTAGCCATGCACATAGTATTTAGCACTGTCTTCTGTGGGCTTCTGTGGAGAAGGGATTCTGAGACAGGCCTGTACAGGAAGTGTGTAAGGGTGAAGGAAGCAAGGTGGGGAGGCTGGCTTCCCACCAGGCTTCCACTGCCCCCACGCAGAACTCTGGGACTG
Organism: Psammomys obesus; assembly: GCF_907164565.1. Lineage (NCBI taxonomy): Eukaryota > Metazoa > Chordata > Mammalia > Rodentia > Muridae > Psammomys > Psammomys obesus. The sequence continues at coordinate 3,809,623 of NW_026590809.1, read as the reverse complement.
GTCCAGCCCCTCAGAGTTGTTCTATATTAGGGCAAGAGCACAGACTCTTCATGTTTTCTCACAGTCATTTCCGATAACAGTTGAAGAGAACACCCACGTGCCAATCACATAATGAGGAATTTAAACAAACATATCTCCTGCTCTCTGCCCCATTTCTTAAGCTGGCTCGCCGAGCCTTTCTCAGTTTCTGTTTATTCCTTCCAGTGGAATGTCCTTCTGCCTACCCTCCCACCCCAGCTTATTACCCCTTGGACTCTTTTCCAGTCACCTCTCCTTTGAACCACATGGCAGTTCCTCAGCTTCATGGCTGCAGCACCCTGTTCGTTCTGTCTCGGCCCCTCATGACGCATATTCACTCTGTATGCCATTGGCTCTTCCTTTTCCTGCTGCGTGGTGAGCTCCATGAGTTTGGAAGCCATGTTTATTCTGTTCCTGTTATATGTCCAGGTGTTCATGCAGTAAGTGTCTGCTGAGGGAATGCATGAAAGCAAGATTCTCTTTCCATGCGGCGTGCTCTTGCCTTGTTGAAGCATAAGCAAGCCTGCCTGCCCCATCTCTCCATATGAACAGCTTCAGTGCATTCATGTTTCCCGTAAGAACTTGGAACACAATTCTTCTCTTACTGAATATTGGAAATATTTATATTAACGATAAATACTTGGCTTAACACATATGGACAGATCCACACGTGCCCACATAATCCAGTTTTTAAATATATAGAGTACTATTAATATTTACATAAAGAATCTTTACCCAGAGAGAATATTGGGGTAAAGATTGGATTGCTCATCCTCTGTGTGCCCAGTAGTAAAACATTCAGTAAATTAGTAACATTCAGTAAAGTAGTAAAGATAGTTAAAAAGTAGTGAGTACCTTTGTTAAAACTGAAAATAAATTTTTATCATACAGCACATTCTGATCACAGTTCCCGTCTTCCTCAGATCCTCCCTACCACCCCATCCATCCAACTCCATACCCAAACAGGCCAATAAAAACCAAACAAACCAGAATAAAACAAAGCAAAGAGACAGAAAAAAAGAAAGAGAAATAAATAAGAAACACACACATGCACACGCATATACACACAAAAACCATAAAAATATAAAATGGATAAGTAAAAGACAAGCAAGGAAAGAAAGAAAGCACCATGAAGTCGGGAGTGGGAACAGTGTAGACTCAGACTCGTCTGTTGTGAGCTAGAAGTAGAGACGATTCCTTCTCGAGTGTTTCTGGCTTACATCTTTAGTCGCCGAGGGTGTCAGTCGGCCTGAGTGGTGAGCTTCAGGGGCGGTGGTAGTCAGTGACGGGGGTATTGACGGTGCATTGACGGGTGGAGTCAATGCCATGCTCAGTAGTAGGTTTTAAGCTAGACAAAAAGAGTTGACAGAGAAAACTTTGAACTTACCCACAGGGGGCCCAGCACTCAGTTTTCCTAGATTGCTGTTTCAGGATTGTTTTTAGGTCTGTATATAGTAGCTACTAGATAACAGTAACTTTTTCTTTCCCAGCAATCACCTGCAAAACAAATCTTGAAAACAAAATGTAGCGCAGTTGTGCCTCAGTATCTAAGGCAGTCCCCACAAACGAAATCCAAGTGTGGTCAAGTCTATAAAGCAGCATAGTGTTTGCATATGGCACACATGTCCTCCAGAGATGATTTATAATACCTAAAAAGGACAGTTCAGATGTTGTCTAAATAATGTGAAGAATAGTAAGGAAAATAAGTCTGTGTAGATTCAATACGTTTTTCTCAAATACCTTTACCTCACACACCCATGGGTGCAGAGGGCCTGCTCCAGGGCCAAGACGAAAGAGAGGGGTCTGCACATAGGAATAAGTCGTATTAGCTGAGCACTGTTGCATGGACAGTGAGCCTCAGATCCCTGAGGACTGCAGGGACGATGAGCACCTCCAGAGGGCGGTGCTGTGGCCACATGCTCCTGGGACCACACCTGTCAGACTCAGCCTGTGTGGCAATGAGGACCCCACACTTCCAACAAGCGCACACGCATCTTTACCAACGGAGATGGGTATCATACACACTGGGTAGGCACAGTATATTACAGTTCCCCGACGGGGAAATTCGGCATTTTAAGGAAGGGCTTCCTTTTTCAAATGCACCAGGAAGGGCTTCCAAGCTAACAGCAGGAGTCTGGAACACAGCCTGCTCACCTCAGCTGGGCTCGTCTGGTGACTCTTCCAGCCCGGAAGCCCGTCCTTGGCCTTGCTGCCGGCCATTTGTGCCTCACTTCCCTCTGACCCAGCCTACAGCCCACAGTGTAGCACTGAGACACTGGTTCGCAGTCCCAGCTCCTCCGCCCTGCCCTCCCTCACCACGCTGTCACAGAAGCCCAGTCCCTGTTTGCACTGGCCACCTATCTGGCCTGTGCAGCTGAGCCGCTTAGATCCCAGGACCCTCCATGGCTCCCTTTCCTGGCAGAACTCCATTTTTCTTGCCTCAGGACAGCTCCATCCAACTGCGCAGACGCCGAGCAGAGCCCACTGTATAGTGCAGCAACCATGTGCGTCTGTGCCTCACACTCACGGCACCAAATTAAAGACATCAGCCGGGGCCTCTGCAGGACCCCGCCTCATGAGAGGTTGCCTTTTCTCTTGATCCTTTCCCCACCCTCCATCTTAGGTCCCATCCTTGACACCTTCCGACTCTCCAGCCCCCTGTCTTCTCTGGAGCCGTTGCCCTGGTCCTTGACACTCTAGAAAGACCCTCCTTCAGCCTCCCCCGCTGGCTGCCCTTGTTGGCAGTAGTCACTATCAGGTCATCTCGTCCAAACTCCTCTTAATGCATTTCATTCTCTGCTTCTTGCTAGCTGGTTCCTTTTTCATTCAGCTCTGACTAGAATGTAAACTCCCAAAGATCTGGACCTGTCTGCCTAGTTTATCTCTGTGTGGATCTTCAACCCACTGACTCACCTAAATTGTTTACGGTGACCTTTGAGGACCTTGTAGCGAGTGCTCATGCACACTCATCCCGGGGAAACTGACCCTGGGCAGCACTCAGCTTGTCAATTGCAACAGAAAGGGCCAAATTACAAAAGTCAACATCCCTACAATCCTTTTCTTTAACAGGGTGAATGGGGGGGGGGGGGAACGTGTGTGTGAACGGAGTGAAATTTCCTGAGCCTTTCACTCATTCATGGCAACACAGTGTCAGACCTCAACCTCAGATTCTGTTCCTCGGGCTGAATTTCACTTCTTTGTCTTTTCTCCAAAGAGTACTCCCTTTTGGTTGAAGTCCCAGCCTTCTGGAGTGTTTGGAAGGCCTGCTCTGGCCCTCCTGTACTGTCTGCTGTCCACATGGCTGAGGGCGTTTTTGCAGAAGCAAGGGCCAGGGCTTAGAACCAGGACCCTGCGGATAAAGCTGGTCTCCCAGGGGGTTAGAAGAGGCTCTTTTTGCCTGTTCTTGATGAGGGAAAGCTGCACCGTTTTGGTGTTTTCCTTCCTGACAAACCTTCATGCCCTGAGCGCTTGTTTTATGCTTCATATTTAAGGATGATGTATCAATAATCGTTAATGAAACTGATTCAGCCACCTTTCATTATTTCCTATCACCCTGGTTAGTTTTCATAGTCGCACACCACAGCCCACCGTGCCTCTCTGTGAATTGGCAATAAAAAATGGGTATCACACTTCATCATGAGTTCTCTGGTCTTTCCACTCATATCTGCTTCACAGTTTGAAGTTGGCCATTCATGTTAAATGGGCTTTAGCATCAGCTGAATGAAGCTAGTGTTATTAATTCCCAACCATTTTGCACGTACGAAGTTGAATTGGATCTGAAATGTTTTCAGTCCTTCTTTTGCTTCATATAGTTGTGTAGTGCCGGTACATTGTTTTGTGGGATGGAATATGTTTTCAACGGTGATAGACACATCATCAACCCGGGACCAGAATTGAGAAGGAGGATCACTCCCCTCACACAGGCTGTTTCTAACGCATCTTCGGCCCAGTCAGTTTCTCAGTTATGTGACTGTAACTATTGTCATATCCTTTTCAGAGATGAGCCACAGGGAAGTTAGTAACTTACCCCGGTTGTCGAGGGAAGGTGAGCCAGGGGTTCGGGGTCATGCACAGCCTGGTTGCAGGCTGAACGCTGACCTGGGCTCTCGTGGCAAACGGAGAGCAAGCCCTGACTCAGCATGTGACGAGCTTTTTCTACCTCATGCAGGTTGTTGGGGTCCCCTTGCGGGTGGTAACCCCAGAAAGATATCTGTAGCATCAGTCTAAGGCTGGAATGAAGTAAGAGGAAGGGATTTTCCCAAACTGATGCTTTTTGTCACTTTTAGATGAGTGATAACTAATGGATGTTTATTATTCCAATTTATTCTTTATACTTTTTTCAAAGTATGTTACTATTATTTTAAACCTGATCAATATTCAATCAAACGTTTTAAGAGAAAAGTATTATAAACATTGGCTTAAACACAACCCATCTTGCATCCATTCGCCAGGACGGTAATAAAGAGACAAACCTTTATGAAAATACATCAGTTCATTGCAACAGAAGGTGCGCACTGAAGAGCCCAAACCCACCATGAAGAAACATACATTTTAAAACTAGGGCTTAACATGAAGAATTATCTATCATACATTCTCACTCCAAACTCAATTTATAAATGTAAAGACAGAGTAGAAAGAAGTAAGGAAATACATGGACCAAAAAGATTAAGAAAACCAAAATGATGAATATTGCCCTTCCAAGTTATCTTGGTCTGTCAACGTTTTTCAGCTGAGATGTGTCACTTTTACTGGTTGCTAAATTGAAGTCATATTACAATTGATATGAAACTCAGCTTATTGGAAATGCAGTCAAATTTAATTTTCCCATAGCCTTGCCTGCTACTTAATTTAAAATAACAAAAATCAAAATATTAAAGATAAGACAATAAAATGAAAGCCTTCCTGTGGGAAATTCTTCCCCCTTCTCTACTGGGAAAAGCAAACAAGCTGATGAGGATTTGTCACTTAATTTTTAATGCCTAAGTTTCTCTGATCACTGAGGACAAATTAATTTAGTATAAGTTCTAAACAAAGATAGACCTGGCCATCCCACCTGGAGCCTCTTCCCACCTCATGCTGATTTGTCTTTGTTGCTGAGAATTTTCTCATGAAAAGTCTCAGGATGTGCTGGTCTTTCTAGCAAAGCTTTGGGTTCTATAGGGTTACTAAAACTGTCACTAAAGCTAAAGTCTGGAGAACTTTTAGATGACGCAAAATTTTTAAGAAACAGCATGGTGGGGGCGGGGCTGGAGAGATGGCTCAGTGGTTAAGAGCACTGTATGCTTTCAGAGGTCTTGAGTTCAATTCCCGGCAACCACAAGCACCCCGGCTCACAACCATCTATAATCTGATCTATTGCCCTCTTCTGACACTTGGTCCACATGCAGATAGAGCGGCTTGACTGTGACAAAAGGCGTTGCTGAGCCGAAGGATGGTGCTTTCTGGAGCTTGTGGCCAGGCCACATCTGCTACACCAGCAGCTCTTCCCCCGTCCATCGCCTTTCTTACTGCACAGTGCAGACAGCTGCTCCAGCAAGTGAATTTTAAGCAAGGTGGCAAGTCTCTGTGGAGCTGGAAAGATGTAGAATGCTTGGCTGAGGGAACATGGGCAGACACCACACTGAGGCTGGAAATCTCCCAGCATTCTGATTCCCTCCAGGGTTGTTCCCTGCCCTCGTGGGCTCATCCAGGTCCCAACTTGTAGCTGTTTTCCTCAAGATTAAGTATCTGGCTCTGACCCGTAGACGTGTTTAGACTAAGAGGATTCTGACTGAGGGACCCTTGCTTCTTGCCGTAGCGAAGGCATCCACAGTACCGTAAGACGGAATGCCTTGTAATGAGGTTTTGAGGAGACTGTTAGGTTAACTAAATCAAATTACTGATCATAATGTTGATTGATGATTGGAGATTTGCCTTGGCTTTAAGATGGCTTTGGCTTCCAAGCTCCAACCCGTTCATTTTTATTTACTTATTGGGGTGGGGGTGAGAGAGATGGACACATTTACTTTGGGAATTGGAGTCATATATTCTAATCTGTTGCAGAGGGGACTTATTTGTTTTTAACTAGTCTGTGTTAAAGTAAGAGTGAATGTTGCGCCAGGCAGCGGAAGCACACGCCTTTAATCCCAGCACTTGGGAGGCAGAGGCAGGGGCAGGTGAATCTCTGTGAGTTCAAGGCCAGCCTGCTCTACAGAGCTAGTTTCAGGAGAGCCAGGGATACACAAAGAAACCCTGTTCTCAAAAAAATAAACAAAAAAGGGAGTGAATATTGCCACATATGTCATTTATTTCCACTTAATTTTAAAGCAGCTGGACTATTAAGATTTGGAAGACTGTATTTGACATATAGTATATACAAAGTCACCTAAGTGAAGTTCCTTGCTAGCCTTTCATGATGTCATGTTCGAACCAGGGCCATCTTCTTACCCATGATACCTTATGCATGGTTAATGCAGAATTCCTGCTCCATAACACCGGGCAGCAGCCCTGCTCTTTCTCTACACAGCACATTTTCAACTCTACATAACGAACTCCATCAAACAACGCCAGAGTCTGAAAACTCTCCTTCCCCATCAGTATTTTAGTGAGCCAATTATTAACTAAGATCCACTTTAAAGAAACCCCAGCCATTGTTGACGAGTCTGTAATCCTCACCCTATACGTCCCCACAACCGTGGAGGTTGTGTTCCCGCACTGATACCAGCTGGTCAGCTTTCTGCCAAGACTCTTCCCTACGCACAGTCACTTTACTCACTCCTTGAGCACAGGGAAGCAGATTCGGCTGTTACCCACCGAGAGGTTCGATTGAGGGAGCACAGTGTTCCGCCTCATCCCCAGTGGGGACAGCCCCTGGTGGAAGCCTGACACCAGAGGGAAGTGAGCCCAATAGAGGCTTTATTCTGCACACACAGATACACACACACTGACATAGGTGAAGCTTAAGTTGTAAGTTAGCCCAGCAAAAGATTAGCAGCAACCATAATACAGTGTAATTGCAATAATAAGCTATAATTAAATTATTCACAGTTTGTGAATTGTTTATTTCTTGAACGTTCTCTTGCCACATTCATAGTGAACTTGGCACTTAAAACTGCAGAAAATACAACTATGGCTGGGAGAGGAGACTGCAGCCTGTTTTGTTTCCAATATCTTTAAGGCTGTGCTCCACTGAAAATTTAGCCTTCTTAATGGCAGGGTAGAACCCCGCCACCGTGCAGAGGTTCCCTGACCTCATTACTGCTAATGGATCCCCGGTAACTCATCCTATCATGAAATTTCACATTCAGTTATGCAGGACAGTGTGTAAATCAAAACTTAGAATTTCTCCACTCTCATCCTGATGGTGGACCTTCAAAAGAGAGAGGACACTGCCGCTGCAGAGCTGCCTCTCATGCCCAAGCAAGCAGTATCAGCAGTATCCACACTGTCCTGATTCTAAATATCTGATTCGGTCTTAAAAATAAGAAGGTGCTACATTATAACTTTTATTTCACCAGTCCTTTTATAGAAAAGTTAGGACAGGTCTATTCATTTCTAAGTATTAATTTTAGAATTCTAAAAGCATACAAATGGCATTTGTCTTTGGATTCACAAAAAACTCTAGATACTCAGATGTGAATTATTTAAACTCCCACAACACATGCACTTTTGCTTTTCAAGCATGAGTTATAATTTAATTAAAAACTTCTGGTGCATTGCTGGTGTTTTAAATATTAATATGTTCCATGGATCACTTTCGATTATCTACTGTCTTGAAATTCTTGAAGATGTCAGATTTTTAAGATTCCCAGAGTCGCACTTGGTCTGGTCTGTTGAGGCAAAGGGGACTGTGGTAATTACACACATCCATTAAGATTAGCAGAGGACATAAACTTGGGGGAGGCTCAATGGGCATGTCTCAGTGACAGCTAGCAAAGAGCATTTGGCGTGATTAAGGGTGGATTTGAATGTGGTTGAAAATTCCCTCTCATTACGGACGCCCAGTGGAAGCTGCACCACGATACTGAATTCCCCAGCAGAAGGGTGGGGAAGCCAAGAAGCTTTGAAATCCACTGTGGCCATCATCCAAATTATCCTCTTCCCATTCTGTCTTTGCGCTGTCAGAATCACTTTGCGGTGCCCAGTTCCACTTCCCACACCTCACTGTAGAGGCGACCTGTTGATCTGTTTCAGATTGTCCGGAGGTACATCAAGGACTGGCTGGAGAGAAAGAAACCCCCTTTCGGGGTGGTCAGCAGCAGCGTGCTGCTCATGATCATCTACACCACCTTCTGCGACACGTTCTCCAACCCGCTCATCGACCTGGATGTGTTCAGCCTCATCGTCATACTGTTCATAAGTAAGTCAGGGGAAGGACGTCCTGGCTGGCCGTGGGGGTCCCTGACGCCTCCGCAGCGTCGTGAAGCAGTCCCAGCCTCTGCTAACGAATACTGTGTTTACTCAGTGGCTTCATTTTATCTGTATGTGCTCTGGAAAGACAGCAGCCCTACATCTGTGACCTTAATCTGCTTTCCTGTTTCATGCACCACTTTCTGAGCTACAGTAGTTTGTGTTAAATACAGGTCCCATTCAACTCAGTATGTGTCACCAAATTAAGTTAAACTCAGTCTGTACTCTTAGTGACTTGAAAAGAATTTGTGACATATAGATATACATAATACTGTATATCTATAATAACGCAACTGCGCTGGATAACGTGAAGTTTCCAGCGTGGTTTCTAATGAAGTTTATCTAAAGAGTGGCTTTTCCCTTTTCAGGAGCAGCAGACTGTAACTGTGAGGAACTGCTAAAGCTTAAAAAACAACTTTGTATTCTAGTCGTCCTGGAATTCCAAGCAGGACTTTTATGGATACTATAATATTAAATAATCTTTCTTTAACACCGAGATGAGTTATTTCAAGGTACACATTATGTATACATTTGTGCTGTTCAGGTCCTAGCATAAGCCAGTTCTCTCTAAGTGAACAAATGAGAGCAGTAAAGCAAAGGCAAAGGGGTTCCAGATCTTCAGCTGACGCCACAGGCCGCGCCCGAGAACAGCTTCCGTCCAGCCGTCTGTGCTTCTGTCCGTTTTGCGCTGTGTGGATTTACCTGGTTTTAATGTCAGCCAGGTGTTAGGTGGAGCTCAGAGGCTCCGGGAGACTCGTGGCTGACCCCACTCAGCCGGCTGTCCTCTTTTGTCTTTTCCTCAGTAGTCTCCGTCCAGCTGAGCTTCATGCTTTTGACCTTCATCTTCTCAACACGGTAAGTGGTTTGGCATCTCCTGTTACTCTCTTTACTCGGCTACTGTATTGCTCTGTTGTCTTATATTTCCTTCTGTCTCACTGACCGTTTTCTGTCAATGCTGCCACTTTCAGACTAGAGACATCAGCGAAGGTCTGTGCTGGGCCCTTGTCTGGTCTCCCTCGCATGCTCATGTGGCCCCTCCATTCTCCTGGCCTCACTGGCAGCTTCCTGCTGACACTTTCATGTTGAGACCTTCTGTCTAGGCTTCTTCCTATGTCCCGGAACTATTACTACCATGTAGATATCGTCCCTGACTGTCTTAGCAAGATTTAAAAGGCACTTAGTCTCTTCTCTGAAACTTCCTCTCCCTTCCTTCTATTTAAATAGACTGTCTTTTAATTTTCAACTAATTCACACACATAAACCATGTGCCTTGATCATGACCACCCTCCCCTCTGCTCTCCAGTAGGCACCCCTAACAGGTTCCCTCCCCTTCATACCCTCTCCTTTTGTGTAACCACTGAGTCCATGTTCGGCTGTCTCATTGGCCTATCATAGCTTCAGTGAGTTCATGAGTACAACGGCCATTTCATGACCAAAAGATGACTTCCACGGCACTCTACCGCTCTTAACAGTCTTTCTACCTCTCTTACAAGGTCTTTCCTGAGCCTGTTGTTTATTCATTCACTCATTCATTCATTCATTCATTCATTCGTTCAGGGTTTCACAGCACAGCCCTGGCTGGCCTGGAACTCATTATATGCACTAGGCTGACTTCAGACTCACAGAGGTTCATCCCCACACTCAGCTGTTAAAAAACATCTCCATTTCCAGAATCCCCCAAGCTGGACTCCTTATTGTCATCATTTTGTAGATAATCACCTGATTCTGTCATCCATATTCTATTCTCAAATCCACTTCCCTCATTCAAGAGTTACCGTGCTAACTCCACTGGTAGCCTCAACTTTTTTATATACATTTCTTTTGTTGGTTTGTTGTGGTTGGGTGGGAGGGTGGGATTTTTTTCTCTTTTTTATTATTATCACTTACTACAATTTATTCGCTTTGTATCCTGACTGGGGCCCCCTCCCTCATCCCCTCCCAATCCCACCCTCCCTCTCTCTTTTCCCGCCTATGCTCTCCCCTAGTCCACTGATAGGGGAGGTCTTCCTCCCCTTCCCTCTGACCCCAGCCTGTCAGGTCTCATCAGAACTGACTGCATTGTCTTCCTCTGTGGCCTGGTAAGGCTGCACCCCCTAGGAGGAGGTGATCAGAGAGCCAGCCACTGAGTTCTTATCAGAGACAGCCCCTGTTTCCCTTACTAGGGAACCCACTTGGAGACTGAGTCTATGGGCTACAGCTGTGCAGGGGTTCTAGGTTATCTTCATACATTGTCCTTGGTTGGAGTATCATTCTCTTCAGGGGCCCCAGGGCTCAGTTTTTTGGTTCTATTGGTCTCCTTGTGGAGCTCCTGTCCCCTACAGGTCTTTCTAACACCCCCTTCTTTCATAAGATTCCCTGTTTTTGGTTTTGGTTGTTTTTTTATTTTTCTGAGACAGGGTTTCTCTGTGTAGCCCTAGCTGTCCTGAATACAGTCTGTAGACCAGTCTGGCCTGGAACTCACAGAGATCTGCCTGCCTCTGCCTCCCGAGTGCTGGGATTAAAAGTGTGCTCTTACACGTTTCTTACGGCTCCAGTGGTGGGGTCCTGGTGGGCATTTGTGTTCCAGTGTCTCCAAAGCTCCCCAGAGCCTGCACAGCGATGCTCACCTGTGAGTCTGTTTAATGGTTGTGAAAGACCATGTACGCCCATGCTGCCTAAGCTTTGGGTTGATGTAAAATCTGTGTTGTTTCCTTGAGGAAACTCACGCTTTCTCATCTCTGTCCTTCACGGACGCTGTTCCCGTGTTCAGCTTAGTCTCCATGTCCTAGTCCAGCTTCTCTGCTGTATGTGTGCCCGTGTGTATTTGTTTTAAGAAGTTTTACTACGTAGCCCAGGCTGGCCTAATGCTCACGATATAGCCCAGGGTGGCCTTAGAATTGTGGCAATTTTCCTGTCTCAATATGAATCACCATCTTTCAAAACATCTTTCCTGTTCTTAAATGCTTTCAGAAAATGCCACTTCTACTGGTCGAATTCATTCAATACATGTCACTTAATCCTGGGAAGTGAGAACAATGTCAAAGTGAATGTCTCAAAAGAGAGCTGATTCTAGTCCTCGTGAGTTTAGAGTAGATACTCGACCCCTGAGGGATCACTCAGCCGACCCCCTGGTCAGCAGGAAGAAGCGCTTCCAGAGCTGGGGTTGGCTTCATGGGAGAGATAGCCATAAGGAATGGCTCTTGTGGGAGAAGCAGCAGTGATACATATGTTGGCACATGAACATAAGCAGGATACGGTGGAGTGGTGGCAAGGAGATTCAGAACAGAGCTAGTTCAGGGGCTGGAGCAGGTCTCCAGGCCCTTGGGCTGCTGCTGCTGACAGTTACTTCTCACAGGAAGAAGGCCTGGGCTCTCACGAAGCCTGACGTCCTGCCTGGTTTGTGGACTTCACTCTAGGTTTTTGGCATTCGGTGCACTTGATTTATCTGATCGTTTGGAGTAATTTTTGTTTTTGTTTTTTTTTGTTTTAAAAGAATTAATTGCTCTAATATGAAGCATTTTTCTAAATTTTAGGTTATGGTTTATGAAGTGAAACTAAATCCTAGAGCAGTTAAGTCACAGAGAAAAATGTGTGTTTGCTGTTCCTTGTGGCAGAGGTCACAAAACTGGTCATGTCAGATGATAAGAGTTTGTAGACACTCCGTTAGAGACTGAGCATTTCCTTGAAAACCATCCTGGTGTCATTTCCTGCTGCTGTGATCAAATACCCTGGCAGAAGCAGTGCAAGTGAGAAAGAATGTATTTGGCTCACAGTTCCAGATTACAGTCCATCGCTGCAGGACAATCAAGGTGGCAGAAACCTGCAGAACTGGCCACAGTCCATCCACAGTCGCGGGCGGAGAGCAGTGTGCTAATGCTAGCGCTGAGAGAGTTGCCTGTACTCTACAATCCGCAACCTCCTGGCGAGGGGCTGGCGCTGCCCCAAGTGGGCAGTGCTTCCCGCCTCATTAATTAAGACAGTGCGCCACAGACATACACACAGGTCAGCCTAGGTTCGACAACCCTTCATTGAACCTCCATTCCTCCATAATTATGAATCTTGCCAAGTTTACAATTAAAACTAGTCATTAAAAAGCATAGAGGATGGGATGGGATTACTGAGGTGCCGGAGGGGGGGCATGGTGACTAATTCAATTAAAACCCTCAATTATTAGTATAGAGTAGACTGATCTTTCATTAGGACCCTGGTCTTGAAATTCTGCTTCTCTACTGTATTCAGCTGTGCCTTGAACTTTGCCCTAACTCGCTGTCAGACATATACATTCTTTGGCAAACCATGGTATGGAATAGTTCTATCTATGTGCCCATGCTCTGGGGTAATGCCCAGAAATAGTCTATTAAAACTTGCGCAGTTTTCAAAGGAATAAAATTTAGGAGATGGTTTGCATGCTGTTTCCAAACTGAGAGATCTCATAGTTTGTAAGTATCTGACTGGAGGAGGAAAACTGCCTGTCCCATGTCAGCCTGTGTCTGAGGGGTTGTTCATATGGTGCTTCATGTCAATGACAGCGGTGTGCTGTTGGTACATTTCATTGCTGTTTTGTCAGAAGATGACCCATGTTTACAGTTTCATGTAGGAACTTGCCCAAAATTCAGCTTATCCATTCAGGTAGTACATGTAGAATTGAAGTCTATTTTCATTTCATATTTGCAGAAGGCTTTGCCATTCACCATTGCTCTAAAATGTATTTTAATTGCTTTCAAAATCTGTAATAGTGGAGCTGGTGATATGAAGGCTCAGCGTCATGACTGTTTGCCACTCCTGAAGAGGGTTGGAGTTCGGTTCCCAGCACCCACACTAGGTGGCTTACAACCACCGGTAGTAACTCAGGTAGTAACTCCAGCTCCAGCGATCTGATGCCCTGTTCTGGCCTCCTGGAGCACTCTATTCAATGTGCACATAACCACACACAGATACACGCATACAAGTAATTTAAAATAATAAAAATAAATCTTCTAGCTCGTAATACTTACTTCACTTAGAGTATTTGTAAAGAATGTTTAACTGAGTTCTTCACAGAGACACACTCAGGTTGTTTCAGGTGCCATGGCTTTTACGCTAGGTCCAGTGTCTGCGCTGGGGTCTATTTTTTTTTACCCTACTTTTGTTTGTTTCCTACTTGTAATTCCCTGGGGTCTCTTTTCTTATCCTACTCTTGTTTGTTTCCTACTTGTCACCAGTGAAATCTGTCTGTGCATCCCGTTCTCCCTTCCGCAGTTTCCTCCTCCATGTTCTTACGAGCGCAGTAGAGCTAGGACCAGTCTGGGCCTGAAAAGAAACCTATTCAGTGCTGAAATCCTTCTCTTGTTTCTGCAACATGCAGCTCCATGCTGATGACGGGGGTGGGGGGGTGGGGGGGTGGGGGATGATATAAAGCTGGGACCCAGCTTCGAAAATGAAGCTTTACTGCCACCCCCTGCTTCTGTAATTAGGATTTCTTAGGGTTCCTGATCTAGAATGTCACCACGCCAAAGAGCATTTAAAACTGATTTGCAAGTGATCATTCTACATTCCCATTTGTCTGTTTGTAGAGTGGTGCTAGAGTCCAAAATCCCAACACTAGACTCCAGTGGATTCAGGCATCAGCCCCACTCAATCAGCTTGTAATTTGTGCTGCTTTTCCTTATAAAAGCAATCAGAGGTAGTATGTATCTCATAAGAAGACTGAGAGAGCAAAATTCATGGAACCCTCAGCACGCAGACCAGCGCAGAGTAAAGTCCTCAACAAGCGTAAGGCACCCTGGGACACTTACGCCATCAAGATTGCATCTGTCACATTGAAAACTGGTAACAGCAGAGAAGGTGGGAGCTGCCTCTCCTGTCTGTGGTGTGGTCCGGGTCCCCTTTCTCTGCCACAGTCCTAGGAAATGAGGCTTGATTCGCCAGCTGCAGGTCAGCCATACTCAGTGAGAGCGCTGAGCTTCTGCAGTTTCGGAAGATTGCCCCAGTTTTGTTTTGTGTTGATGTGGAAAAGCTTAGAAAAGGGCAGCAATGATGTTTAAAATGTATGAAAGATACTTGGGTAGTGACTAAGAAAGGAGACGGAAAAGTTTGTGTGCACGTGTCAGCCTCCCGCCGCAGCACGGGTGCAGGGAGAAGGCAGGCAGGCTTTGTGTCAGTCCCGCGTCTGTGTTCATTTGGAGGTGAGCGCCGGAGCCAGAGTTCTGACCAATGAGGTGATGGGACCTTTCTTGTTAAAAGGCAAGACAAAGGCTCGCGAAGGGAACGTCACAGGGAAGGTCCCTCCAGCAGCTTAAACAGAACTCACTCTCTCTCTCTCTCTCTCTCTCTCTCTCTCTCTCTCTCTCTCTCTCGGGACCTTTTCTGCCCCACATTCTGTGTTTCTGCTAGAGAAACCTGACATGTCTTCCTCTGTGGGTACAGAGGAAGACAAAATAAATATCGCGTGGAAACCGCTGATTGAAACCTTTGTTAGAGAGAATTCTTAAGAAACCAGTTGAGAAGAAAAGGAAGTAAGCACCTCCTTGGGGGGAGCCAGAGTGATCAAAAGAAATGATAAAAGCAGGATAAAAAGAAAATATTAAACAGAGATACGGTGGGGTGAGAAAATGAAAAGTAACACGGTTGCTTTACACGCAGATGCTCGCACTGGAGGCGACTTGAGTCCTCACCGGCTGGGTGATGAGCAGGGCACTGTGGCTTTCTGGCTGTGTCTTGGTGCCGCCCTCTACCAAGTGTGCACAAGGGTCACCATTGACCCAGGCAACTGCTCTCTCCCACCCATTAGATTCTGAAGTGGTTTTGGATTTTGTTTTTGATGGCTTCTTTCCGAGAAGATAGGTTGACCCCGAATTTGGGGCGGCTGCTCCCTATCTTGTGACTTTGCGTGTGCCGGGCTTTCGGTCCCTCTTCGGAAGAAGCAGGGCAGAAAGGCCACCTCTTCATGCGGCTGCCCTGAGAAGATACTGGATGTAAAGTGCCCGGAAGTGCGCTCAGTTGTGCTCAGTGATGTGGTCACTTACTCCCACAAGGAGAGGACTACGTGGCCATTTGCTGGATGGAGCTTGACACTGGGTGGCTGGAGTCAGGCCAGCCCTGGAGGACGTAGATTTTAAGCACAAGTGCTCAGTGTTTCCACCCTAAGTCCCTGTCATCCCTCCTGTGGAGTTAGTGTCCAGCCCACACAGCTTCAGCCCCTTACCCAAGCAGAACAAAGGCGCAATCTCATGTGTTCTCTTGATTCACACTGGAAGTGCATTTCTGGGGAGTAGGGGGTTGAGCTCCAGGTCAGACCAGAGCCTCCTGGACCTGCTGGAAATGTGCTGTGATCTGAACAAGAGCAAATTCCAAGCAGACTCGGGTTCACTAAAGGAAAACACCTCCAAGCGCCCCACGGGAACAAGCAGAGTGAGGCCTTTGCATGTGGCTGAGGGCTTGTGTGTCACAGATGTCTGTTCCCTCCCACAGGGATGTCTCCTCTTCAGCCCACCACACTCCCTCACTCCCTGAAGCCCTGAGTGAGGGCAGTGCCTCCCATGACGCGAGTCACTCCTGGGTTTTCTCTATTTTTCCACCCAACGTTGTTTTTCTACTTTGCTTCCAGCTCAAAATAAATAAATGCATTAATAAAAACTCCATTTACCCCATTTGCCTGGTCCTTTATCAGTGTTTTCATATATCTCCCTCCTCCCTCCTCTCTCTTCTTTCCTCTGTCCCTCCATCCCTCCCTCTTTTTCCTCCCTCCTTCCCTTGCAGCCATAACTCTATAGCATCAACTCTTGGACTCTCCAACCCTAGTGTCTATGTCTTACATTCTGTTCCCATTCACTACTCAGTGTGCCTCTCAATCTAGAATCCTCAGAGCTTCTAATGTTCCATAACTTTTTTCTTTCTGTAAGTAACCATTACAATGATAAAAATATCACTAGTGTATCATAAGCAGTTAAAATTACAGTGTGTAATTTTTTTTTTTGGGGGGGGAGGCCGTCAAGAAACCAGGGTTTCTTCCTGATGCCTTGGCTGTCCTGGATTCACTTTGTAGACCAAGCTGGCCTCCAACACACAGTAATCCACCTGCCTCTGCCTCCCTAAGTGCTTAGATGAAAGACATGTGCCACTACGCCTGGCTTCACAAATACTTGCATTTATCCCCATAGAGCCAAGTAACAGTGCCCTGTGTGTTTAAATCAGGTGTGCTCATCCCCAAAGCCTGTGCTCCTCAGTTCTTGGGAAAGAGCACTGCTTGGAGGGTAGCAGTTGACTTTCTGGTGGTTCAAACGCTGTATGGCCATTTCCTGCTCTTCCATTGGCCCATCTAGCTCCCCACTTATGGCCATCGTCTCCATCTTGAATCTCAGCCTGCTCTTTTTGTATGAGTACTTTCAAAGAGCGAGTCTGATCACATCCCTCTCGTGTTTCCACTTGCCCCATCCAAATCCACACCTGTCACAAGCCAGTATTCCTGAAGATGAAGCATCTGCTCCTTGCCGGCTATGCGTACTGCTCCTGTTTAGAACTGTGGTTTACCATCCCTAACCTCCTCGGAGGCTGTGTGCTCCAATGTTGTATCCCGCCCTCCAGGGGACAGGGCATCCCCTCTTCCAATGACAGGTCCCCCTCCTTCTCTCCCTCCTCCCTGCCCTCATCACTTGCCCCTTCTTTTACATACAGTATTTATCTGCACTCCTGTTCTGTCATAGTTCTGGTGTTTGCCTGAGGGTTCCCTCTCTGTTGGGCTTACCACAGGAATAAAGGGATGAAAAATGTCAGTCATGCAGCATGGTGTTTAAAGAACAAGAGGAAAGTCACAGTGCGGACATGTGCGTTAGACACGAGACAGTAAGGCATCCTGTTGCACTCCAGTGCCACTCATCTGTGGGACGTCACCCCAAAAGGGACACCAGACCCCAGATCATACCAAGAGAGATCTGCAAGGAATGCTGCAGCACATGAGCATGCAGGAGAGGAGACTCCCCACACTCTCCACGGGCAGGGTTAAGAGTGGCCCCTAACACCTTCCCTCCAGGGAGTGAGCGGAACAGGATGTAGGATCTACTTGGTGGTGGTGGGGGTTTCAAAAGAGGGATTAAGACTTTTTTTTTCCCAGTTACAGATGGGGAGATGAAGGAAATGTGGACCCCTTCATTAGAAACCTTCAAAAGTTGAGGGGACATGGGCTTTGGGACAGGTGCCCTTAATCTGTAGCATATTTCTATAGGTAGTTCACTTTGGGAGCGTTTTTTTTGGTGAGCTAACTCTTGTCAGAGTTCAGAGCACAGAATAAGTAGATTCTACAGGAATTATACCATCTACAGGAATTGAGGAAATTTCTAAGACAGAAGGGAATATTTTATTATTCTTTTTTCTACTACTACTACTATTCCTAGGTTTCCCTCATGATTTTCTAAACCCCTATACCTGCCCTTAGAAACTGAGGTTCCCTAAATAGAAACCCATGCATTTTGGTCCATAAGCCTCTGTCACCAGGACTGATCCGCAGGGTGCTAACGTGAAGATAGACACATTTGGTGTAGGAAATGCTTGGCTTTTCCTATAGGATTTGTAAAAACCTCTCCTTTCCTCCCCAGGAATAACTCGGGGTTCACAGCAGCGGACACGGTGGCTATCATCTTCTGCTCTACACACAAGTCGCTCACACTGGGTAAGTGAGTCACCAAGGTAAAACACTGTCGCTCTACATAATGTTGAAGCACATTGTCAGGTTAAATGGAACAAGGCAGTAGGCACAGCTAGACAAAGAACAACAGCCAAGTGCAGAGCGCCACCGCTCTAGAGAACTGTGATTTCACCACACCAGTTCCCAAGGGCCTAATTCATAACACAGGATTTAGCTTAATATGCAACCATGTTTTCAATTCTTGTGAATAATGATCAGTGCAAACTCTTAACCTAAGTTGGCTAGGGGTCTAGGAGGCCTGTTTCTGCAGAAGAAATTGGCAAAAACTTTTCCTTAGAAGTTCTAGAGTTGTATCTAGAAAACATTGCCTTTTTTTCTGGGAACTCAAATCAAGATGAGAATAATAAATGCTGTTACTCTAGTTTGGTGACTGATGTTAAATTGAAATTCATTTTTTAATATTATTGTTTTCAACAAAGGCAGTTTAACTATTGTGACTTGACTAGATCAACAATAAAGGGGAAGTAGTATTTATTTAATGGAAAAGATTAAGAAGAGTAATGCCAGTGTCTGCCTTGGCTTAGCCAACATTATGCATTATCCCAGTAACCTCTGAGACATCTAGAATCCACCTCTTCGGTCCTTAAAAATCATTAAGTAATCAGGAACTCTGTTGCAAAATGCATTATTTGTGAACTCTGTGGGGCTGTTGGGATGTTGTGTAAAAACTCAACTTTAAAATTCCTCTGCATTTGAAATGTGACTCACTGAGAGACTGAGACTGAGGAACCATAGTGTTGCTTTGAATTTACTCACATTCAAAACATTCTTTCGTCAACGAGAAGGTGGATAGATTGCATCTCTTTTTAAATTCTAAACAAAGCTGGGTGTGGGGTCTTCCCCAGTTTTGTTAAGTTTGGAAAATAATTTCAAACTGAGACAGTCTTTGAAGAGTACTTCCTGCCTATGGTTTGGAGTCTCGGCAGTCATCATTGAAAGGAAGAGCTTTGGGCTCTGCATTCCAATCCTGGTAACATGCTGGCCGTTAACTTCCCTGAACTTGGCTCTGTCTGTGAAATGGGCTGATGTCTAGTGAAGACAAGCTTTGTCAGGTCCCCAGCACAGTCCTTGGTGGATCGTAAGTGACCAGTCCCTGACCAGTCCCTGGCAGAACACGGGCAGCCACAGATGTCTCTCAAAGCTGGCTGTGCTGCCCAGCACTCAGTGGCCTCCAGAAATAGTGCTGTTGTTCCTATTCATTGTGTTAGGTATAAATGTGTTATTGTGCCCATGGTTCCAGTCACATGACCCTGTCGTAGGTTTTCCTAGAATAGCTGTAGATCAGCTGTTACCCTCAAAGAAAGCATCTCACATTCTGTTCCACATCATTATAGCTGCCATATATGACATGCCAGTCTTATAAAAACTAAGGGATGCACCCAAAGGTCAGGGGGTCAGAGGGGCTTGGATGAGCCATGGTCTTAGAGCACAAGTTTAACTATGGCTGTCCAGTATGCGTTCTTGCCTGTCTGCAATGGGCTATTAAACCCGCCACCATCTTAGGATTGGCTGTAGACTGAGAAGCCGAACTGAATGATGATTTCTGTTTCTCTCTGAGCAAACACCAACTAGTTGAAACTAATGTAGGAAGCATGCCCAGGGGTGACTGGTACTCACCGCCCCTCCCCGTCAGCTGGGGTTTTTCCATCTAGTCCTGGCTGCCTGGGACTCTGTAGACCAGGCTGGCCTCGAGATCCGCCAACTTCGGCCTCCCAAGTTGGGATGAGTTTGTGCATCAGCATGCCTGGCTTGGTGTCTCTATCTTTATAAGCAAACCTGCTCAAATCCAGATTCTCTCTCTTCCTTTCCCTTACTCTTTGCTCTTTTTGTTTTCTGAAAGCTGATTTGCAGAAATAGTTGTTTTGCTAAAAGGATTGGATGAACTTGGATTTGTGTTTGCCTGTAAAAAGTTCTCCCAAGAACTATACACTTGGCTCTTCCACGATGGTCAAATCAGTGGCAGCTAGTGATGACACAGCGATTGTAACAGCAGCTCTGACCACACGGTGACCGTAAGACGGTGTGGTAGTTAGTGACCACGCAGTGACGCTAAGACCCGAGGTAGCTGCTGATCACGCAGTGTGAGTCCTTAGCTGCTTCACCCTGATGGGTCTGAGAACCAAAAGATCTAAACACCTGCCCTGGCCTCGGACTCTCGAGGTCTCAGGTGAGAGAATTTTAGCCAGTTCATATATCCTCCGTCCTCAGCTTCCTCCTACAGTATGCCTCATGGCTTCTCTTTATCTCGGACAAAGCACCTTTATCTCCTCATACACCAGGGGCCCTGGGGCTGATTGCTAGAATGACTTGTAAAATCCACTAAGTTTGCTCCATTCATTTTCACAATATCCCTCTCCTGGTATCCTGGATGTCCCAAGGGTGGCAGAGAATGTGTCTTTTC
This sequence comes from Psammomys obesus, assembly GCF_907164565.1. Taxonomy (NCBI): domain Eukaryota; kingdom Metazoa; phylum Chordata; class Mammalia; order Rodentia; family Muridae; genus Psammomys; species Psammomys obesus. Next base: position 3,789,158 of record NW_026590809.1, on the reverse strand, counting down.
AATGACCTGAGCTGCAGGCCAGTCGTTGTCCAGATGGAAATCTTTGTCTGCTTTGGAAAAACATCACATTCTGTGTGGGGGGAAAAAATGACATTCCAGAAAGTGGAAGGAAATTTCACATAACATCACCCAGAGTGATATTTTTTTACACACAAAGATGAAATATAACAGATTATAATACAGCTGTTGGCAGTTTACAAACACATCTTCTCCTGTGTCAAATACTGCCATAATATTTCTTCCAGTGACTTTATATTCACACACACACACAGACGAAACACACTCACACACACCTCAAGTAAAATACATTAAGGGAAACTTAGAAATTACAGTTTATCACTCTACCTAATTTATTTCGGAATAAGCCCTTGCAGGCCAGCCGTACCCGTGTGACTAATGATGCTTGGGAAGCCTCCTCACCATCCTGCATGCATTCACCTTTGCTTTATTTTATTGTTCATGCCTCGCCCGGTCTCGGTCTCTTCCATGTACTCGCATCTACACATGTGCTGAATTTGATTCATTGCTTTTATTAGCGCATTTGCCATTGATTGATTAGTTCTTCGTATTAGTACTTTTTCTATTGATTGATTGCAGATGAAGTGACTATTTGACCTTTAATTATGAGGCTTCCTATTGGAAATGACATTGAGCTATGGCCTCACATAATCCATCTGGAAAGCCTGACGTGATGCGGCTCCCTGGAGTTCGTTCACTGAGGGAGGAAGCCTGGAGGAAGTGCAGAGCTATCCCTGTGCTTCATCTAAAACAATACTACGGGGCTTGTTTGCCATGCTCCTCCTGCTCCAGCTGAGGTCAGAGGCAATTTCAAGACAGCAGCCCTGGCTGTGGGTTGCCATAGAAGCCGGGAACTCTTGCCGGTTATTCTCCAGTTCGGTGGTGAGAGTAGTGTAATGAGAAGGTATTTTACATAGCAGAGACTGAAGAGCAGCTCAGGCTAGGAACGGCTCAGTGCACAGTCAATAGATTTCATCAAGAAAGAGATTAGATACCAGATAGCCCCTGGAATTGGTATTTTACTTTTATTTATCCTTTCCTCTCGGGGATTCAAATCACTTTGCTTTTCTAGAGTTTCACATATGTAGAAAACTTTTCTTGCTACACCCAGGAAGAGACTGGTTCAGGATGTTTGAGGTCCTTAGGTCGAGTATGCGTTTTGTTGGTTTGTATTAAATAGCAAAATAAAATGACTTCGTCTCAGACCAGTTCAGCTATTGACAGTCAATAATGATTGTCCCATCTTTTTCTCTTATTTATAAAAGCATTTCTGAACTGAATGCACTCCATTTAAAATTTAAATTGTGTTTCATTACCAATGGCTTATAAATGCCATATAAGGGCACTTGTGTGGAAAGGCAAATGAAGGAAACGCTTTCTCATGCTGTCTACACTTCATTATGAGTCTCTGACCACTGTGGTAAGAAGCTTTGAGGACTCAGGAGGGAACGGGGAGAACCCAGGCTGATTCTAGGCTAGATCCCAGCTCCGGTCGCTGAGCCTGGCTCTCAGCAACAGCTGCAGCAACTCATCAGCTGGGGCTGCTTTAGGACGCCACTGCCACGCTGAGCAGGTCCACGTGGTGCCTGAGTTCTGCGAGCTGAAGTTTCTGTAGGTCTGCTTCTGATGTTTCCCTCTCTCTAAAATAAAGCTCCCTCTTAGGTGTCCGAGGGAAAGTTCTTGAAAGTTCTGTTGCAGAAAGGGAATTCAGCTGCAGCTGCCATTGAGGAGGTTAACAAGCATCCTCACAGGGCTGGGAAGATGCTCCGGTAAAGCCCGGGGCCCCTGGGCCAGCTGTCAGGCCAGATAGCAAAGGCTGTTCTCTTACTTCATGTGTGCTCAGTGGCATGCCCACGCTGACACACACACACACACACACACACACACACACACACCATATGCATCTGTCACACACAAAGTATTTTTTCTAATCCTGACACTGTCCAAAGAATGCTTAAGAGAAACAAAATCACAAAGGGACATTTTATTCAAGTTTAATTGGAAGCTTTTCAAGGTTGGTAAAGAATGAACTTCAACTAGAACTGAAACGTAAAGAACAGTCTGATCTCTTTCTTAAGACGTGAAATCACAATACAAAACTCTGCAGATCTGGTGGTCTCCTTACCCCAGATGTATTGCATTTGATGCATGAGGATTTTTACTGCCACAGAACTGGGCATCTGTAGTAGCTTAAAGCAGCTGTTGAAGCCTCTTCCCTAAACAACTGTGGTGACCAGGAAGCCTGTAACTACCCGCTCACAAAAGGAAAAGAGCTCAGCTCACACAGTCAACAGAGGCCAGTACTGTTGTATGTATAAGACTTTGGCATGGGTTTGGATTGTTCTATTAATTATTTATCAAGAAAGTTATGAATACATTCTCCTCCTAAGACATTTTTAGGATACTTAGCATCTCTAATTATCCTGACACTCATCCCTTATCTTTCTTCATTGTAATCAAAATCATCCTATTTTCAAGTGGGTCTTCTTTCTGTGTGTGTGTACATGTATCAGCGAGTGTCTGTATAAGTGTATGTACACAAACGTGTGGGTTCCTGCAGAGGCCAGAAGCTGTGGTACCCGTGAAGCTGAGTCACAGGCATTTGCGAGCCACCTGACGTAGACTCTGGGATCCCAGCTCATAAGTGATCAGCAAGCGCTCAGAACTGCCGAGCTATCTCTCCAGCCTCTCCAGTGGGTCTTGAGGCAGCCTTCCTTTTCATGAGCAATGCTGCTGACATCCCATTCTCACCAGCTACAAGCTACAGTGCTTTTTGACAACAGGCTGTTAAGGAGGAGATGGAAATCCAGAGTAAAGACAGGAAATAGAATCTCTGGAATACAGTCATGAATATGTTCTGTCCGCAGTTGGCCCCTGGTTACATCCTTGAAGGGCAGGCCGGGTGGTGGCATGCCATTTAATAGTGTCGTGGAGAGGTCACTAAAATTAGGGACCCAGAAGATTTTTATCACCATGCTAGAGAGACGTTAAGGCACTCTGTCTTAGGCCTTTTTGTTTTGGTTTTGATTTTTAGAAAGGGGGAGGCATGCTTCTCTAACAAAGTGCATTTCTCAGAGTTATACGGGCTGTTTGGTCTTTCTGCACTAAGTTTGATGTCCCTGAGAGTGTAGCTAGATTTTGTGGTCAAAAATCTTAGGAAACCCCAGGGTTCTGTGTCCGAGGTATGAGATTCAAGGTAAGGAAGCCTGTTTGAGGCTTCTGTGGCCTGAGCTAATGCCATGCAGGGTGCCCTCCCAGCTGACCAGCACCGTGGTGCCCGTGCTTCTCCCGTGCTCTGGATGGATGCCCATCAGCTGTTTTCTGATCCCGCCAACAGTTAGAAAGCTACTCCACCCTGGGAGTTTTGCAACTCGCTGAAATAGGTTAGAGGCCTAACAGCTCTGCTTTGTATCTTGCCTGGGAGAAGGCTCCACCCTCCCCAACCCCCAACTACACAGAGACAACTGTGTAGTCTCTGGTTTGGGGTGTCCTCTCACTGAATTTCTACTGAAATATCTTTAAAAAAAAAAAAGTGCCCTACAGTAATTCTTGAATCAATATAAAAATTGTTTTCATTTATATTATTTTGTTCAGCTTTGTTTTTAATTGTTTCTATAACTTTTGTCGATCTACTCAATGCTTTCATTAGTATCGATGATAGAACAACAGCCAGCACGAGTTGGGTGCTTGCCAGGAACACCATGCACTGAGTACTGCACAGGAAGTCACTTACGGTACAATACTGTGTGCGGACCGCACTGCGGTCGTGTGTGCAGTCAGCTGAGACGCCGGCAGCAGCTGCTCCCGTGGCCAGTTCTCACCGGAGTGCTCAGCTTCTGCTGGATCAGAGGAGGCAGCCACAGCGAGCACTGTTGCTGTCGGCTCTCTAGCAGGTAGAGCCCTTACTAATTAGCATAATGAATTCAGAAAGAGGTTTGGACTGACGTGCTACTTTGCATGATAATGATCATAAGTGGGCTACCATCAGTGTCCCTGCAGATTGCCTGAAACTTCAGAAACTTCCTCCTGCTTGTCCCAGGAATCTAGCAGGTCCCTCGGCCTTCACACGAAGCCCTGGAGAACGGCAGAGCTTCAGCCCCACCCAGTTTTGCGCACACTCCTGGGGAAGGTCTGTGCTTGCTTGCCCAGATGGTCAGCTGCCTGCTCTGTCTGTAGCTGAGTGGGAACTGTGGGTGTCACGTCCTGCCGGCTCAGGAGGGCGTCAGGAAGGACAGAGCTAGGTGTCCGGCTTACAGCCTAGGTCCGAGTTCTCTCAGGCTGACTCTTGAAGCCCTGGATGGGGCACCTTTGACTCTCTAGACCTGCTGTGAGATTTGGTTGGTCCTTCACCACAGCGGGGTTCTACTTACAGTTGAACCCTTTAGCTCAGAAGCCAAACATGCCACCGATTGTGCAGTAGCACATTGGATGGATACTAATTCCTGGTTCTGGTCTGAGAGAAAGCATTCTGTTGCATTCGGATGCCCGCTCACAGAAAGACACTAACGCTATCTGGTTCCCTCCTTTTCGGCCTACAGCTGTCGTTCGAACGGAGGTTGCCCTGTTAAAGCTGCAGGTGGGGCCACAGAGAAATACACTCAGACGTACAGTTTGCAGGTGTGCCACTGGCTAATCATTTTGCCAGCGAGGTCCAGCTTGGCAAGGTGATTTCTGTCTATAAAAACATAGTATTTTTAAATGTCCTCAGCTGAAACTTTCAGGTTTCCTTACCCTAACTATGGTTTTCCTAGAAAAATGGAAGTAACAAAGTTTATATAGCCTAATTAATGAAAGAGTCAAAGTAGAACAGCCAAGGCTTCTTTACAATTAAAAATATTTCGGGAGCGGTGCTGGGAGAGGGGTGGACTTTTTCTCCGTGTGTAGCCCCTGGTAAGACATCCCTGCTCCTCCACGTAGGCTTTCATCCATGCCTCTGTAAGCAATCCTTACAGAAAACGTTTATTGCTCTTTAATGCCAGTTCTGGGTTAGAAGCTTTTGTTTCCCTGGTCAGTTACAAAGAGTTGAGCTGTACGCGTCGGCACGGCACCCTTTCTGAAAGGCCGTGCCGTAAGCAGTAAGGGCCGCACAGCTTGGCGTCCTCCCACCCTTTCCAGGGAGGCCATGGCCACGTCCTGTAACACCAAGAACCCACTCCTGCGCCTTCCCACTCCTCGGTGCCTCCTCTGTGAGTGGCAGAGGGCTTATCGTTGTTATTAGTGCTGAGAAAGTTTGCCTCCAGCAATACTAAAGTGCGCATCACAGAACAGCGCTGCATGCCATGTTAGAAGTGAGGAGGCTCACCCAGGGGATGCCGCTCTCTTGAAGTTCCAGCTCGCCCGCCAACACGCAAACAGGCAGGCCAGGAACGGAGTTTCATCTCCAGTTATTTATTTGGTCATGTCTCTTCCCTGAAGTTCCCTTAATTGAGCCAGACACCGTGAGCCAGGGAGCACGTGTTTAAGGACAGCCAGCACTATGCTCTACAGGAGAGAGGAGCCTGAACTGCAGCTGTGAGGCAAAGGGCACCAGCCCCTCCCATCCCCAGCGGCAGCCCCTCCACGGGACGGGCCCGGGCAGTCGGGCATCTGCTGTGGGCACTGAGTGGGCCTCTCACAGAGTGCTCAGGAGAGAGGCAGATAGAAAACGAGACACACCTCAAAAGATGACCACAGGAAGCCAGCGAGGCAGAGAATGTCTGCATGGGTGCCAGCCGAAGAGTTAAAGACCACACGGCTGTCAGCAGCTTGCTACCTAAGCACAAAGATGTGCGTTTGATACCCAGAACCCGCCTTTAAAAGCGGCATGCATCGACTCACACCGGCAGCCGGGGCACTGGGGATGTCGTAGATGCGCCGGTTCTTTCTCTGTCGCTCTCGTAAACACCATGGCAGGAGCAACGTAAGGAGAAGCAAAGGGAAAGTCTGAGATGGTGAGGAGGGCAGAGCAGCCGTGGCCAGACCAGCCACGCACATGCACGCGCACAGTCAGCAGGAGGCAGGAAAGCTCACTGCAAGTGTGGTGGGCTATAAAGTCTCAAAGCCTGGCTCAGTGGCGTATCTCCCCTGCAAGGCTCCGCCGAAGGGGACTGAGCATTTAAATGCACGCACCTCATCCAAACCGCAGCAGCGCGGTACAAATTCCTGAGGCTTTCCGGCCAGCCAGCAGGTCCTAATCAGTGAGCCCCAGGCCAGTGAGAGGTCCTGTCTCCAAAGATGGAGGGTGAGGGGGGTGCCTGGAAACGGCTCAGTGGGTAAAGGGTCATGCCGTCGAGCCTGACAACCCGAGTCTGAGTCCTGAGACCCGATGGTGGAACCAAAGAGCTGACTCATACAAGTTGTCCTCTGACCTCTGACACATGCTGTGAGTATAAGTACTCTCACAGACAGACAGACAACAGGATAGATGGCACCTGAGGAAAAACATTAACCACACACACACACACACACACACACATACACGTACAACCAAGAATATGTTAAAACAACTAATTTTCTCCGTATATTCATTCATCAAATGCCCTTCCGGTGCCTGCTGTGTGCCAGCCCTCTCTGGGCCCCAGGGGTACAGCGATGAACAAACACAAGCTGCTGCGCCTTTTTCCGCTGCCTTTCTAGTGAGGGCAAGCCGGCAAGCCCTGGATAGCAACAGGTGAGGTTGCGGTGCTGTGGAGAGAGAGAGCCACAGGAAGCAGGGCGCAGGAGGAGTTGCAAAGGTCTCTGGCCCAAAGGACACTGACTCAAGTACCTGAGAGGAGGAGGAAGTGAACGCATGGAGGTCAGGGGAAGGACACAGCAATCACCAGTGACAGTGATGGCTGAGGATCAAGGCCTGGGGTAGCGGCAGGTAGGAGGGAGGCGCAGCCCACGCTTCAGGGAACATAATTGGGGTGGGACAGAACTAAATCAAGTGAGGCTAAAACTGCTATGCCAAGACCCTCTGGTGACAGCCAGACTTGGCCTCCCTGGTCCCCTTTGAGGCCTTTGTATCCAAATGAGAGAGGAAGCCACTGGATGGTGCTGGATGGACAGATGACAAGGCTCATCTTGCAAGTTTGAATGTTGCCAGTGAAGGAATGGACTTGCGAGCAAGCAGGCAAGGAGCAAAAGCTTCCTTCTTCCATGTCCTTAAATAGGCTTCAAGCAGGTGTGGCCCAGAATGAGTTGAGTCGTGCCACCTCAGGCTCTCCCCACAGTCAGGAACTTCCTTGTCTGGAGACCAGGCACTCTTCTCTACACTAGCCCTTTTGCAGTTCCAGTGTGCAGCCTTGGCCAAGCCCCCCAGTACAGCCATTGGCTACCTGTCCATTCACCCTTCACCACAAAGGCTGTGCCCTTCTGTTTGCTAACAGACTATACAGCTTTATAAAATTAAAATTCCCTGTGCCAGATTAAATACATTTATTAAGTACTCAAATAAGGAAACAGGAAGATAAAAAAGAACCCAAAATCATTCTTTCCAGAATTGACTCAGGATTTTCTCGAGTTCTTCTGGCTAGAAAACTTCTAAATGGGATTTTTTTTTTCACAATTTTTACGTCATTAAGACTGAATAAAAAATGGGGAGTACATTACCAACCAACTTCAAGCCAAAATAAAACAGGGAAATATGACTCCAGGTTTTCCTCCTTTATTTTTAGTTGTATGTGAGCCCTCTCTTTCTTTAGGATGTGTGTGTGTGAGTGTATATGTGATTGTGTGTCATGTGTGTGAGCCTGCCCGTGGAGATTGTAAGTGGGCATTGGGTCCCCAGGAGCTGGGCGCAGGCTGTTGCTGGCCACCTGATGTGGGTGCTGGGCACTGAACTCCGGTCCTCTGTAAGAGCAGTGTCTTAATCACTGTTCCATTGCGATGAAGAGAGAGCCTGATCACAGCTTGCTTTACAGTTTCAAAGGTTTAGTCCATTATCATCATTGTGGGGAGCTGCATAAGGAGCTGAGAGTTCTACATCCTGATCCAGAGGCAGCAGAACAGAGAGCTGAGCCTGGCGTAGCCATCCCTCGTGACACCTCCTCCAAGACCACACCTCCTAATCCTTCTCAAATAGTGCCACTCCCTGATGACTCCGCATTCAAATATTTGAGCCTGTGGGCACCATTCTGATTCAAACCACCACAAGTGCTCTTAACCACTGACTCACTTCCCCAGCCCTACTGAGTCACTCTTTTTAAGAGGAATGGATGGAAAGACAAATAACTGGTTTTAATAATCCCCATCAAGACTGTCTTGTTCTTGTATGTCAGAGGCACCGTCACTCCTGAGATTTTTGTCATCCTAAACATCGTGGAGAAGAAAATTCCTGCTAGAAAACCAAAAGTCCTGCCAGCAACACAAATGCATACTTAATCTGCTTAGTGAGGGTCTAGGTCAGAGCTTACTCATATTTACTCTCTAACTAACACTGACCACACCACCTTTCTCAAGTTCCCACTGACTGTCAGGAAGTGACAGAATCCATCTAAGTTCTCTTCAGGGCTGCTCCTTTGTGTCACATGTGAAAGGAGCGGGTGCTTACATGTGAAAGGAGCGGGTGCTTTTTTTTTTTCCCCCAGTAGAATGGAAGCCCATCTTGAAAGTTGTCCAAGGGAAAGGAAAGGTGGTTCAGCAGTTAGCACTGGCTGCTCTTCCAGACGATCCAGGTTCACTTCCCAGCATCCACATGGCTCACCATTGTATGCAGCTCTAGTCCTGGGGACTCCAGCTTCCTTGTCTGGTTTCCCCAAACACTGCATGAATATGATGCACAAACATACACACAGGCAAAACACTCATACAGGGAGGATACAAATAAAATTTATCTTAAAAGTTCTATTGAATTAAAGACTTCAGTGTTGATCAGACGGAGCCTTTCCTGTGTGATGGCCATGTTAAGGGTATTTGTACCACCTTTTGTTATTTTTTACCATGTGAAAGAACATACTCTGTGTTTAATGTTTTCACATCTTATGAGGACAATGGAAGTAAGTCTTCGAAGTTGTCTGTGGGCCGGACAGGTGGCTCAGCAGTTAAGGACACTGGCTGCTCTTCCAGAGGACCCAGGTTCAATTTCCATCACCCACATAGCTTCCTCAGCCTAGAGAAGGAAGTCATCTCCTTAGTTTTTGCACACCTAGTCTCCACAAATGTGGGAGGCCCTCCTGGAAGTTACAGCCAGTGTTCGAAGGAAGGCTGCTCGGCTCAGCTCTTCCATCCCGCCCTGAATTCCCTCCCTGCTTATTGTACCTGCAGTGCTGTGAGGGTGTACCCCGTCTTCTGTGGCTGCAACCTTCAGTCGGCAGAGCTAAATGTTTGCTTGTCAGCATCTGCTGGGCTCACCCAGGCCATTCATTAAACATCTTTTCCAATCAAAGCATACCTGTTTCAAAACAGAAATAATGCCAGCTGCTCATTTTGGGCTTTTCTTTCGTCTTTATTTACATAAAACTTCCAGCACAGTGCTAGGATGGCAGAAAGGCAGGAAGGCTGTCCTTAATTTTCCTAGTGGGCTGAAAATAACCATCAGATATCATTGGTTCAAAGTAAGTAAAAGCACCTTTGTTCCAAGAGGCAACCCTTCCTGGCAGGCCTTCCCGTGTAAACAGTCTTTTCCATAGGCTTTGCCTCGATTGTTTTGTGTTGATATTGTCACAATTCCCTGTTCTGGGGCACCTGAGCCCCCTCACAAGTTACCAGTTTAAGCTGATGGAGAGGACAGGCTGAGAAGCCAGTGTGCCTGTGTTCAGGTTCTACCCACACCAATCTGTGTATCCAGGAGCAGTGTTTTCCTACAGGCTTCCTCGCCTTCCGACCCTTGAGGATGACAGCACTGGCTCTCTCGGTTGGCACAGGTGGACAGATGGACGCGTGCTCTCAGAACAGCCATTCACTCGCCCTCCTGCCTTGCCTTGAGCCAGGTGTCATCACCGGAAGACCTAGGTGTGAACACTACTCTTTCCTCTACGGCCTTGGTTACCAGAAAGACTGTTTCTCCTCAAGGTGGCATTAGACATTTATTCCACAACGCTCTATTTGTTGATTTTCTTTCCCAAGCCTGTTCATTTCCAATAGAGGAGGTTTTGTTTTGTTTTTGTAATTCTACTGTTGAAATATGAAGGAAGGGCGAATCTGTAGGAAATTCTGTGTAGCAGCTCTCTAGAGGAACACAGGAGCTCCAGCCTCCACTGCAGGGAGCACTGCGGGCTTGCAGTCCATGCCACTGCACAGGCAGAAATGTAGGCAGGAGAGCGACGCTTGGTCCAGTAGGAAGCAGCTGGCCCTCAAGGACAGCAGAATGCCTGGGCCTCTTGTGCACTCTTTGCTTGGCTGACATCTCCTTTGTCCCCCTGCCTGTGAGGCAGAACAGGCCTAACACAGGCCTCAGGTTGGAAGGTACTGTTCTCTTCCTGAGTGTCTGTTAGACTATACAAGATAACCTCTGGCTGCTGGAGACAGAGGAGTCTGCCAGCCTCCCCGAGCCACTGGCGGCCACTCAGTGTCCAGCAGCTTCCACGGGCCCTGAACCCTGGAACACTGCACAAAACTCTGGAGAGTGAGGTCTCTCTGCACCTCACTCGGATGCCTTACTGTATAGGAAGGATGGAAATAGTTCCCTCGGGCCTGTGAAGTCCTAACCCAGGCCCAGATGCTGTGGTGGCCCACACCGGTGGCAACGTGAAAGAAGCAGTCACGAGTGGAATGCCAGGCGGAGCAAGGAAACCGGGAAGACGCAAGCCCGAGGCAAGGGTATGCCCACCCTGCATATTGGGATGTTCAGAGCATTGGAGCAGAAAACCCATCATTAGTGTCCATATGCTCTGTGTCATCGTGTCTCCTTTCCGTTTGGGGAAAGCCCAGAGTGATGGCCAGAATCTGAGGTCCGTGCAGTTTAAACACCACCTAGACAAGAAATGTAGCCCCCAAGCCTCTCAGGACAACCAGCCGAGCCATGCACACCTACCCGGAAGTGGCTAGCTGGTCTTGGATAACCCCTGGGAGGGACCATACCCACCCCGAAGTGGCTAGCTGGTCTTGGATAACCCCTGTGAGGGACCATACCCACCAAGAAGTGGCTAGCTGTTCTTGTATGAACTCTGCAAGGGAGTGACACTAAAAGGAGCAAACGCTCTTGGCTTTTGGAGTCCACTCTCTGCCCACTGGTCTGTGCTGCATTTCCTCTGTGCTGCGCAGTGACTTGTTACTGGGTGGAACTTGTCATCTGCCTGGCTTTGGCACTGTGCCATGCACCGACCACCCGCTAAACAGGGAGGAACTCTGTGGAACAGAGTAGATAAACATGAACGGTTTGTGTTATCTCTCTTCCTCCTTATCTTCAAGAGCAAGTATGGGAAATAAGCTTCATTTGACTGGTGTGGAGCAGCTGGAATAGCTGGCCCAATCACGATCAATAGGCAGCAGCTGTAGAATAGGGTTCTACCCAGGAGTGGCTCTAGCTCCAGGCTTCTCAATGCCACACTGTACAGCCAGCGGAGGCCGCTGATTCTGTGAATGATGGGTGGGGCCTGGAGAGAAAGCTTGGTGTGTAAAGTGCTCATTGCATGAGCGTGAGTTTAACTCCCAGAACAGTTAAGAGGCTGGCTATTTTAGCACACGCTTGTGGGGTGGAGGGTGGAGAGAGGCAGAGGCCTGAAGCGCATGGACCAGCCAGTCTAACCTAACCAGAGCCCAGGGAAAGACACTCTGTCAAAAGACAAGGTGGGTGGCTCCTGGGGATCAGCACCCAGGGCTGACCTCTGGCGTCCACACAGACATGTACAGCACTTTACCCCACACACACACCTGCACACACACATAACAAGAATTAACCCCTGCCTGAAACCACGGCTGTTGTTGCTGAAAACCAGCGTGCTTTAGGGTCAGCCTGAGCCTGTTCTAACCGATCCCGAGACTGCAGTTAAGGCCTTGCTGTGGCATTGTTCCATGCTCTAGGATCTGTGCATAGGAGGACTGTAAATCAGTGCTCGTGAGTTTCACTTTCTCTGACTCTTCTGTCTTCAGTCAGAACAGTGAGTGTGTGTGCCTGGGCTTGTGTGGCCGTGAGGGGACATCATCTATTGGTGTTTGAAAAGAAGAGCCATGTTCCTCACACAGTGACTGCTCCGTAGAGCTCATGACGGATTTTAGGGCAAGCAGGAGCTTTCCTGAGAGGCGTGTGAGAGAGACATGAGGTAACAAGAAGTCGCACGTTTGGATGCTAAACTTATGGTGTTCCTGAGAACAAAGTCAACAAAAGTGGGAAACCATGACAAGAGAGAAGCAACTGAATTCCAGATTTGCCAGGAGCTCCCCCCAGAAGTCAGTGAGACTCCGAGAAAGCATGTAATGGAGAACAAGTCCTATGGCTTCAGGAGAATGACCTCTGAAGGGAGTCAGTGGAGCGTGTGCCATCTCTTGGCTAAGCGGGAAAGCCAGTGTGTCCAGACCCTCGGAGTACCGAAGCCCTTGCCGGACACTTCACCGCTGTCTCAGATTGCACGCTCTTTGGCAGTCCGCTTTGTCTCCCCTGCCACTTTGTACTCCTCTCCTCGAGCAGGGAGGGCACACATTAGCCTCAGCGTCTAGTGGAGTGCCTCGGATTTGTTCTAAAACTGTCTTTTTCAGGATAGGAAGTGTTAGCACGTTTTCTGAAATGATCATTTCTGTGCTGTGTACCTGTCCCATCCCTAAACTCAGTAGAAGAGTTAGAGAAAGAAAATGATGGAGGCCTAAGTCAATGCTAGAGTATGTGGTGTAACCAGAGAGCATGTCCTCCTCCTGCAAAAGACCCGTCAGGAGGAAGGCCACCCTTAAGATGGAGGCTGATGTAAGCCAAGTCTTGATGAGCCCATGGGCCTTGATACATAAAGAGAAAGGCCAAGGTTGAGCTTGATGCTCAAGGCTTGAGCCAGTGACAGCAAATGGTCTGTGAAGTTTACTTTAGTAGAGTCCTCAGAGATCTGTAGTTAAAAACAATTACAGCAGGTCCAGTTCCACCTTCACAGGTGTGGGGTCAGACAAGTTACTTAACGGTATGAATTCGTTAGCCCCAGTCGGTGACGAAGCGACACCTACTTCCGAGGGGCCTTGTGAGGACTGGCCGAGCCGTGCAGACCAAGCCCTTCGCATCAGTGGCACTTTCCAGATGATGGCAGCTGTAATTATCTTTCACTAAAGTTGAGGAGGTACAGGATTTGATGAATGGGCCCTGGAAACTCACTGCATCTTGCGATCAGGGTATTGGCTTTAATTAATGTGTTTTGAGAAGATTAATCTGGCTGTGGTTTCTAGGATTGATGAGAGGAAGAGTCTGAAGACAGGGAGGCCTATCTGATCTGAGCTGGACCTGACGAGAAGCTGAGTTGAGATGATGAGTTTGAAAATTGGTGCAAAGAGGCAAGAACCCATAGAACTCTATGCGTTTTTCATAATTGGCCTCAAGCTTTGAATTGTGGATTCTCGGTAAGCCAGGAACAGTAGGGTCTGACTGCAACGGTAGGACGTTGATGTGGTCAGGAGAGAGCCGCCAGAAACCAGCGTGGAAGGCAGGAGGCCAGCCTGTTTCTCTCCTTACAGCCATAGCAGGTAGAAAAAGCTGAGGCAAACCACTTCAAAGGGGAGGAAGGAAAGGAGAGAGGGAGGGAGGGAGGGGCGGGAAGGAAGGAAGGAAGGAAGGAAGAACTGAATGATGATGAAATTACTGTGCGGCTACAAGTAGGTAACTCTGAACAGTGTTGCAGACTAGACCTTTTTATTGTGAACCAGAGGACAGCCTTGCATGGCAGTTAAAGAAAAGGCCATGTTTAATCTTGGAGAAAAAAGTACCCGTTTCTCAAAGGTAAGTCAGGAAATGCTCATCTAACACAAAGCAGCAACTGTTGCGACTTGAGCGCGATACAAAGGGAATTTTCTAATTCAAAGAACATAAAATAAACATACTTAAGTGAGAGGGGGAGCGTGTTTTTGTCCACCCCGTTTCATCCCCTCCTTCCTGGGTGTAGGATGAAAGCAAGCCCTTACTCGCTTGTTAGTAGAAGAAAGCGCGTTCTTGAAGTTCCTGCGTGGCAGATGTCAGTTGAAAGCTCTGCTTATGGAATGTGCTGCAGTGTCAAACCCTGTTGGATAATTTTAGACGAATGTGTCATGTGTGACACGGAAATATGGCACGCCGTACATTAGTGATTTCCCAAGTGCTCGGATCAGGTAGTAATGTGGGGAGAGTGCTCTTTCTCTACCCACACAGTGTGCATGGAGAGCAGTGGGAAGATGCTTTCCGTGGAAATTACGTTAGTCAGGAAAGGAATCCATTTACAACATGCACCTTCTCACATCTTTCAGACAATGCATTGTATTAAAGAGGCACTTTTTGATTAATGTTTTATAAACATTTTCCAGCGTGACAGCTTAAAGTCCCTGTAAAATTGTAAATGTGTGCACAGTGTTCGCGTCCATAAAGTCAAATGCCATCTCATAAAGTCTGCTTGGATCCTGTCAACCATGCTGACACCGACTCAGAACCTGGGAGCATTAAAATTAATTTGCTTCATTTATATTACTGCTGTGATAGGAAGATGAAAAGAATCTCGTATTTAAATTTTACTTTAAAAGGAAAACTCAAGTAAGTTTGTTTGGGTTTTTTAGTTTTTGCTAATTGGTTTTTTTCCTAATTAACAAATGTAGTTAAAGATGAGGTGATAATCTGTATAGTAGCATTATTGTGGAATTTGGAAAAATTACAAACCCTTCCTTCGATGTGTTTTTGTGAGCGCCTACTATACCCTCAAGGATGAATCACAAACTGCTGCTGACCTGCCGCTTGTTGAAGGAAACATGAAGGTTCAGGCTGTGGTAAGGATTGAGGGCCAGTAGGGTCATGTGGAGAAGGGCTCGTCAGTCTGCATTCTCAGAGGGGGCAACCCGGGCGCAGAAGGCTAAAGGGTAAAGTGGGTACCGAGAACTGACGGGCATCTAGACAAAGGAAGCTGAGCAAAGGCCTGGGGGTGAGGCAGATCGTAGAGCCTGAGCCGAGGGGGATGGAGAGGAGCCCGGAGGCATCACGAGTGCTGGGATGCAGGGAGCCGTGAGAGCACAGGGCTCCAGCATGCCTCCACGTGATCAGACTGCACTCAGGGTGCTCAGGGCGCCCTCAGTAGGAAGTGGCCGACATTCTGACGTGGTGCCTGGGTGTGTCAGCAGTTGAAATAGGAAAGGTTTATTTGGGCCCGTGGTTTCCAAGGTTATAGTCTATGGTCATAGCGCTGTCTTCTTGGGCCTGTGGCAGAACATCAACTTTGAGTACATGGTAGAAGTGCAGAACATCTTCTCCGCCTCGTGCTTAACAGGCAACAAAAGGAGAGAGAGAAGGAGGCCGGGGGTCCACTGAGCCTTCAGGGGCACAGCCCACATGACCTAAGTTCCTTTTATAAGACTTATCTTCTTAAAGGTTTCAGTATGTCCCGAAACTCCAAGCCTTTAATGGCTGGGCCTTCTAGGACACAAGATCTAAGCCATAACACTGGGCTCAGGTACAGCCTGGGACTAAGCCAACACACCTGAGTGCTGGTGCGATGAGGTTCAGTGAGCTATTAACCCTGGAAGAGAAGAGGGCAAGAGTGTGTCTCTATCTACAAGCTGCTGGAACAAAAACTATACTGATTTCCTGATTCAACATGGCAGCTCCATTGCCAAGTGGCAGAAATCAAGAGTGCTGGTATAGTGGCTTCTGGAAGACCCTATAGCTCCTCTGTGGCTTCTAGCTGTTGTCCAGATATCCCTGGACAACTGGCAGAGGCACCGCAGGCAGAGCGAGTAGCATCACAACACAGGACCTGCTGACTGGGAAATACACTGTCTCTCCGCCTCTCCCGCCTTTCTTTTTCCACCCAGACCTTGGAGGATATGAGGGTCCGCTGCAGTCACGCTCGACGGCTGAAACAAAGCAACGCTGAAGGAAACAATTTGAGAGGAACCCTAAAATTAGAAAAGTAAAGCAGGTATTTGAATGGTGGAAAAGTAAGATGGACTTTACAGCGACTTTCATTGCGAGTGCCCTTCTGTCACTGAGGTGTCTGCGACAACCAGCGGACACACTGAAGGACTCGGGCCTCATCACTGACACCAAGCTTCTTACCTCTGAAATATGATTTCCATCCCTGTGTTTAATATTGGTCGCTAGGGAGGTTAGCGATGGGGAGTGTAATTAATAACGGCCTCGGAAGTCTTGTCGGCACGTAAAGTGGTGGGGAGAAGGTCCTATCTGAGGTGACAAATGTGTGCACGGCTGCAGGTCATCCTGGACCCTTTCTCCTTCAGGCAAGGCAAGCGACTGTCCTATAAGGCCCAGTGAGAAACGCGCCACCAAGGCCTGCTAGCAGAGTAGCTCTGTGCTCTCAGTAAATGGAAGTGGAGGAGGGCCACGAGGAAACACAGGAGTCTTGCTGGGAGGAAGTGGCTGAAGCTGGGACAAGCGAGTTAGGACTCTCAGAACCAAATGCTTAGAGAAAGAGTGGGTAGCAGGGCCCAGGCTTCCAGAGAGACCCCGAGAGCACAGTGAGCTGCCAGTAGGAGCTAGCTGCTGACTGCCAGTGTCCCATGAAGAAGTCAGTGCCGGCTGAAGCAGAGCAGTGGGAGCAACGAGCCTCCCAGTTCCTTCCATCTTCACATCCACACTGGCAAGACCGTCGAGGGTACAGCCAGCCAAGGGACCGACGTTCACCACATCCCTGTGAAGAGAAGGTGTGTTTGAAGATGAGAGGGACCTGCAGCACCAGAGAGCTTCAGACCTTCAGTTCAGAGAAGGGCAAGACCACCAGCACACAAAGCTTCTAGAAGGTCAAACGGCAGCCGCGTGGTGTGGCCCTGACAGTAGCTTTGCTTTTGATCCACTCGGAATCCCAGTACCATCGTGCTGTGGGGGTCAGGGGAGTTTGGAGTCTGCTGTCCTGGAGAAGCCACAGTCCGGAGGAGCGCACTGCCAAAGCCCGACTGCCCGGGGAGCAGGCGCACACCAGCCCCTCTTCTGCGCCCTCGGGTTGCGGCGCACACAGAGTCAGGAGTGAGGTTACCAAGGGCAGCAAGCTTGGCGTGAGGCTGCTGTGTGCCTTCATTTCTGCTTTGCCTGCCTGCTTCGTGGCAGTCCGGGAGCCTCTGGTGTGTGTTTACTTAGCCTGTGGAGTCGGCAGTTCCTTCTGTTGGCTTGAGAGCAGCGGCACCAGACCCCTGGCTGCCTCTCTGAACCCACTGAAGCTTGCTGGAGAAAGGCGAAGAGCCTGGATACATGGACGATTTAGCTGAGCAACGGCAGTTCTTAAATTTTAGTCAGGAAGCCTGTTCTCATCACTTTAAGGACAAGAGCTCTCCGAACGTCTGTAGTTTATTCCCTTTGGGCTCCCACGTGCTCCCCCTCAGTGCTCCTCCTTGCTGGGTCTCTTCCCCTTGGTGCCTTCTTGGAAGTCCCTCAGGAGCAGCAGAGCCATCAAACGTCCTTATCCTCTGGGTTCTGCATGTAGACCACAGGATGGAGAGCTTGTCTAGACAGGGGAGTGACACGTGCATCCTAGGCTCTGCTGACCTTCCAACACGTAGATTTTAAGATTTTTTTTAAAGGGCTACGATATTTTGTTTCCCTCTGTTCTTTGTCTTGTTTGTTATATATTCTGAGGGCTTTTTAGTGAGCATGGAAATAGAGGACAGAAAGTGCCTCCACACGTGCCAGGGAAGCCCTGAAACAGGGTCCTGTTCGGGAGGGGTGAGTCTTCCCATCATGCATCAGCGCTCTGTGCAACTCTGAAAAAGAGAGCGCCAGGAAATACATTTTTGCATGAAGGTTTGACGTTGACTAGCAGGCTAAAAATAATTGAAAAAGCCAAGCCTTCCCTGATGTGTTGTAAATAAAAAGCCACCTATGCCCCACCCTCGGGCGCTGTTGAGGAGCTTGGGCCCTTATCAGAGACCATGGAGGAAGAACAAGTAGAAAGCTGAGGGTTTGAAGCACTTGGTTTTGAGAGCTGGCATATGTACACAGCAGAAGAGCATGGCCATGGGAAAGTAATGGGTAATCACCTTGAGCTGCTGGTGTTGGGGTTTGGCTAGCTAAAGAAGCCAAAGGTGTCCTCAGTGGTGGTTGCCTAGAAATGGGCACAGCCCGCTCTTATAGAGTGTTAACCATTTGTCCGCTTGGGTTCCATGGAGTCCTTCGCTTGACACTAGGTTTGCAGTTTACCTGTTATATGCCAAGTTGTTTCATGACTGGAAAGCACATTGGGATCCTTAGCCATGAGAATGACATTCAGGGTTTGTGGCTGGAGCACATGCTTACAGGTTGTGAGGTCCTGGGTTCTGTCTCAGGATGTTCGCCCAGCTAGAGCATCTTCCCGAGATGGCTGTCTAGACCACACGCTCTCTTCCTGTATCCTTGGGGGTCCCTAACGACCAGCAAGAAGGGAGCCACAATTAACCTTTCCTCAGTCCTCCCAGCCTTCCCAGAGCAACTTCATTTCATAGTCTTCCTCCTCCTGATGAAGGAGCTGCTGATTTTGAGTGAGAGGTGCTGGCGCCGAAGAATGCAGACCACCTTCCCCTTTTCGTCTGTTCCAGACAGAACTTAGAGCTTTATGTCATGCAAGGAAGATCTGTTGACTTTATCTGAGAGCCTCCCATTTCAGGTCTGTGAATACACAGGGGGAAATAGAGTAAGAGGTCATTGCAGAGTTCTGGTTTTCATGGAGCATGCCTTTAATTTGATGCCAGCCCAAGCTTGTCTCTGAATTTTCTGTCTTTGTTGACAGGAATTCCGATGCTGAAGATAGTGTTTGCAGGCCATGAGCATCTGTCCCTGATATCTGTGCCCTTGCTCATCTACCACCCAGCTCAGATCCTTCTGGGAAGTGTGTTGGTGCCAACAATAAAGTCGTGGATGGTGTCGAGGCAGAAGGTGAGACTGCAAAGATCTGATGGGATCCAGACGAACGGAAATGCTCTTTCTGGAATCAAATGATCCATACACTTATTGTTCTGGTATATCAGTGTATGTATTCTATTAGTGAAATATAATAATGGGTTCGGGCGATGACTGGACGGAATAGAGTACTTGCTGCTCAGGCATAAGGACCCAAGTCAAAACTGCAGCATCCACAGAGAGGGCTGAGCATGCCAGTGCCCTCCAACTCTCAGCCCCAGAGACAGAGACAGAAAGCCTGGGGCCCACTAGCAAGCTGGGCTGCCACTTAGACAAAGGAGAGCCCTTGTGTCAAAAAAGGAGGCAATGAGTAGCCAGGCGGCGGCAGCACACACCTTTAATCCCAGCGCTCAGGAGGCAGAGGCAGGTTCATCTCTAAGTTCAAAGCTAGCCTGGTCTACAGAGAGAGTTCCAGGACAGCCAAGGCTACCCGGTCTTGAAATACCCAATAGTTCAAAAAAATTAAAATAAGGTAATGAGCAACTGAAGAAGATACCTGTACACAAGGACACATGTCTGCACACCCACATTCATACATCATACATACAAATAAGTGTGTAATTACAGTGTACATTGGTCCGTTCAGTTTGGCCAGGAAGAATGGGTTGAATGTGTCTTTATAAAAGACAGTAATCCTTGTACTGCACACAAACACTCCTTAGCACACTGGTATTGATGAGAATAATGATGGGGTGTTTAAAAGGTACGCTCCTTGCTTCTTGTACAGCCCACCTGTGGGCCCAACCTTTCATCCATGCTTTTCTGATGTGGCTGAAGTTGGACTTAGCCAGAATGCCGTTTTCACTTTTAATTTCCCATAATGCTAAAACTGCGTTTGGCAATTAAATATAAAAGCTAACTATCAAGAGCCCACACAATATTAATTTCCCCATACTTAGCACAGAATATTATTACGTAATAGGCATTACCTGTGTTTTACGTAATAGGCAGGTCCTTGAGACTTAATTTCCAAAACTATTAGCCAAAATAACTAAATCAATGGCTCAAAGAAGTTTAGGCTATGCACAGAATATGGTGTCACGGTGGACACTGTCCTCGTGGTGTGGCCCTGCCACGAGTAACTTTGGTGTGTCCACAAGGCAGTGACTGCTAACAGAAGAGGCGTCCAGTGGCAGAGCGCCCTGTGCCGTGTCCCCTGTGTCCTGAATGACAGGATGGCCACAGGCTGCACCCCCCTGGCGCTGTGTGTGCATGGCAGGCCCCATTCTCTGCCTTGGCCAGCAGTGGACACTGAGGCACCCTGCCTGGCTCCTCAGCTTAGCTACAGACACGCTCTGGCAGAACTTGCTATGTCCATCTGACAGATTAGGACACGGGATGAGAGAGTTAGATGATTTTCCCAGGGTCCTGTGGGGAACCCAGTACTAGGTTTAGAACTAGAAAACCCTGTAACACAATGACAGAAACAGAATATCACTCTACAAGACTCCCAGCAAGCCCCTGAGTCACACCTGAGAAGTTTAGCCCCTCTGATGTCATCACGAATTCAGTGACCCAAAGACAGCAGTGTCAGGCCCCAGCTCAGCCACGGAGCCAGCAGGACACTGGTTCTAGCGACTTTTCTTTTCACCTTCTTTGAAGATTTCTTTTATCAGTGTGTGTGTGTGTATGTGTGTGTGTGTGTGTGTTGCCTCCTCAGTATTAATGAATACACATCAATAGTGACAAAAAAATGAAAATTATCTGGGCCTTATTGAGCAGGGCTGTAATCCTAGCTACTACTCAGGGGTGTGAGGCAGAGAATAGCAGGTTTAAGGCCATTCTGGGCTACAAAATAAGTCTAAGTAAGTCCAGCCTGGGCAACTAAGTCCAGCCTGGGCAACTTAGTGAGACCTATGCCAAAATGAATTTTTAGGCGGGCTGAGGTATGGCTTAGTGAGTGAGCGTTAACCTAACATCCACGAGGCCCTAGAGTCAATACTACAAAAGAAAATACAACAAGAAGAACTTGTTTGAAAATGCAAATACTATAGGTAACAATATTTACTTGTGCAAAATAAAAAGTTAATTGGAGTGGGGTTTTCTTCTAAATGTCACAAATTTTTTTGAGACTTAATTGGGCCATGCTGTTGGCTTTCCAGTTAGGATTGGCTAACTTAGAGTAATCCAAAGACCTGGAATAGTTACCTAGTAGACTAAGTACTAAGACTCAGCCTTCGGGGTATCATCATTACCTGTGTTTTACAAATAATAATGAGCCCCCAAATATCCAACTAGTGCAGAGCAGGAGTATACAGATAGCCGGGCTCAGGGAGATGACCGTCGTCTGGGCAGGGAGCTGCCAGAGGGTCTGTTTCTAGGGGTAGGATCGGCCATATGGTACAGGGTGCCAGTCAGCCTTTGGTTGCTCTAATAAATACCAAGACTAAGAAAATGGAAGGCTTCCTGTAGCTCCTTGTTTTGGAAGTTCCTGTCCATAATCAACTGGCTGTGTTGCTTTGGGGCCTGTGAAAAGCAGCAGGTCATGGTGGGAGTGTATGCAAGAAAAAAACCTTCCTCTTACTGCTGGGGACGGGGGTAGGGAATGCAGGCCCCATGCAAGGTCCTATGTTCCCCTTTGAGGACACGCCCCAGTGACTGTCTCCCACTAGGCCCACCTCCCATAGGTGGTCTGCCATCCTCCAGTGGTGGCAGTACTACCCTGGGACCTGTGGGGACATTCAGGAATGAAGGTAGTGTCCATGGGTGGCCTCTCCCCTCCAGCAGCGTGTGTTACCCGGTATGAGCTGACATTTTGCCTGTGTGTGGACACCGTCTGACTCTGACTGTCATTTCTAACTCTGATTGTCATTTCTTGCAGGGAGTGAAGCTGACGAGACCAACAGTATGACTCGGGACTCGGCTTCCTGAAGCCGTGTATATATGTACAGGCTTGTACATACAGGGGTTCTGAGGACTTGTCCTTGGGAATGTTGCTTTGATGCCTATTTTATTTTTTTACAGAAAAAAAATATGATATACCTGTTTAAAGTGCCTTAAAATGTTTTTGACAAGAGCGTTATTTCCAAAACATACTCCGTTGGTTACTTCAGGGGCCGTACAGTGTTTTAGACTTAATTTTTTCCCTAATGCAGAAAAAAAGTTTTAGTAAGGGACAAAAAGCTAACAGGTTTTCTTCATACTGCCTTTTGTGCACAACAACTCCAATAGTTACTGTAACGTTTGAAATGAGGTCACAGCATCCAGAAACCATCCTCCTGGTGACAGTGAAAAATTCCAGAGTCTCATGCGCACACTTTGATTCACTGCGCGGTTCTTTGTTTCTGAGACCGTGGCGTGCCTCTTTATCAGCTCAGCGGGGGTCACAGACGAGAGATGCTGAGAAGCACAGGGTACCTCATTCCTTGACATCGTCTTCTCCTGGCATCCCTTCAATTAGTCCCTGCACACCCCAGAAATTCTTCAGTCCCGTCCCAAGAGTGTGGGGGAACAGCTTAAATCTGTTATAAGCTGCTTCAAAGAAAGCCCTGATGTGAGTATTGAGGTAAACACGGACTGCGGTTCCGGAGGCTTTCAGTCACATCCCAGTTTGCTCCTCTTTCTTCCATAATCCCTTTGTTTCGCATTTCACTCGCACCCTCACAACAGCCCAGCTACACACACTGAAGCGTCACAGTCCGTCGGAGAGTAGCAGTTAACAGTGAGCTGGGCTCACATTCCACGGCGGGGACCAGGCACTTTTCCTGTTACAGTTCCAAATTGCTCCTGTTACACCCTTTAGTTAAGCGCACTTAAAACATTCGAGACAATTTATGAGTGAGAACGTCCTTTACTTGACAAATGTTCACGACGTCTCTTAAGAAGTCAAGTCATATTGCCTTAGGAGTCAAAGACAATAAAAGGTCATGGGCGTGAGCAAATGTTACATGTCCACACTGCCTAGCCAGGTGGAAAGGAAGCTGGTACGGAAGACCATGGCCATCCATTCCCCAGGCTCTGAACAGAACTAAGCCTGGAATTGGGCATCAGCCTCCAAAGGAGTCTCTGATATTGCCTCCAGTGGCCAGAAGAGCTCAAGCCAGACCCAGAGGGAAAACGAAGCCACGTGCTCAGTGCTGGGAGCACCTTTCCTGTGTTCCCGGAATGCCGTCCTTTCTTGATTTAGCAGACCGAGTTGTCGTGGGTCTCACCGAGGCCCTGCTGTTTCCTTGGCAGCTGTTATTGGTAGTGGTGGTTTTAATCCCACAGTGAAGTCCGAGTTCCCTGGGCTTGTGGTGGTTAGCGTGGCATCGTGGTGCTAGCACCGGTCCTCTGTGCCAGTGTCTCAGGACCCCCTAACGCTCACTGGAGCTCTAACACTGGTTCTGGCCTTGTGAAGACCCATGCTCAACAAGCTGAGGGCACTCTGCTGGGGAGAGGGACACAGTGAGTCTGTTTGGTAAGTGTGAGCTTGCTGCAGCAGAAAGGTTTTCACGCCTCATCCCTGCACGCTTTCTGGGCTTTAGAGGAAGTGCCTGCCAGAGCTGTAGTCAGAATTCTTCATGTCATTTGAACTGGTCTCCCCTCCAAC
Organism: Psammomys obesus; assembly: GCF_907164565.1. NCBI lineage: Eukaryota > Metazoa > Chordata > Mammalia > Rodentia > Muridae > Psammomys > Psammomys obesus. The sequence goes on along the minus strand of NW_026590809.1, from coordinate 3,765,684 downwards.
TTATCTACCTCTCTGTGTAACGCCTGCAGTAGGTGTGACTGGGATAAAATTCAACTGAAAAGGCTATGATAACATTTTATCTTTTGCTTTAAAAATGTGTTTTGTTGTCAAATAATCCGATTTATATCATAAGCTTTGGTAGGTAGCTTTAGTAACCTGTCTGTGGCTACTTCTCCTTTTACACAAATGTGATAGCATATTTTTCATAGCGAGCAAAAAAGAAAATCAAAATTTATTTTAATTTATGCTTATTAAGATTCAATTAGCAGCTTAAAATAGTTTCCCATGTCAATCTCTACTGGATACATTTGTTTGTCCAAGTGTCTTTATGGAAGTAATGCATAGGATTATATTTATGTTTACTCATTTTCCACCGAAAATTTGTGTTTTTCTAATGTCTGAAATGTTAAGGGATAGTAATGCAGTCTTTACACATGTTCCAAAATTTAAGATTCTGTGCATTTTTTTTTTAATCCTTCTCTGTTTCTGTTTAAACTGACACACCTCTGGTTGATGCTCAGTGTTTATGCTAAATACCAAATTTTTTTCAAAAGGATGGCTAAGTAATAAAGTGGGTTATTTATAACGAATGGAAAATAAAAAATAATTCTATGATTAAACAAAGAATACTTGAGGAATCACTGAAAATCTTACGGCTCGTTTTTACCTGGTTTCCGGGGATTTCTTAGTTTCCCTCAGCTCAGGGCAGCGCCAAATGTGGATGAGCAGACAGCCAGGTCATCATCCTCCCTCCCACCCATACCCACCACCTGCACCACACCACGCCATAAAGCCATTTTTAGTACACTGTCTTTGCATCAGACTTAAGGAGCCAAAGGAAACAGCAACAAGGCGCAGAGGCGGTGGGCGTGGGCTCAGCCCGCTCCTTGTAGTGTTGATTAGTGGAGAAGACAGTGCTCCGGCAAGCCTTTCCCAAGCCCAGGGCTGCTTTTTGCGAGCCAGTTATGTTGGAGAATGCCAGATTTGTCTGACGAAGTAAGTGGGAGGAATTTTGAACTGGCTGGGAAAATGGAGTTGAGAAGTCCCAAAAATGAGGAAAAGAGAAAACAGGAGTAAGGGGGGGAGAGGACTCGAGTACGAACACAGACCAAAGTGCACAAAGGAGGGCTGGGAGTGTGGCTCACAGGAGACGCGTGCTTGAGGATGCTGGCTTCTAGTTCTGTTCCAACGAAGAGACAGACAGGGAGAACGAGAGGTAGAAGCAGGAAGAGGGAGAGGATCGGTGAAAAGCAGGTGGCAGGGTGGCTGAGGTCTGAATAGACACCTCAGGAGTTCTCGGATGAGCTGGTCGAGGTAGGGAGCATCACCCTAACTGGGTAGTGCCGGTTCGTGGGCTGAGACCAAGCACTGCTGCGCAGGCCTCCCTCCCTGTTTCCTGGCTCGTGTCTGACTCCCGCCACCGTGCTGTCCCCGCTATGGCGGACTGCACCCTCGAACTGCGAGCTCAGCAATCCCTTCCTTGAGAGTTGCTTTTGCCCAGTAATTTGTCACGTCAATGAGAAAAATAACAGCCCAGACTGATGGAGGACGCTGCTCTCCATTCATGTATCTCAACTCACAAATCCTAAGGAACTCAAAGGTGTGCCGTCGACACCAGCCCTAGAGACCATTGGCAGAAGATGAGAATGCGTGCTGAGGAAATCCGTGCTTTCCTTGTTGATGGCCCTTCCAAGCTTCAAAAGCTCAGCAATGTGGACCCCCAAGATTCCTTAAGGTCCCTAAAATTCCCAGAGCGTAAGTTGCTGTCAGTGTGGCCACTTGCGCTGTTTTGGGGCTGGAGCCTCGTCTATCTTTTCCAACACTAAGCCCACCACGATGTCAGGTTCTATCGCTTATTGTCTCACATGGGGCATGTTCTGACTAGGTCTGTCACCCTCTGCCACTGCCCTGTGTCCTCTACAAGGTTCCCTGTACACACCAAAGATAGAGCGAAATCCCGTCTCAGCTCACAGAGCCAATGTGAGAAGTGTAAGGAGGTTGGAAGGACAGAGTCACGGCAACCAGTTTGTCTCCGAACCTGGAACTCGCTGAGCTCCTGGGGAGGCAGTGGTGATTATTCAACAGTGGGTGGAGCTAGTGCGAATCACATCGTCTGTAGTCAGACCTGGGCTACCACAAATCAGGCTCCATGCTGCAAGACTCCCATCTATGCAAGGGATCTCTTATGGAGACTATTAAGTGTCTCTAGAAGTCAGCGAGTGACCAGGATGTGAGTCTGTCTCATGAGTCAGTGAAGACGCCGGATGCTAGATTTTAAATGGCTGCATCCCCAGAGCACAGAAAGGCAAGGACCTGGTTACAGGTCCTCCAGGCCCACCTGTGCCACTTGGGCCTTGCCTTTTCCTACCTATGCCGAATGTCCCCTGAATCTAGCAGCAGAAGGAGCTGTCTGTAGCAGTTGCCATCAGCCGCCTTTGGAGCCCCTCTGAGCGGTCACTGTGGCCACTGCCCTCTCTGAGGGCAGCCACGTGGGTGTGAACTAAAATGTCCCCTCTGCTCCATTGGGTGTCATCCTCACCCAGCACCAACTTGTCTTTAGTGTTGCTGTTTCCAGGTGTTTTAGTCCATGTTCCATTGCTGTGAAGACACACCGTGACCACGGCAACTCTTATAAAGGAAAATCTTTAATTGGTCAGAGATTAAGTCCATCATCATCAAGTCCGGAAGCAGATGTGGCGCCGGGGCTGGGAGTTCTACTTCCTGACCTGCTGGCAGCAGAAGGAGACTGCGTACCACACTGGGCATAGCTTCAGCATGTAAGACCTCAAAGCCCACCTTCACTGTGAGACACTTCGACAAGGCCACACCCACTCTAACAAGACCACACCTCCTAATAACGCCCCTCCCTACAACCACACGTTCAAACACATGAGCCTATGAGGGTCATTCCATGTCAAACCACCACACCAGGGATTGGGGTCATAGCTTTTCTCTCCACCAACCCCATTTGTGGGAACTTCTGGGTAATGTCGGCCAAGTATCTGGCCTCAAGCAGGAGCAGCCAAATCAGGAGTTCTGGTCTCCTATTTCCAGTTACAGTACGGGCTTCAGTACATGGTTGTCTCCAAGCGTCACTAATCCCACATGCCTTCCTTCCCACACTGTCCTCCCCAAGCCGGCCTCCTCTGTTGCATAGCAACCACAGGCTTCTCTTCTGCTGCAACCTTCCCAGCCCAGTTTCTGTACCCAGATGGTTTTCTATTGATTCTATCCACAAAACCACACTTTCTCTCTACCTCCCTCTGTGGCCCTCTGTCGCAATCTTCACATACCTTTCCTAGGCTGTTTATTTCTCCTTGAGGAGCACCTCACAGCCCGTGAAACACTCTGTCATCTACTGGGTACCAGGCACTCGCTAGATGCGCAGATACTACGAACAAGTTGTGCCGTTTTTCTTTTTATGGTTTTTGACAGTGGCGAAATGATTCCCATTTTAAAGAGAGGCAGTAGAGGCCCAGGAGAGACCAGACACCAAGCCCCATGGCTCCCAAGTGGCAAAACACAAACCTCACTGGGTCTTGGCAGTGGCAGCCCTGTGCTTCCAAACACGCGTCTTCTCAACTTCTCTGTCTGCCTGCAGAGTCAGCTATCGCTGCACCGGCGGAGCCAGTCCACACATCTCGCTCTAAATGACCGATTTCATAGGACCCTTCCTGGAGCACTGGTAAGCATCAGGGTGCTTGCCTGACCAGAGGACTCAGTGAATCAGATAACGGGTTGACCCTTCTCTGTGTTGGAGGCAGATTATGAAACAGTGTTGCTGGAAGGGGCATTTGATTTGACCACCTGTTGGCCCTCGGGCGTCATTGTACTGGCGGATGTGTGAAGGCTCCCAGAGTCCGCCCCCTCCTTAAAGTGACAGCCAATCAGGAGAAGGCTGAGGAGATTGCTCAGTTGGTAGTAAGCTTGGCACACAGCATGGGGAGTGGAGTCTGAGCCCCCATATCACACAGAGGACGCAGGTTGGCTGGAACTGCAGTGCTGGAGAAGGAGAGGCGGGAGCACCCTGAGACTCAGTGACAAGTCACCCTACCCTAATTGCCAAGCCGCAGGTCAATGAGATACCCCTTCTCAAAAACAAACAAACAACAACAACAACAATGTGGGGGTCTCCTAGTGAATGACACCAACAGACCTTCCAGCTATGTCTTTCCTCTGCCTTCCATGTCCTGTCCCTATCCCACAAGACATGAGCCATTCAGCCTAATGCTGAGATAAGATAAAACTAAAATTTATGTGTGAGGAGGAAGCATGGGCAGGCACTAGTCAGATCTGAGTTGGGCATAACAAGGCATGAGCAGCTGGTTTTTGTAAAGGAAGCCCTACATCTGCCCTTTACCTCTGGGTCACAGGTTCAAATCCAGCCAAGCCTTGCCTGACAGAAAATCATTACCAGCTCTATGTCAGGCCACTTGACAGACGGGAAATGAGTTTCTGTCTCCATGCAGCAGGCGAGTGTCCATACCACACTTGGCACTAAGCTGCTCTCAGGTCTACGGAGACACAGTACAAGCCTTGTATGGTTGCCCCTGTGTCAGGCCGCGTTCTGAGGTCAGACAGAGCTGCATTTGGTGTCTGCAAGGGCCTTGACAGCACTCTCCCTTGACCCGTTTCATGAGCACTTTATTAATCAGTTGGCTTTTCTTTCCTTCTGACAGCGTTAACAAGTCATTTGAAGTAGTGGAACAACTGAGAAAAATCTGACTTTGCAGCATCAAAACAAAGGCAGCCAACATCGCCACAGAAAACAGCTGGGAAAGCATTTTTATGCCGAGTCCTGAACTGGGTTCAATGACTTGGCAGCCTGAAAAATTACCCATTTTAATAATAAAGGAAAATGTTTTCAGCCCACCGCCAGCCGTGGCCCTGGGCTCTGCCAGCACCTCACACCCTCGGGGACACAGAGGGCCTCAAGGCTGGCTTGCGGACTGCTCGGCACACCAGCTCCCACGGGGGCTCTGACTCCCCAGCGGTCACGGCCAGCATCCCAGAAGGGGATGGAGCAGTGCAGGGCGAAGGATGTGGGGCTCAAATAAGGGACCCGCTAGCTGGGAGCGTGGAGTGGGAAGGTAGGTCTCGCCAGCGGCAGCCTGGATCTGGGCTGTTCTGGGTGACCCCTCAGACTCCACAGCGGCACCCTCTTTGAGCTCACCTCGCTGCAGCCTGGAGGATCAGCTCGGCAGTGCAGGGCTGGGTTGGGATAGGCTGGTTTTCCAAATCCCTGTCCCTATGAAAGGCTTGGGGCTACTGAGCAGTGCAGGCAAAGCATGATGAGGCAGAGGGGCTTTCCCTAAGAAGCTCTGCATGACTGGTGTTACAGACGATTCCCTGAGGTGTTATGTGACTCAGCTTTACGTTACTGTTAGAAAGATCTAGATGCCTGCCACTCATCCGCCATAAGGTGGTATGGGCATAGGGATTTACACACACACACACACACACACACACACACACACACACACACCCCGCCTCGCCCCTTGCCGCCTGCGACACACTCAGGACAGCGGGCCCTGCACCTCGCAGCACGGTAGAGCTGGCCCTGGTAGTGAAGGCCGGAGTGTGAGAGCAGGAGAGCTGTCCCTGCCCCTTGCCAGCTGCAGCCGTGGGTGAGTATCCAGGGACAGTAGCAGGTGGTTGGATGGACTTACCCCACACCTCGTGTTCTGAGGCTAGTTCCTTATGCCCCACCCCCACCTGTACCCCAGGGTGCTCATGTGACCCATATGACCTGGGAAGTAAACCAAACTTACAAGGCTCATGAATGCTCCTGAAGCGAGGCATGCAGGAACCCTCCCCACAGTCATGAAAGCAGCAAGCAGGGGCCTAGCGGAGAAGGCTGAGCCTCTTTCAGGCCTTGCAGGCTGTGCAGAGAGCTCCGCCGATGCAGCGTTTGTGTAACCCAGCTTTGTTGACTCGTTGCCTGTGCAGGAGTGGGCTTTCCGTGCTACCGCAGCTCTAAGCAACCGTCATGCCCACGTTCTGGCAAGTAACAGGAGGTTACCAGTGTACCAAGCTAGACTTGGATGGTTTCTCTGGTGCAAATCTGGGGTAAACAGACAATTATAACACCTAGACTGAAGGGGGAAAGACCATAGTACTGGAAATGGGCAAGAGATTGCTCCCAGAAGCACTTGCAACAGCCGGGGCTGTCTTATCCCACTGCTGAGTTTCTAGAAGCGATGGCACGCACATCTCCCACTCTGGGCTGACCCTTGGCGGACACGTGGTATGACTAACTAGAAACATGCCTTGTAGCTGCTGCTGCTTACACAGAAATTTAGAACATCGATTTCCTGCTGGACCCAAATCTCTGAGGCCAAAGCGGCTCTAGCCTAACGCGTGGCCGCCATGGACGCATCCTTTCTGAGTGAGAGTTAAGTCCCATGGAACAGACTCACCAGGGTGACGAGCAATGTGTTGTAGAAGTAACCTCTGCGCATGGGGGGCCACACAGCCCCGGGGCTCTTTCTTTGCTCTTTCATCATCCACTGTCTGTTGCCAGGGCCTGTAGGCCATAGGTGGCTTCGGCAGGGCCCATTTGCTGCCCCCTTTCTCCTACAAGCTCTCGGGCCAGCTTCAAATGTAATCTTCAGGCTGCCCTTGCGGAAACAGCAAGCTTTCAAAGCCAGCTTTCTGGAGTTGTCCCTGCCATAGAGGTCCACAGAGGGTCAAAGGTTGGCAGGAGAATGACCCTGGGGAAGAGTAGGACCCTGGGCAGAGGCAGCCTTGACCTTCTAGCGGGCTTCGGTGATCCCGGAAAGGGGCACACCTGGCTGGCCCAGCCCCAGCAGACACCAAAGGGAAGCAGCGCCCTCTGCTGGGATTTCTCTCGGGCCTGGATCCGGGAGGAACCGGGGACTTGCCCTGCTACAGCCTGCTTTTGAGGTCAGTCGAGGAGTGGAGATGCTCAGAACAGGAAAGAAAGGGCTGACTCCTGGCCTGAGTCCTAGCACCGTGATTGTGAGGCCTGCTCTGATCACTTGGCCTGGCCTGGATTTTGTCTGCTGCTCTAACAGAGGACATGGTGAGGACACCCCCCCACACACACACACACACAGGGCTGTTTCCAGAAGAAAATGGGCCATGCAGGATGACACAATGTCCAGCCGGGAGACTTGAGGGTGTGCATCAGACATGCTCCAGAAACAGACTTTAGTGGCTTTAGTGGCCAAAGAGCGCTTTTAATTCATCGCTTATTGCGATAATTAAGTTCATCGACGAAAACACGTTGTAAGAATAATCCTTTCTTCCATCTCTCCTAACCATGGAGTTCAATGGAGATGTTCTCTCTCTTTTCTTTTTTTTGTGGGTGGTGGGGGAGTGGAGGGAGACAGACAAGAGAGAGACAGAGACAGAGAGAGAAAGAAAGAGATACAGAAAATGTGCACAGAATCCTCCCAGACTCAGGCTTGAGCTGTCTCATTCACACGTATTTATACACGGTGTGAGATACCCATGGCTGCCTGCCTGGGAACTCTATTTTTAGTTATTTGGATGCTCCAGCTTCCCCTGTGATCCTTCCTGCTTCTTTTCTGAGGACTTCCGGCCCCTGCTTTCTTGGGAGAAAACAGCTGAAGCTATGCCTTACTGGAGGCTGAACTCAAGCGAGAGCCCCCCACCCCACATCAGGTGATTCTCCTCACCCCCCAGGACAAAGCTGGAGCTGACAAGAGCCGTGGAAGCCTGGCTGCCTCCTGCATAAGAGCACCAGACAAGAGTGTTTCTCTTGGCCTGTTTTTCTAGTTGTGCTGGTGGAAGAATGGAACAAGAGCCTGCCCTGGAATTTTAGACGGGCTCTCTTTTCTAAAACAACACAAAACAGCGCTATTTCCTAGACAGAGCTCTAAAATGTGTATTTATAAATATTTTCCAAGACTGCCCTCTAGTGGAAATCTAGGAGCAATACCCCATCTTATAAATTACTCCTTGGGATTCCAAACTTCCGAGTAAAAGCAAGCATTTCAGAGAGACCTTCACGCGTGCTCTGAAAGTTTATCACACCGTCTTTGTGCCCAGAGGGGTGTCGGGATTTCACTGAGTTGTACCTTGTTTCTACCAACCACGCTCGCGCGCGCGCACACACACACACACGAAGACTGTCTCAGTTTTTTGCTTGTTTTGTTTTTGTTTTAAGAAATCCTGCTTAAGCTGGAAATAGTGTTATAAGGATATTCTAAAACTGGAAGTGCAGGGACTTGTCGGGAAGGACAGTGGGAAAATGTGCTGATGTGTCCTCAGGCTGTGAGCGCTTGACTCGAGGGCTCTGTTATTTTGGCTGAGGAAGGAGCCAAGGCTGCAAGAGCATCCAACCCCACAGGCCACACACACTGCTGGGTTCTTCACCTTGGAGGATACAGGACAATGAGTCATTTGTGCCTCTTCCTGGCTGTTCCTGGCCAAGGTCAGCTTTCCCACTGGAACTCAGCAGCCTGGCCCCGTGCCCAAGCTGTCTGGAGCCTTTCAGTGGTGCACAGCCCGGGAACAGGGTTGGGTTCCACCGCTCTTCCAGCCCCACTCCCCTGCCCCCTCTGCCCCGGGACCCCAGTTCCGGCTCAGAGGCAGCCTTGTCCACATCATAAAACCCTTCACTTTGCTCCATTTGGAAGGAAGGGCCTCCTCCTGGAGGCCTGAGGAAGTGGGTTGTCCTGCAGAAAGTGTCCCAGATGAATTCTGTGAGAAGACGCAAGTCCTGACCAATCTCTCTTTCTTTAGGGAGCTCTGTGAAGACAAATAATTCTTGCCTGTTTGGACTGGTTCTGATACCTTGTAAGCCGCTGCCACACAGAACAGTAATAGCAGAACAAGGGTTTTTCATGGGTTTGTCCATTGGACAAATGCATCTTGAGCAGCCACTCTGTACAAGGCACTGTCTAGACTCTGACCAGCAAGACAGACAAAGGCCCTGACCTTGGAAAAATTACAGTCTAGTGAGGACAGACAATATGTAAGTAAATCAGTCACTTCAAGGGCTGTGAAGGAGACCAGCAGGATAATGGAGCGCCCACGCAGAGGCTCTATGCAGACTGGCTTTTCTCCGAAGGTTATGCTGCAGCACCTACTGTGTGTTGGATAGTCACTGTGTGTGGATTTGAGAACACAAAAACAAAGGAAATTCAGCTGTGCCTTCTGAGATTTCTGAACACAGTGGTAAAACGCTGATTTTCTCGTGATGTCGAGGCTGGGTGCTAAGATCCACAATACATATCGCTCGCCATACACCTACCAAGTAGATCACGGTATCTCTGTGTCACAGAGGTGAAAACTCAGTTAAGGGACAGGAAAATGCTTGCCCAAACCTGTTGATTTCATCCAAAGCACCATGAAGGTTTGAATTTAGTCATATCTTATTCGTGTGTGTGTGTGTGTGTGTGAAATTCCACGCCCCACTGGGCACGAAGGTTTCATGCGGTTGCTTCACAGTGTCAGGTAGGGTAACGGCCCAGTGCTGCAGCTGTCTGAACAGCTGGATGACGGGCTCTTGCTATGGCACAGAGGAGAGGTGGGGATGGCACACCGGCTCTGGATGTCAACAGATATGACATTGCACTAGCTCCTGCGAGTGGCACCCAGACCTGGAAGGTGATTTCCGAGTCCCGCAGCGTACGTCCTGATGACATGCCCACGCTCCTCCATTGGACCAGTTCCGACCTCAGCCCACCAGTGAATGGATCTCTTGACTCTGGGAGAAAGACGCTTTCTACTTACACAAAACTCTTCACTGGCCTGACCCTGAGCAGGAACAAGGAGGAAGGAAAGGCCACCAGATGTGACCTTTGACCTTTCCTCTGCCAGCAGCACCATGAGTCCATCGGCCCCACCAGCTCCTCGGGTAGGAGGTTGTTGACGTGGTATAAGCAAGACCTGAATGGGGTTTTCAAATAATGGGGTGCTCTGAGAAGCAGTTTCAACCTGGGATCTGAGGCTCCTGGACTTCAGGGATGGGCATACCCCGCGGGAAAACGCAATGAAGGATGAGGAGCAAGGAAAGGACAGGTGAGGCTTGAAGATGGCTCTGCTTGGTCTGCCTCACATGCTGGGTTTCTGTCAAGAGCAGGCCCCTTTTGAGGAGCTGCTTTGTCATCATTAAGGCAGGATCTGGGCCTTATTGTCCTTAACCTCAATGTGAATCATGTCACATCATAGAGGGGCGCTGTTTGCCTAAGCGGCCCAAAGGTTCCAGAGTGTTAGGTGCCAAAGAAGCTCAGAACAAATGGCTAACTGAGGTGCTCATCGACATATCAAAATGGCCCCTAGCTACTTGGCATGGCCTGGGAGGAAGACACCCAGAGGCCCAGGTGCCACGAAGATAAGCAAGTAAGCGGTGGAGAGATGGGAGAGCAAGGGACGCAGAATGCTGTGTGCTTTATGAAGAGACAAGGAACTGGCGAGGCGAGGATGGTGAGGGGCAGTGTGGTGTGAGCAGCCTGCGCTGCCGCCTGGGTGAGGTCTGAGTCTCTGGCCCTACAGCAACAGAGGTCTGTGTCGACATTCATGGTCCGTGTTACCTCCAAAGGCCATGCAGATGTCCCTGGTCTGGGCTGCCAGCTGGGGGCATCTTGTCTGAGGGCTGCACAGAACTGGTCCCAACCCTCACCAGCTGTTGTACTTCATCGAGAAAGCACTGGTGGGGTGGATCCAGGAGATAGGGCTTTGCCCCTTGCCACTTGTGACAGGTGGGGGAGCTGGACCTACCCCTCAGAGACTCTAGCACTAGGGAGGATTGGCCCCGCCCCTCAATGGGGCAGTGCTGGAGAGCCAGCACTGGTGGTCCGGGTGCTGCTGTGAATTCATGAGTGTAGAGGTCCTGTCATATGGAGAAGCCTCTGTTTTTCCCTGGTCTTCTCCGGCCTCCAGCCCTAACGGTCTTTCTGTGTTCCCCGCTTTTCTAATGGCCCCTGGGCCTTTTGGGGAAGGTGTGATGGAGAGGCCCATCTGTGGCTGAGCGCTCTGCTGACCTGCACTTTGGCCAGTTTGCCCCTGTGTTAATCACCACACACTGTCCAGGAAACATCTCTACCGAGGTCTGAGGGCCACAGCAATCTATGCGTGTACAGACTCCAACACAGAACAGTTGACGACCACGTAAGACGATTGTTGTCTTCACCCACATGGATTCTGTCTTGTTAAAATAGTGAGGAAGGAATGTGTATCTAGCACCATGGCTCTTGGAGCCCTATCGGGACAGCTCTCCACAGAGATCTCAAATGGCCTTATTACATGACATGTTTCTACTGTGGTCTTAGCCAAAAGGCAGAGGAGCCATTGACTTGTTTCTTTTACAGAGCTATCACACACTGTACTTAGTAAAGCTAATGCAATTTCCTGTTTGTGACAGACACTGTCCTGGATTTAGGAGCAAGCAACTTTACCAGGAATCTTACTTTCGTGAAGTTTATGTTCACCATAAGCTGAGACACTGGTGCCCAGGTCTGGCTGCATGCTATAACCTCTGGCAAGTCATTTGAAGATATAGGGGTGTGGACCCCATTCCTGAAACATCAGGTGCCTTGGTGCCAGTGGTATATTGGGGTGATGTGGAGTGGTACAGGGAAGCTCTGAGGAGCTCCTTCTCCATCACTTATTAATATTAGATCCATCTCTTTTTGTAGCTTTCTGTGACTACACCAAATACCTAAGATGATGCAACTTAAAAAAAAAGAAAGGTTCATAGTCTATGTTTGGCTGGGTCCATGGCTTGATTGCATAGTGGTTGCCTGTGGTAGAGCAAACTGCCTACCTCAAGCCGCTCAGAAGCAAAGAGGAGGAGGAGGGGACTGGATTTCACCATCCCCTCTAAGGGCATACCCCGTGACCTAAGATTCCCCTCCCACACACCGTATCTAATAAACCCAAGCTGAGCACTACACTAGTAACCCGTAGGCCTTTGGGGTAGGGGTGTCCGAGATTTAAACTAGAGCTCCCTAGTACCAGGCTGAGGGAAAGTTTACTACCAGCTTTCCTTTACTTCACCTTCTTTACTTCTTTAGCGCAACGTTTTAATTTTATCTACTCCATTTCCCACACAAGGAGTTTTCTCTTCTGAAAGGCAGCCCTGCCTATTGAGGTCAAACTATCTGGGTTTCGAAGATGCTCAATCTTTGTCCTCAACCTCCCCCGGCTGCTGACTGACTGTCTGGCTTTCTCCTCACTACAGTGATGTTTGTTGCCGGCTTTGCTGCCTTACTTCTCTCCATGCTCTGCAGACAGCAATGACCCATAAGAGGGGGTCGAAGACATTTGCCATCCTAAGACCCCTCCTTCCCTTTCTGCTTCCCCTCACCACTCTTCTCCCCAGAAGTACCTTCTCCCTGACTCTCACTCCACTCTTTAAGCTTCTGTCAATCACCTCTGCAGCAGGAGAGAGGCCAGGCCAACACTGAGCTTCTGGGGCCAGAAATTGGACTTCACGAAAGCTCTTGCCATCATTACCCAGGTGTGGCATACACTGAGGTTTGCAAAATGCCTCCATCAACAAGCATTAAGGAGAGAGACAACTGTTGGTTTCTTTGTTTGCCTGTTTGAGATAATACGAGTCACTGATGTTCCGCCCCAGACAGTCTGGGCAAGTAGAGACTCAGCCTAATCAGAGGGCTTGTGCTTACACATGCCCTACAAATAATAATAATAATAACTTAGAATACTAATGCCTGTGCTACATTTCCAGCTTGAAACGAGCAGTGACATTTCCCTGATGAGGTTAAACAGCCCGGCTCGGGGGCTGCGCATTTGCATAATAAAGATCACAAGTCACTACCTTCCCAGTCTCTCAGAACCAGCCGGGTGTCCTTGGCTCAGGGACACCGCCACCTACTGTATGCAGTCCTGTGCAGAGATTCTAATCTTTGCCTTGCATGTGAAATGTCAGGTTTTTTTCCTTTTGGTGTGGGAAAACAACAAATCATGTTTCTAAATGAGAAGGTGCTGTCTGTAACGGATAGTGTAATCTGGAAATGCAGAGGCGCTAACCTAGCTCTGCTCTACGTCTCCATCCTATCAGCTGATGGGAAAACAGCACTCTAGATATAATAATTAATCATTAGTCCATGTAGATACCCTCATTGGTTCCCTGCCTCTCAAGCAACCTTGCCATGTATGTCTATAAATCAAAGACATGCACTCCTTAATATCCTATGGAATATATTTCTAAGCAGCCTCTTTCCTCTATAATGTAAAAAACACTTTGCAAAAAAAAAAAAACAAAAACAAAACAAAACTGTAATCAGCAAAGAGAGGAAGATGCTCCCAAGGTGCCATTTGAAGGAAGGGAGATGTGGAGCCCAGCCCAGGGAAGGTGGTGGGGATGGTGGAGTAAGGCACCATCTTGAGGTAGTGGCCCTCAGCTGGGTAGCGGGATGGCCCTGACCATGTGGGCCCATTGAGGCGTCTCCTTTGTTCTCTCACCTCTCTTCAACTCACAGCTTGGTAGGTCACGGCCTACTCTGGCCTACTACAAGTACCTGTCCCCCAGGCCCTGCATCCCGTTGTTCTAACAGCAGCTGCAGGTAAATCACACCAGTCCATGTTCCTACTCCATTCCAGACTTTCTCTCCAGAGCCACTGAAATATTTGCACCTTCTAACAGGCTCACTGAAATAAACGGGCCACCAAAACTGCTGGAAAGACACATGGGTCTGGGAATCAGGGATTCCCTAGACCCCAGTCCCAGTGGCCTTGTTCTTGCCTGTAAACAGTTGATCTGTCTGTGCTTGTTGGAGCCCTAAATTTCAGGGCCTCAAGGCAAGGAGGGGAAAAGATCAGGGAAGAAAGGAGAAGACAGCACCTTTTATTATCTTACTAGGTTTTAAAAGTAAAGTGTCAGGACTGGGGCTGTGACGAGGCATGCGCAAAGCCCTGAGTTTGATCCCTAGCACGGCATAAACCAGGAGTGGTAGCAGACGCCGTGAACCCAGCACTCTGCAGGTGGAAGCAAGAGGATCCGGATTAGGTTCAAGGCTATCCCTCGCCACAGAACAAGTTTGGGTCTTGGGGATTGGGAAAGAAGGTTTTTAAAAAATCTACCAAGAAAAATAATCTGGGCCTGTAACTGTCTCTGTAGCCCAGGCTGTCTTCCAGCCTCTGACTCCCAAGTGCTGGAATTAAAGACACATACCACCATTCCCACCCAGACTTGTTGTGAATCTTAGTTCTCTATCCAAACCTTTCCACTCTTTCCATGAGGATGGGGCCGGTTAGGAAATGAAACTTCATTCTAAAGCCTATAGTTAACACACACGCGCACACACACACACACACACACACACACACACACACACACACAGATACACACACAGTCTCAGGTTCTTGGAGCAGACATACTGCTGAACGAGCTACACCACCAGTGCGCCCCTTCCCCCACCTCAATAACTGCTGGCTCCAGCTGTTAATAGTGTAAAGGCTGAAAAACCCTGCTGCAGACAATAAGCTGGAAAACAAACAAACAAAACCCACGTTTCCAGATGAATGTGTGCCCCAGGAAGATGCCTTCAGCTTCCTTCCTGTCCCAGCTCAGACTGAAGGTGAGGTCTAAGATCAAGAACCCACCAAGAACTCCCTGGAGCCTTGGTCTGAGACACGAGCTTATTTCCTGCCCTAGAGACAGTTGCCCCCAGGTCTTGAACTTGCTGGTGTGAAAGAAAGCTTCTTGGTCCCATTGCCAAGCATCCCAGAGATGCCCACAGTGCACAATGTTCAAAGTCAGTGTATGCCAAGGGTCGTTTCTAACAGCACAAACAGTGAAGACAGGCACTCACGAGACACATGATGACTTGCTGTGTGGTAGGGAAAGTGCAGTGGGAACTATGTTCTGAGATGGAGCTGTGCACAGATGAAGCTCTCACCTCCGGGAAGCACTCTGGTCTGGGGGGGCTAAGAGCACAGTCGGGTAGTAACCAGGCCTGGGGCGTAAAGTAGTGGAGAGGTGGCTGTAGGGCTGGAGAGATGGCTCAGCCTCCAAAGGTTAGGCTCACAGCCAAGTGTTTAAGAGAAGTGGCTGTAGACAAAGGGCCTCTCTCACGAGGCAACATAAAAACAAGGTTCTGATGTTTGGGGTTAGAGAAATGAAATTCCAGACAGTGATTCAGAGCAAGAGAGGGGAACGGAGCTATGTGCTCCTCTGGGTATCACGGCAGCTCTGGGAATGTGTGGAAATCAGCAACAGGTAGTGTTGGCAGCCAGGTGTCCAAGGACAACCTTCAACCCCGTCAGATGTTACATATTATTCTGAGAGAGAGACAGAAATCCACTAGAAATGTCAAAGACCTGACATTTAAAAGTGAGCTTTCCTGGCAGCCCCAACCATCACTGTAAATAAAAAAGAAGTTTCTTAAAATATTTAACGTTTTTCTTTTGCATGTAGAAACCTGGATAAGCAGAGTGTGAGGAGATGCCGCATGAGGGCCAAGGTTCGATCCCCAGTGCCTGTACCTGGGTGCAGTGGCCCATGCCCGGTCCTGAAGCCCGGGCACACAGGCAGGAGGATCCTTGGTGCCCACTGGCAAGCCAGCCTCCTTAGCCAGCTCCACACCAGTGAGAGATCGTCCCAAAGTAAGTGACGACACTGGCCTCCACATGCATGCATTTGCGCGCGCGCGCGCACACACACACACACACACACACACACACACGTGCGCGCGCGCACACACTCATATGTGTACTACATCCATATACAGATCAGGTACACACACACACACACACATACACTATACCACACAAACCACACATGTACACCTGTATGCATACACACGCGCACACGCGCGCACACGCACAGAATAACCGGAGCACTCAGACATCAAAATATGAGTATCATGAGGGTGCCCCTGATACCAGGACACAGAAGCCCCTGTGGCCAGGCCCGAGCAGAGCCATCTCAGGAACAGCAGAGTTCTCAGGTTTCACGCTCTCCACTTGAATTAAGGAAATTCCCAGCATGCACCACACACAGGACAGGAGAAAGCTAGGGTGACGTAGCATCAGACCTCCTCCATTCCAGAAAATCTGGGTAATACCCAGCAGTCTAGGCTGGGGGAAGGGACTAAGCATCATCTTTAACTTATTCATGAATCACCAGCCCTCCCCAGACAACTTTCAAATAAACCGTGGCACTTGTTTAAATAGTTATTAGCTGGATGACCTGTTTTGTTAATTAATTTTTTTTAAAAAAGAAACAAACATTAAAACAGCAAATCAATGCGGAGAGCCTCAGCAGAGACACAGCCCAGCAAAGTTATAGAGTACATGCTATGATTTACCAAAATTATATCCACAAAGCACAATTAATTAGAAATGTCAGAAATAGCTTCTGATTGATTAAAAATCAGGCCCACCCTTCCCTCTGAACTGTGGTCATTAAACCAGCACAATAGATATAAAAGTATTTGCTTAAAATAGAGTTTTTAGCAACTAATATTCCAATAGTCTTCCTTAAATGTGTAGTTAGCCACAAACCTTCTTTCTTCCAAGAAAACGTTGGCTGAACAATTCTGTGGCTGTTCTTACAAGAAAAAAAAGAAAAAGCTATTTTGAGTCCTTTGACATTTTTTTTTTTTTTTACTTTAATGGCTTTGTGCTTTAGTAAGAGCCTTCAGATGGAGTTAGCATTTCCTATCCCCTCCCCCAGGGTATCTCTGAGCCAAGTTTAGAGGACCTTCAAAATTGCAGCAACCAGAGGGCTCCCCTGATGTTCTGCAGGCTCACAGACTCCCGCTGCCCTTCTCAAAAGAGTCCAGTTAAAATGTACCAGCAAAAAAATCTGTGCTGTGGTGAGAATGACGGCCACTGGCTACCATGAGGACGAGTGTGCCGTGATGGCCTCAAGTGGCAAAGAAGAGGGCGCAAGTGGGGGCTGCTGGGAACATCACGTTACATGGAATACTCTTCAATGTGTAGCATGCTCTGTGTGTGTGCAAGTGGGGGGGTGTGCATATGCCTATGTCTACTTGGAAAACCTTGGGTGCCGTCCTCAGCATCTACCCCCTTTGAGGAGGGTCTCCAGGGGTCTGGAGCTCAACAATTGTGCTAAGTGGTGGCCAGAAAACCCCCGGGATCCACCTCCCTGACAGTACATTGGCACATCTGGTGTTTCCTCACGGGTTCTGGGGGTCTGACTCAGGTACCCCTGCTTCCAGAGGTCAACTATGTCACCAATCTCATAATAGTATTAATAACTAAGTATTCGGCATGGAAAGGAAGTAACATTTTGTGTGTGTGACCGAAGAGTAGCTTTAAAGACAGTGCGTCTGCTGTGGGGTGTCACTGAGAATGAAGGCATGTCAGGCTAGTGAGCTGCCCACACATAGACAGCTCAGTACTGTGCACATTCATTCTGCTAATACCAAAAGCATACTTTTGTGAGCCACCATTCTGGGTGACGCAGAGATCTGCCACAGCTGTTTACATCAAACCCCACCTACCTGAGAGGAGAGTGCCTAAGCTTATCTGTCAAGGACTCCTGTTGCTGGGGCCGGACACTGACAAATAAAACCTATTTTTATTTGAAGGTGTAGAGGAAGATTTATTTGGGCTCACAGTGAGGGGGAATTCCAGGCCATCATGGCCAGGAGGGCAGGCCAGAGACCATGGTCGTGGAAGCGTGTGGCAGAAGCTCCCCGTGGTCAAATCATGGTCAGTTATAACTTCAATGACTCACCCCTCAAGCTCTACTTGTACCAGCCAGACCCCACTTTTCAAAGGCTTCAAACCACTGTCACAAGCAGGAGATGGAGCTTTGAAACCAGGAGTCCTGAGAGACATCTGAGACTCTAATTTCAACACCCTGAAATCCAGGGATTTCTCTCACATGTTGGCTGCTCTGTAGGCAAGCTGGCCCCAGGCATTCCCCAGGGACGAACAACCTTCTCGTCCAGTCACACAGGTCCTTCCAGCGGAGAAGAAGTCTCCTTGGAAGGTGCAATGATTAAAGACAGCTGTGAAGTCGCTCCTTCGTGTGCCATCAGAAGTGAAATCTGCTAACCACCCTCGGAATGAGGGCTGGTCCTATTGCTTATGACCAAAAGTGCTAGCAGTGACATAAGCAAAACCGTGTAACACCGAAGGCCAAGCCCTAGGAGAGCTTGGAACACTTCCGCTGAGAATACCGCTGTGTGAGAAGCCACGGAAAGGAACCCAGCTGCTCCCACCGTCATCAACAGCCCCCGGGTCAGCAGCCAGCGGGAGTACTGATAGACAGCCCTTCCACAATACAAGAATGTTCTGGCTCCACCTAGATGGGCCCAGGATCATGAAAGGTATAAGTAGTGGGTCCAGACATAAAGAAACACAGATGTAGTCCCAGAAGCCAGGAAGGTGAGGTGGAAAATTAGTGGTGCTATTGGTTGTCTCTAAGTACAACGTTTTGGTATAGTTTGTTCTGTATCAACAGATAGCAAAGCACTAGAGCATTGTTTTCAACACACACACACACACACACAAGAACAGAGACAGACCTCCTCTCGGCACTGGAAGATCTCAGAAGTGTTCATGCCTGGCACATGTGATGTGGCACGGCCAGGTGAGGGCACACGCTAGTGAGATCTTTGTCTTCATTTTAGGGAAAAGATGTCTTTTTGTTCGATATGTGGGAGGAATATTTGTGGCCCTCACCGGAATAAAGAACGTTTGTTTCTTTCCACAGCGTTCTTGGAACACATTCGTTTGTGAACATACAATTTACCTAGGTTTTCGAGAACCCAAGGATCCGAGCGCTGTTTTGCCCAGGATGCAGGAGGACAGAGTGTCACATTCAATCCCCACTGAACTAAAATCAGCAGGAAAAGACAGGAGCAATACCTTTCTCACATCCAATTTACACAAAGGGTCTTTGCGGTTGAACGGGGGACAGCCAGGGTTTTGTTCTTAGGGCTTCCTGAGCCTTTCCTCGTCAAGTTTCAGGAGGGCTAAATACAGCACCACACAGTTTCTATTACCTCACCGTAAAGATAAAGGTAGGAGATAAATATCCCGTCCAAAGTGCGGGGGTGTTATGTCTCCAGAGTAGAACAAATGGTCACTCTGCAATGGGTTTACCTCTGGAAAGCAGCTAATCCCAGGGACACAAAGATACCAGTGTGTGGCCTCAGACCTGGTGTTCTGGCACCAGCTAGTACCTGTGCTGTCCTTGCTAAACCAAACAATCTTCATAAAGTTAGGAGAGCAATTGTCTTCGTCCACGATGCTATCTTCCCCTGATAAGCCAGTAACAGCTGTTCCTCAAGCTGCTCAGGTAACTGTTAGCCTCACCTTTGGCAGAGGCAGTCTGTCTGCAAGCTGCTGGAGAAGGCAAGCCCTTCATCAAGTGTAAAGGCTGCACCTAATGCAGGCTTGCTTGTTCCACAAGTGGCCTTGCGCGGCGTGGATACATTTCCCAAGCTGTGCTCCACCAAGCTCTCTAAAGCTGCTGGCTCCAGCTGCGCTCCCACAGTGCTCTACCGGCATCCTGAGCTTGCAGGCAGACAGACTGCCCTCACCCACGCCTGTCCCACTGAGTCAGACCTCCAGCTAGTTTCGGAACTCTGGCTTTGAAAAGAAAACTCCTTTTGGGGTGGTTTAGAGAGCGCAGGGAGGAGTTTGGCTCTTTCTTTCTTGCGACAGCTAAACCCCAGCATGACTTTTTTCAAAGGGTTAGAGAAGATGAGGCTGAGAGACTACGGAGGACAGAGCGTCTATTTCTGCAGGCTCCTTAAGGCAACAGAGGAAGCGTCAGGGCCACAGGAGTCCAGCTAATGAGCAGGTTATACAATATTCATTGTGTCGAGTTTAACTCTTCAAACAGAACGTCTAATTGCAAGAAGGAAAAAGAGAAGCAAAATTACAGACATTAAGACAACAAAGCTGGAGAAGAATTCCCTCTGTTGATAAATCTGTTCCTTTGCTGCTTCCTGCACTCACCGCACACTGACAGCAGGCGCAGTGGGGCCTGGGCCTCATCAGGAATTCCTATTAGCTCCATTTTCACTGACACTCACTGTGGAGCCACTGAGACCCTGTCCAAGGTTCTCTTCAGAGGACGGTGTTCTTGTCCCCTGCAGGAAGAGCTCTGGTTATCACCTGTCCTCCTGACACACACAGCCTCCCCATTGTCACTGCTGGCAACAGCATCTGCAGTACTTCACTGAAGGACCCTTGCTGTCCGCTTGTAGCAATACTGAGTACACAGATACCAGAGTCCAGCAGCCAGGGCCACACCCAGGGTGGCAGAGAGGCAAATCAAGATTCCCAGCTGTGGACTGTTGAGCTGGGTCTCCAAGGGGAACTGGCTTCCTCTGGCTTCACTTCAGGCCTTAGGTCGGTCTTGCTAAGGTATCCCATACCATGCTCTGAAGTTGCGTCCTCCACTCTGTGTTTCCTGCCCTTTGACTCATACAAGGAGCTACCAGAGGCCCTTGAGGAGCCTGACTAGCTCCTGGACTCACTAGAGATATGGAAGTCACGGACTAGGGTGGCTGACTCAGATCCATCCCCACTGAAGGCTTCAGGAGACAGGAAGTGCTGAGGCTTGGGAATATGGGCAGTGTGTAGAGCAGGGCCCATCATGGACCTATTAGAGACTGTCATCTTGTCCTACAAGAGGAAACTGAAGTCAAAGGAGCTGATCGTCACCTGATTTGCAACTAGACTTAGCAACTCACTTGTCTTCCATAGATACTCCTGGACAGCAGCTGGAGGCTCGCTTCTTGCTTGCTCTAGAAGAACCCCCTTAGTTAAGGACTAAACAGATAAGTATGTATCTGTTATTGACAGGGATGAGTAGCTAATGGAAAGCCTGCTAGAGCATAAGCCTACTCGCAAGAACAAATTTGGGGTCTTTTAAAAGGCTTTCAGACGGAAACAAAAAAATCTCTCATCCCTGTTGATAGAGAGCACTAAAGATTTATGTTTATGATATGCTATTTATTCTTACCGTAGATGTCAATAGTTTCAAGTGATACTATACCATGTTTATTTTGTGTACCTTCTGAGGTGTCAAAAGGAAAGTAAATCATCTAGATGTACGTCTTATATTGCCCATTGATCTGACCACTGGTACCACACAGAGTATTTTGAGGCCAGTTTTTATAAAGGGGGTGAGGAGGAAAGAGAAATTATTAAGCAAAGCTAAGTGGGAAAACAAATCACTAACGCCATCAATTCTCTGCAGTTTCCACTAACTTTGGAGGCACTGCAGAGACTGGGAAGGCTGGTACTGATTAGGACAAGGACACTCCGTGCAACACACACTTGCTTTCTCTCTGACTCCGGCTGCTCATCTGTCAGCTCCTTCCCAGAAGGACACTTCCCATGCTGGGGCTAAAATGCCCAGCCTCACTCCCATGCACACCCTTACCTGTTCAACCTTTTCAAGAGCAGGAAGGTTTCCAAAGAATCAAAGCTTAGGTCATCCTGAGTCTCAAGGTGGGAAATTGAAAGGGTGAAGGAGTCATAAAGTGTCTAACACAAAGGACTATGTTTCCTATAGATTCTGTGTTTTAACGTATCCAGATTTCTCTGGAATAAACCCTGAGGGTTTTATTTTGGAGACAGACACCAGAAAGGATAGTTTAGGGAGAAGTGTGAGAAAAGTGACAAATAACTCACGAGCAGTGCCATTTGTATAGTACTTAATACAAAAGTATACATGTACACTTTATATTAAAAGTATATTGTAGATCCTAAACGTGTACTTTATTTATTACAAACATCTGGGGGTTCAGTTTCCCCGAGCTATTATACCCAGCCCTTCTAACAAGCAGCCCTGCTTCTATGAAGATACATCACACACCTAAGGATAAATTTGGCCACCGTCTTCTTTTTGTCAGAATCCCAAACACCTGAGTGGTTGTCATACCCTGTCTGACTCAGTGATCAGGTGTATATTACCTACGGTGGGTGCTTGAGATGGAAACAAGGCTGTCCAGGATGCCTTTTCTGAGGTCACATGCTTCTCCAACTTATGGACATCCAAGGATGGATACAGGGTTGAGGTGCTCTCCACTGGGTTGCAGACCGTTGCTGCTTACAGTAGATGTGTGTGAAGATGATGAAAACAGACTCTCTGAATCCCCAGGTAGTCACCCTAATGCTAGTAAGAGCAGTGTCTAGGATGCTGCAGGGGCAAAAGCAAAGGCTTCTGAGAATGTGTGTGTTAAAGATAAAGGGATACTAGGAATCAAGAAGAGACCTGAAGATACAACAAAAAGACCTCAGAACTTGTGTTGTGTACTGCACAGGGTGAGAACCTAGCTAGTCCTTGAAAATATCAGGGAGAAGGGAGCTATGCTTGCTAGCTTTTGCACACATCAGTTAATAGTTTATAAACATTTTTACTTGCACAAGCACTGTCAACATAGGAAGGGGTTGACACCCCTCTGAGCATCAGCTGGAGAAGGCTTTGCTGTTTCGTGGGTCTGAGGCGCTGGTCCTTGCATGGCTGTGCCCACATCTAACAGTACACATTCACTCAAGACTTCCTCAGCTCCCACAATACCCTATGTAGCTTTTCATCTCTGCTAAAAACTGCTTCTAATGAGAAGGAAAGTAGAACATTGAAAATCAGATTTTTTTTCAAAAGCCTTTGAACTTTCAGCCATAACATTAACACTAAGTTTCCCTGGTGACAATAATGACTTCAGCATCTCCTGTGAGTGGAGAAAAAAATCATTGCTCCTCTACCATCTGATTCGCCACTGGCATCTAGCTAATGTTGTCAGGCAGATGAACAGTTACCCTTTCGAATGTGAGGTCCCAGAGCAGCAGAAGTAGGGCAGTGAGCGGGCAAGAACACCCCACGGAGAGAGACTGTCATCCAGATTCAAGTTCTGCCCAGCCGGCCCTCACTCTAGAGAGTGTCCTCTACAATCGTTTTCTTTGCTTTATTTTTCAGAAAAGATTTCCTTCACTTAAGTACATATATGTGTGCACGTATATGTATGTACGTGAGTGATACTGCTGCTGAAGCCAGAGGATTCGATCCCCCAGAGACAGAGGTACAAGTGGTTGTGAGTACTGCAACGGAACTCCAGTCCTCTGCAAGAGCTGTAGCACCCTTAACTGCTCAACCGTATCTCTTGCTCTGATCGTTAGTTTCTTCGTTTGCAAAATGGAGCGAAAACAGTAGATTTTGAGGAGCAAAGTCAGATTAGGGAGGCTGAAGCGAGAGAGAAGCATGCTCTTGGCGCAGAGGCAGCAGCAAGGGTCAGCTGCAGCAGTGGTCAAAATGGCAGGCAGTGTTCCCACGCAGTGTGGGTGCAAGTTGCAGTGTTCACACAGACAGGGCAACTCCCGGGCTCCGTTCCTTGGGGCAGGTGAGCCCTCCTTGGAGCGGCGCCTAATAAACCTGCATAAAACACTTTAAAATGTCCTCATCTGGCAGATATCTGTGTCACAGAGAGAGGGAGGGGGAGAGAGAGAGCCATTAGGAGATTGGAATTGTTTGTTTTAGGCTTGTTTATTTCCTTTTTCAAAAGACCACAGGCAATGAAATGGAAAATCACGGGCAGGTAAGTGGGAAAAGGTGGATTCCTCGGGAGACACCCTCTTACTCCCCATTCTCCTCTCCAGTCTAGGCTGCAAAGCGCCTTCTGCCTAGTATGGAAATGATCACTGGATGAAGGGCTAGGGGAATAACTCAGCTGGTAGGTTGCTTGTCTAGTATGCATGAAGCCCTAGGTACTGGATAAATAGGCGTGGTGGTGAGCGTCTGTAATCCTAGTACTTAGAAAATAGAGGCAAGATGATCAGAAGTTCAAGGTCATCTTTGGCTACATAGTGATGTTGAGGCCCTTCTATCTAACACATATTGTGTGGGGTTTTACAGCATGATAAAAAAGGGGGGATGGAAGAGAGGAGGAAGAGGAGGAGGAAAAGGGAGAAGAGGAGGAGGAGAAGCAGGAGGGCGTGGCACTCAGCTTCACAGATCCAAGGGAACGCTGAAACATCAAACATCGTGCTTACTGCCAGCACAGCATTCTTCCAGGAAGGTGTGTGCCCGTCTCCTGGTTTCACAGCATGGTTCTAACTGCCCTCACCCTGGGAGGCCAACTTGATTCATATAGTGAGTTAATAAAGCCCGTTTGTTGCCGCAGAAGCTGAAAGTGCGTGGTCCCTCTTGTGACCGCCATCCCTGGAGGCAGCTGCAGCTGCTGGGGCAGGTGTGGTTTGCTTGTTTCCCAGGGACAGGGACCTGCAATAGCAAGCCACAAGTAGAAATCAAGCACTTAAAAATGATGGTGACAGCCAGGGCTGTGGGCAAGCAGTACCTGGCGCAGTTCTTTCAGCAGCATCTGGCATCCGCCACGAGGTGATCGCTGGTGACCCCAGCTGCACGCAGTGGGGGTTGGGAGAAGGGTCTCCACTATGCTGAGACACAACAGACGATTCAGTCCTGGCCCAGTAAGCAAAGTATGACTCGACCACTGAGAGACTGCGGAAACACAATCAGCGATTCATAGGCTGAGTTTCCGGGAAGTAATGCCCTGGACTGCCCCCTACGGGGAGAGAACAGATGAGAAGCTAAAGCGCCAAAGTCTGAGTGCGCAGAACTGAAGGGAGGCTGTTTCCTTCCCTTGGGTGACTTCCTCCTTTTAAACAGGAGCAGTCCATAGCTATCAGGAGAGCGTGCCATCCGTTACTCCTCCTGGAAACACAGGTATCTGGGGACCACTTGCAGAGTATCCCCAAACAAAAACCAAAAGCACGCCAAAGAACTCTCCGTTTTCACCAGCGTGTGTCTGCCTGGTTGTTTAGACTCAATTAAAAGGCTTGAGAGATGGCTCAGCGGTTAAGAGCACTGGCTGCTTCTCCCAGAGGACCGGAGTTCAATCCCCAGCAACCACACAGTGGCTCACAACCATCTATAGTGAGATCCTGTGCCCTCTTCTGGTGTGCAGGCACACATGCAGGTGGAATAATGTATAAATAATAAAGAAATCTTTTTAAAAAAGGTGTCCATCGTCAGTTCTTCAACTTGCCACCCACTCTCAGCTACAGCGTTTAAGGCATTTACAAGCCAGGTGAGGCAGATTCCATATGATTCCAGCACTCGGGGAAGCAATCCCCAGGACCCACACAGTTGAGAGAGATGACCAACCCAGAGGTGTCCTGAGCTCCATAGAGGTGCTGTGGCAAGCTGCATCCTCACCCTCCCCCCACCCCACACACACTGGCACACACAAGCCAAACCTGTACACACTGTTCTTTCACCCTCATAAGCCCTATGAAGTACATGCTGGCATTATTATGCCCAGTTTGGTTTTATTAATTAACATGCATGTACATTTTCATATGTGTACAGGTGCACATGTGTGCGTGTGTGTGCATGTGTGTGTGTGTGTGTGTGAGAGAGAGAGAGAGAGAGAGAGAGAGAGAGAGAGGTCAGTTTTGGGTGCCATTCATTAGGAATCGTCCACCTTGTTTAGACAGAGCCACTGATTCAGACAGGGTGGCTGGCCAGTGAGACCCAGGCTCTGCTGGTCCCTCCTCCCCAGTGCTGGGGTTACATATGCCCCTTCTACTGCGGGTCCTGGCGATTAAGCTCAGGTCCTCACTCTTGTGCAGCAGGCACTCTGAAGGCTGAGCTGTGCCCAGCCCTGCTTTCTTTTTGAGATGAGACACTGCTGTGGCACTGGCTGGCCAGACCACCTGGGCTCAGTGATCCCCCTGCCGTAGCCTCCCTTGGTGGAACTACAGGAGGGTGCTGTCCTACCCATCCTATTCTGCCCGCTTCCATGGGCACGGAGACCGGGAGCAGGAACATGCCCGCTTATCTGTCTGCCTCAGCCCCCTTCACTGTTTTTCTCCCTTCTCTCTTGCTATCTACTCTTTTAAAAAATTTCAGGGGTCAGCTAAGATTCATGGGCACCAGGAAGAAGAGGACCATCACATTCCAGGACTGTGAATAATGGCACGGGGAAGGCTGGGGACGAAATTCTGTTCTAGTTACTCCTCCTAGGCTCCCTAGTGTAGGCAGCCACAGGGACCCAGCTCCTATTCTAAAACAGACATGAGGAGAAGAGAAATCAGAAAGAGCAGAAAGGGACCTCCTACCCCAGCTAAGTGTGCACACTGAGGGGAACACTGTGCTCTCTTACAGGGATCTAATGTCCCCATAGACTGGGGAGGGGCTTTCCACATGAACAAGAGTTTCCTCTTCACAGACTTGTCAGAGTGAGTGACGGTGTCTGCCTCTTCAAAACAAGCCATCAGTTTAGAATGGCGAGTGAAGACAAAGGTGCCAGCTATCCAGTGATCAGCCACTGTGCGTGCTTGCAACAGAAACCCCATGAAGACTCGACTGCTCCTCACAGACACTGCGACAGAAAGCAACCATTCGCCTAACATGCGCCGTCCAGTCCCACTGCTACTTTCAAAACTACGTGTAAGGCCACCCCTTCCCTTAAGAGTGAATGAACTCCTATTTCATGCCAAAATCAATTCCATTTGGATAAAAAGTTGTATAAAGGGCTAGAGAAATGACTCAGTGGTTCAGGACAATTGCTGCTCCTGTGGCAGGAGTTCCATTCCCAACACTCATGTCCAGCAACTTAAAACAGCCCAAAAGTCCAGTTCCAGGGACCTGATGACCTCTCTGGACTCCATGGTTACCTGCACACACATGGCATGTAGACACACACACACACACACACACACACACACACACTCACACACACACAAAGAGAAATATTTTAAAGGAATGTAAAAAAGCAATAAAAACCCTACAAACACTTTTTAAAAAATATATTGAAATTAAGAATGTCTCTTTAAGCCCGGTGTGGTAGTGCACACCTTTAATCCCTGCACTCAGGGAGGCAGAGGCAGGTGGATTGCTGTGAGTTCCAGACCAGCCTGGTCTACAAAGTGAGTCTAAGACAGCCAGAGCTACACAAAGAAACTCTCTCTCAGAAAAAAAAAAAGAAAAAAAAAAAAAAAAAAACACAACATAAGAAAAAAAAAAAAAAAAAAAAAAAGGAATGTCCCTTTAAGGAAAACAGAAGCAGAAATAAAGCAGGTTTTTTTTTTCATAACTATTTGGTTTTCACTCATTTTT
Organism: Psammomys obesus; assembly: GCF_907164565.1. NCBI lineage: Eukaryota > Metazoa > Chordata > Mammalia > Rodentia > Muridae > Psammomys > Psammomys obesus. The sequence continues at coordinate 3,738,650 of NW_026590809.1, read as the reverse complement.
TTAATCACTTCATTGTAATGAACCAACAAATGAAGGCATTACAAGCTGCTAAAGGAAGCCACTCAAGTCCGTTCCTGCTACCACATTTATGCATCTCAGCAAACTTCTGTACAGGGAGCCATGGAGCTTAGCTTGGGGTTTTGAACTTTATCAATTATACTGTACTGAATTATCCACCATACACAAAAAAGAAAGAAAGAAAGAAAAAAAAAAGAAAACCCAGGAGAATAAAGTTTGTTATATTAAAAAAAATAAATGTAGATAAAATCAAAAGACAAATGATGGACTATGAAAACTATTAACATATAAGGCAGAAAATGTATAGAGAATAGCTAAGGATCAGGGCTGGAGAGATAGCTCAGTGGTTAAGAGCACTGATTGCTGTTCCAGAGGACCTAGGTTCAATTCCTAGCAACGACATGGCAGCTCACAACTGTCTCCATTTCCAAGGGATCTGACACCTTCATGCTGATGCACATAAAATGAAATTAAATAAATTATTAAAAAAAAACAATGCTGAAAAGAAACAGAATGAAGCCATATATACAAAAAAGTTTCTTATATGTCTTATAAAAACTAAAGCAAATTCCATTTATTTTAGGGTATCTACATACTGAATAAGTTAGAAATAATATTTCCTATGCAACCAGTGCAAACATTATTAGCAAAATGTTTTGTACTTTTTATATAGTAGTCTTTGGTATTCAGCATCTATCTTTTTTTTTAATATTTTTATATGTGTGAGTGTTTTGCCTACATGTATATATGTGCTCTACATTTATGAGTTCCCATGGAGCCAGAGAGGGTGTCAGAATTCCTAGAACTGGAGTATGGACAGCTATGAACTGCTACGTGGGTTCTGGAGCTGAGCTCCCGCCCTCTGCGAGAACAGCAAATACTCGTAACCACTGAGCCATCTCTCCGGGTGCTCAGTCTATGTCTTTCACTTGTAGCACCTCTCAGCTCAGACTGGCAGAACAGCAAGTGTTCGCAAACCACACTTGGTAAGTGGTAGCACCAGGGAGTGCCAGGGAAAGTGGATGAACAAAGGTGAGGCTGTAGGATCAGGCCTGACAGCTTCAAGATGCCATGAGCAAGATGTGTAAGATGAGGTATGCATCCTGAAGACTCAGCAGTGCATGGGGTATGTGTTTGTACAGGCTGACACAGAACAGTACTTTCCTCTAGCAAAGTAGCTAATGGATTACCTCATTGTAGCCAGGAGGTGGAGGCGCTCACCTTTCATCCCAGCCCTTGGGAGGTAGAGGCCATTGGATTTTTGAGAGTTCAAAGCCAGCCTGGTTTACAGCGCAAGTTCCAGGACAGCCAGGGCTGCACAGAGAAACCCTGTCTCAAAAAAGAAAACAAAATTGTCTCACTGAAACAACTGAGGTCTGCAATGCTGTTGTTGCATTTTATAGGTGAGGCACCGATTCCCAGTCCTCCCACAGCCTGCTAAAGTCCACAGCACTTTCAGGCTGTGGCACTCAGGCTTCCTCAGAGCACTCTGCGCACTGCATCCTCCTCTACAGAAGAAAGATGACGCTAATTCCATACTCGGCTGCCAAGATGCCTGTGGCATGCCGACGAGGTGGAGAACAATACAGAGTTAGCATGTGGCGTAGGGATGAGTCTCGGGAAGGGCTCAACATACATGCCTAGGGAGGGAGACAGGGTGCTTGTGCTCGCAGAAGCATCCTGAAGTCCCCAGGAGCGGGCAGAGCGAGTGACAGTGAGATTCAGCGGGCAAAGAAGCCAGAGCCAGGCACCCATGAGCAGGATCCAGTCCTGGTCCCTGCGCCCACACAGCTGTTTGCTCCTACAAAGTCAGAAAGCATGGCTTTTCTCCCACGTGTGTGTTGGAGGTCATTTTACACCAGCAGTTTGGCTGGACTTGATATATTAGCAGGACAAAAGCCATTACAGTGTCCCCTCAGCCCTGACTAGAACAGCTCTATCCATGCCACACGCAGGAAGGTCTTGTGGTGGGCTCTGTGGTTACAAATCAGACGTTTGTGTTCTTTGGCAAGTCACTTAACGTCTCCCGGTTGCCCCAGGTATAAAGTAAAATGTCTGAACTGAGTAATCTCTTAGATTTCTTCCAGTGAGAGAACCAGACATGTCCTTAATGTTTTATTTAGAGACAAAATAGAGGAATGAAGACATCTTCACATGGACTCCGGTCTGGCCCACAGTCACCACTCTTGGCTTGAGAGCATCCTTGGATGCCGTGATGCTGTTCAGCTGGGTCCAGGCCTGCTTCTGGACCTCTGCTTCACAGTCTCAGAGAGCACACCTGCAGTGGCTCTTCTGGACACTTTTTGCTCCATTCTGTGGTCATGAACTTCTGCTGAGATGACCAGATGGACACTGCCAACTCTAGCACCTTTGTTATAATGAACATTTTAATGTCTTCATACATTAAAATGGAAGTAAAAAAAATTCTTACAGATTTCTGAAGTGCCCAGATTGTCTTTAGGAAAAAATTCCATAGTTCTCTTCAAGCTCAACTTTAATTTTGCCTTTTTAAAGGCAAGATTCTTATACTTTCTCCCATTAAAACCCAGAATAGTTTAGAGCTATTCTGTCCACTTACCCTCTCCTTCACTCTCCTCGTTAGCTAACATGAGGTCTTTTCTTTCTTTTTCCTTCTTGCTTCCTCCCTCTCCCACCTCCCCTTTCTTCCCATCCTTCTTTTCTTTGGTATGCTGAGGGCCGATCCTCCAGGCCTGGTGTACACAGGACAAGTGCTCTGCCATTAATCAATATTCCCAGCCCACCCTCTACATTGGCATGGTTACTGTCTGTAAAGTAACGTGGACATACACTGCTGATATAAATAACTGTCAACAGAATTTCTCCAGAAGGTGCCATTTTATTTTATTAACTCTGCCACATACTTATCACCTGAGCACTCTCTCAGAAGCCAAACCAAGTCCAAGGTCAGTATGGCTATGTACTGAGATCTTGTCTCTCTTTCATACACAGAGCTCTGAAGTTAGGCAGCAGATGTCAGCTGAATAGCCTGTTGGCGAGCTCATACTAAAGAACCCTAATTTTCCCATCTGTAAAAATAGGGCAAGAATTAGCTTTCTCACAAGGATATAGTAAGGACTGGCCACTCTGGCAGTGATTAGAAGCTGTCATCGGGAGAAAGATAAAAACCACATTACTGTGGTCTTAGAGGCTGGAAAGACTCAATAGAAGCAAGAGGAGTTGGTCAGATCTCGGAGTCTGGACAGATGGGGAGGGATCAACAGAGAGCAGAGGAGGGCTGGAAAGAGCTTGCAATGGTGGGAGGGTCAGCAGTTTGTTGTAGCTATACCAAGATAAAGTAATAGTCCCCACACCCCTCAACCGAGTTGCTGAAAGAGAAAATGGAAGTAAAAGGAAGAACTCACAAACTTTGGGAACTGTTTGCTAAGGAGGCTAAGGGGGTCATCAAAATGACTAGCATTTAGAAAGCTTGGAAAAAATCATACAATCAGTGCAGCATCTGAAAGGCGGATGTTGGTAGCAGTCAGTTATAAATGGTGGAAATGTGGTCTGAGCATTCATTCTCCAGCCAGCGTTTACTAAGTGCCAACAAGTGCAGGTCACTTGCTGGGGGCTATAAAGATGAATAGCAGGCACTTTCCGTCTCTCTGGGGCTGGTAATGGAGACTGGTGTAGCAGCAGAAAATTACAAACAATGAGACAAATGGCTAGGGGACATGTGGCCACATGCTGCTACAGCAGCACACAAAGGGAAGATCCTACAGTGCAGAGAGAATGTCCTGTTCGCTTTGAGGAGTGCTCAGCGGCAGCTGAGGAACTCTGGTGAACCTCTCTATCTGGAGCTGTTGTGTAGCATCACTGTGTGCGCACCTGGTCCTTACAGAGGCACTTGGCCTACCGCTGCCCTGCCTTAGGTCTGCTGCCTTTTTTCCACACCCAGCTCGAAGGCCCTGGCGAGCAGGAATCCTCCCGCAGTTGCGTTAGGCACAGTGCTTTATACCACAGAGCAGCGCTGGGCACATTGTAAGGGGCCTGGAGACATGGCTCAATGGACAAGGGCACTTGCTACACAAGAATGAGGACCCCAGCTCGGATCCCCAGCCCCTGTGTAAAAGCCAGGTGTTGCAGCAGCACCTGCGACCTGAGAACTGTGGAGAATAAAGATGGGAGGGTTCCTGAGGACAAGATGGCAAGCGATAGAAAGGTGACACCTAGTACCTTTCTTTGGATTCCACGCAGGCACGAGCATGAGCGCTCATGCTCATCTGCCTCACATACAGTAACGACAACAACAACAGTAATAATTTAACTGGAAGTACAAGCTAACCAAGATATAGGCATCTCTCAGCTTAGAAGTCCATGCTTTTCATGGACTCAAAAGGCCAGAACTTAATGTAATTCTCATCACTACCCTCTAAGATGTTCAGATTAGGAAAATGCGGAACAGAAAGGTTAACTTGTCTGACATCAGGACTAATCAGGAAGTGAGGTCCAGGCTCCTGCAGAACAGCTCCTGGTCATCCCCCAACCTCCATGCAGTTCAAACGGTCATTGTACGATCAAGAAAAATAGGGTGTGGTCACTCCTGAGGGCTTATTAAAGACATGAGTTCGGTTTCCTGCTTCTCTAACCATGGCAAAGGTCTGGATAAAACCTAGAACTTCCTCTCACTATAGACCTCACATTCTAAGCCTAGAAGCCCACTATCACCCTCTGAGGTGACTGTAGAACATTTTCTCCCAAAATGCATAGGAAAACACCATTAATGCATAACTTCACTCCCCGAGTCCTCCTTATGTTATTGGACATTGCAGGTGTCTTCCCTTCCTTCCCCCAAGGCTACTTTTCTCAGAGAATTCTTAAATGATGAGATACCTGTCACTGTCTCTTTGCTAAAATTAATGCAGCATTTATGTTCAAGTATCTAAATATCGTCCACTGTCGTTTATCACCTTGAGCAAGAGCAGTCTCAACATGTAAGCAGTAACCGAGAGCTGGAGACACGGCAAGGGGATGGAGTGGGTACGTGGCACACGTGAGCGCCGGATCCAGTCTCCAGCAAAGGAAGAAAGGAGGAAAGGAGGAAGTGGAGACAAAAACAGAAGGCGATCTAAGCTTCCTACCTATCCACAGTGGGAAGAAATAAATGAGTTCATCACCTATCCTGCTTAATCATAGAAATGTCAAAGTTCTGGGTCAGAACTGTGTATTTTCTTTCTTTAAAATATTTTTCAACACAGGCCACACCAGCCAGAAAACCAGGTATGCTGCCTGAAGACCTTCTCCTCTCTGTTCCCCAAGACCCAATGCCCTGCTCTCCTCCCCAGCACCACAGACTTTCCTCACCCCTACCCACATCTCCTGTGGATCCCACAAACCAAACCATCCCCTCCTAAATTTCCTCCCCTCACTTGTTATTTTATCCCAGACCCCAACTCCAGCAAGCAGCCCCCTCCAATTCAGGGACAGCTCCCCCCAACTCCAGCAGGCACTCTCCCCCAATTCAGGGACAGCTCCCCCCAACTCCAGCAGGCACCACCACCACCCCTGCCAATTCAGGAACAGCTCCCCCCAACTCCAGCAGCCACCCCCCCCCCCCCCCCCCCCCCCAAGTCACCCCCCCCCCCCCCCCCGCCAGCACGCACCCCCCCCCATTCAGGGACAGCCCCTCCCAGTGCAGCACCTAGGCTGAAGGCAGACCCGGACCTCTTCTGCTGCTCCTGTGATCTGGTCCCCACTAGTCTCACCCCCAGCTCTGAAGATGGAAACCTGCTGTGGTTTCCCTTGTCTCTGTGACCCCATCCCAATGGATAACAAAGACCTTCTCCTCCAAGTCTCCTTCCCCCAACTCATGCCAGTTATCCAACCTCCAACACCAGCAGGCATTCCCTGTGAACACACCGGCTCAACAGGCAGTACATAGTCATCACACTCTGAAAATCCAGAGAGAAAACAGGAACCAAGAACAAAACACCCACCCCAAAGACAAAACTAGAAATCAGTACCTAGACCTTCATCATTCCAAACCCAGATGCCAAGATGCCATCCTAAAAACACAATAACAGCCAGGGCAATATGTCACCAGCTATCCTACCGTAGCAGGCCCTGAATATTTCAACATAGCTGAAGCACAAGGAAAAGCCCAACTATATGAAGATGATAGAGGTCCTTAAAGACAAAATGAATAAATCCCTTAAAGAAATTTAGGAAAACACAAACAACTGGAAGAAATGAATAAATTCCCCAAGAAAAAAACAAAACATTGGAGAAAACTAATAAAACTGTTCAAGACCTGAAATTGGAAACAGAAACAATAAAGAAAACAAAAATTGAGGGCATTCTAGAAATGAAAAATTTAGGAATTTGAACAGAAACTATAGAGAAAAGCTTCACCAACAGAGTACAAGAGATGGAAAAGAGAATCTCGGATGTTGAAGATACGATAGAAGAAATTATAACATTGGTCAAAGAAATTATTAATCTGAAAAACTCTTGACACAAAACATCCAGGAAATCTAGAACTCTGTGAAAAGACCATACCTAAGAATAATAAGTATAGACGAAGCAGAAGAATCCCAACCCAAAGGTCCAGAAAATATTATCAACACATTTTCCTAGCCTTAAGGAGATGCCTATAAAGGGACAAGAAACTTACTGAGCACCAAACAGGTTGAATCAGAAAAGAAAATCCCCTCACCACTTCAAAAACAAAACACAAAACATACAGAACAAAGAAAGAATATTTTAAAAAACTGCAAGGGAAAAAGAGCAAGTAATAAAGAAAGGTAGACCTATTTCAATGACGCCGAACTGCTCATTAGAGACTCTAAAAGATAGAGGGCATGGACAGATATGCTGCAGATTCTAAGAAATCACAGCTGCCAGCCTAGATTATCCAACAAAACTTTCAATCACCATAGATGGACCTATGATAAAGTCAAACCTTTTATGAGAAAGTCAAAACACAGGTAATAAAAAAAATCTCACACCAACAAAATAAAAAAAAAAAAAGAGAAACACACACACACACACCAACACCACTACAACCACCACCACCAACAACAAAATAACAGGAATCAACAATCACTTATAATTAACCTCAATTTCAATGGTCTCAATTCCCTAATAAAAAGACACAAAATAACAGAGAGATGTGAAGACAGGATCCATCCTTCTGCTGCATCCAAGAAACACCTCAGTGTTAAGGATAGACATTAACGCAGGGTGAAAGGTTGGGAAAAGATATTCTAAGCAAATGGACCTAAGAAGCAAGCGGGTGTAGCCACTTTAATATTTAACAAAATAGACTTCAAACCAAAACTACACAAAAGAGTAGAGGAGGACACTACATACTCATCAAAGGAAAAAATACACCAAGATGATGTTCCAATTTTTAATATCTATGCCCCAAAGACAAGGGCACCCAAGTTTGTAAAAGAAATGCTACTCCAGCCTAAATCACATGTTGGCCCTCACACTGATAGTGGGAGACTTCAATACCAGCTCTCACCACTGGACAGGTCATCCAGACAAAATCTAAACAAAAACACGGGAGCAGGGGAGGAGGGGGGGCTTATGGGGGGGATACAAAATGAATAAAGTGTAATTAATAAAAGTTAAAAAAAAAAAAAAACCACGGGAGCTAACAGATGTTACAAACCAAATGGACCCAACAGATATTTAAAGAACATTACACCCAAATGGAAAAGAACATACCTCCTACTCTGCACCTCATGGACTTTCTCCAGAACTGCCCATTTATTAAGATACATTTTTCTTGTATCTGTTGAAATAACTCCCCACATCCAATCAGACAACCATGGATTAAAGCTAGAGATCAACAACAAGAGAAACAACAGAAATCTTATAAACTCCTGGAAACTGGACAAATCTCTACTGAGTGACAAATGGGTCAAGACAAAAGTAAAGAAAGACATTAAAGGCTTCCTAGAATTCAAAGAAAACTAAAGCACAGCATACTGAAACTTATTTGACACAATTAAAGTAGTACTAAGAGGGAAGTTTATGTAGGTACTAAATGCCTACACTTAAAAACCTGGAGCCATCTCACACTAGAAATTTTAACAACACACCTGAAAGCTTAGAACAAAAAGACTTAATCACACCCAAGAGGAGTAAGTGACAAGAAATAATCAAACTGAGGGCTGAAATCAATAAACAGAAACAAAAAGAATCAATGAAACAGAGTTGGCTGGTTTTTTGAGAAAATTTCTAGACCTCAAAACATTTTCTTAACCATTAAACAACTTAAGCTTAATTGTGAAACTACAACTATCTAGTTTTCAAAACCATCAGAGGCCTGAGAAGAGTAAACATTACTAAGTAGACAGAAAGTGCAGAGCAAACAGCTTCCAAAACTAATAGAAATTTCAGAGACAGCTGGCTGCCTGGACAGTCACCTAAGATTCCTCTGCAATGTTGGGGCATCGCCTTTGACCTGGTATAAGACAGACTTTTTTTTTTATGCAATGGGAATTATGAATGACTTGTTTACCTTGTTCTAGCCAAGTTAGGTAGTTGACTTTTTCCATGTCCTGCTTATCCAGAGCTTGGACAGCATGCCAGCAGTTGAGGCAAGGGCAGTTTCTTGCACGGTGGCTAGCTTGACACATTAGAAGCAAATCCCATATGGGGGTTCTTTGATGCCCATCATCTTTTTTGAAGTAGAATGGGGGTGCTGCCAGGAGCAGACATGTCTCACTGTCAAAAAAGCTTCTTAATAATAAAAACATCTTTAAGTGTCATTTCCTGTAGATGTTAAAAGACTATCTATCAATTTCAATATACATGAATAAGCAAATGTTGCCGTTTCTAGCTATTTTCTATCTGAGTAACTGAAAATATCTACAAGAGGCTACATAAAGTTTATTTTTGTAAATAACTAAACTAGTACCTAATATGACCATAAGTTTGATTATTAACTTGCATTTCTTAATTATCTTAAACAGTTTGTAATAGCAGTTTTCAAAGCCTACAACTTCACATTACCTTTTAAAATGTGTTTCATAGGTGCAATACCTTACACAAGAGTTACATATATATATATATGTACATATATATATATATATATATATATATATATAGTATGTTATAACAAAAATAACTTTAAGTTTGTATCAGTATACAAGAACCATATCAATGTAAAATTTTTGGCTTGTTGAATGCTCTTTAGTTTAAAAGTAGGTTCAATAATTTTTTTTTATTCTGTCATCCTTATATCCACGTTTATTGCTTTCCTCTATCCTTCTTTCTCTCCTATCTATTATTAAGGGAAAAAGGAGAGGGGGAGAAAGGATGAAAAGAAAAAAGGGGGAGATAAGGATATACTATCATTTTTATATATCTCCCCTCTTTTTTCCTTTTCATCCCTTCTCCTCACTTTCCCCCCTAACACTAGATAGGAGAGAAAAAAAAAGAATAGAGGAAAGAAAAAGAAACAGAAAAAGAGAGTCCTGAATCTAACCTCCTTTATTTTGTTTCCCCTGACCAAGACCAATAACAACTTGTAACCAACCCCTCTTAAACAATGACAAATATCTATCACCCACTGAATGACCAAACCCCACCCACCTCATTTTTGGGTATGGGGCATTGTTCTCTTAGAATTGCTTCTTGATGTATAGGGGTGACAGCATCTTTGGGGGGCCCTAAGAAATTGGAAAAATGGCCAAGTCCTAAGAAAGCTAGCTGTATCATCTGTTGCCCAGTCTCTGTGTGATGGTAAAGTGCAGGGCTTAACTGAAGTTCTGGCTGGAACAGTCTGTGATGCCAAATAATTTTAGCTGTTTAGAAGCCGCTCTGGATACACATTTCTGAGGAAACTGCTATTGAGGCAGTCTGTATATTTGGGTCATCTGAGCTACTTATGTTATCTTCCTTGGTGTCTAGTCCTTTTGCTCTGTAAACATACAAACTTTTAAAGGTAATAAACATGTCTGCATTAACATCTGCATGAAATGTACAGTATTCAGCTAAAGATGATTCTCTGTTCTTTGTCTTTCTTGAAAGTCAGTTTGGAGTATATAACTAAACTGAAATATAAATTTTCATCCATGCCATATGAAAGGATTGCATGATAAGTCCTGAATATTCTGTAGCCAATAAGATTTTTTTAAAAGATTTATTTATTATGTGTATAGTGTTTGACCTTCATGTACACATGCAGACCAGAAGAGGTCACCAGATACCATTACAGATGGTCGTGAGCCACTATGTGGTTGCTGGAAATTGAACTCAAGACCTTTGGAAGAACAGCCAGTGCTCTTAACCTCTGAGCCATCTCTCCAGCCCAGCCAATAAAATTTATTGGCTGTGTAGAGGCATGTTCTCATGTGTCAGCCAGTCTCAGAGCTGTTCTCATGTAGAGGGATCAGCAATTCATGTTATCTGTTTTGTTGTTCTGCTTGCTTTCTTCTTTCATGCCTATGGTCAAGATTTTCAGGAGGTCTCCCTGGTCAAATATAATCTTTACTAATTTGAAGGAATTCATAGCTTTTCTTCTTCTGTTAAAAAAAAAAAAAAACAAAACCTCTTCCCCATGGTAACACACTTCCTGCCTTCCACTCTTGTGAAGAGCCGTGGGCTGCAGCTACAGACAAAGCCAGCCTGAGAGACAGTCGCAGATGCTCCAGGTAACCCAGAAGCCTCCGCACCTGGATGTGGATGGCCTCTTGCAAAAGCAACACACCTGTGGTCAAGCTTGATGAGCTGAGTTGGATCACCAGGACTCACACTGTGGGGTGGAGAGCTGCTTGTTAAGCTGCTTTGTTATGTTTTCACCTGGGGAAGTAGGTTTTGAAAAGAAGTTAGGCATTTCCACACCTTCTTCTTTTTGTATTGATGTGACTTGTTTTTGCTTTGCCTGTAAATAATGAACCCTGGAATAAACCCGAGCTGTCAGACTGACAGCCCTCTCACACCGATCTGTGTGTAGTGTGATTTGTCCCCACTCCCCACTCAGGCACTCTGCTGGTGGGCTCTGGCACATTCTGAAGTTAAAACGTCCTTAAAATAAACAGGCTGCTTTAGTTCAGCAGTTTTTTTTGTTTGTTTGTTTTGTTTTGTTTTTTCATAATCCAATGTCTCTCAGAAGCTGTTGGTTTTCGCTCATTAGCACTTAAAAATTTTAGTTAATACAGCATTATGTAATCTATCTCTGGGGGGATCTTTGTTACCCCTTTTTGTTTATTCAGCATCTCTTTTAAAGTACGATTAGATCTCTCTACAACTGCTTGTACTGTAGGATTGTACCTGTAATTTGCTTTATATTGAATTATAAAAAAAAAAAACCTTTCATTTTACTAAAGACATATGCTGGAACATTGTCTTTAGCTTTAATTTGTACAGGTATGCACATAAGAGACATAACTTCTAATAAATGTGGAATTACAGAATCAGCCTTTTCAGAAACTTAAAGCGATTGCCCATTGAAATCCTAAATATATATCTACAGTACCGTGCACATATTTTAATTTTCCAAACTCTGAAAGATGAAACATATCCATTTGCCAAATTTCATTTCTTTGAGCACCTTTAAGGTTACTTTCTGCAGGAAATGGAGTTTGGTTTTATAGGGAACACGTAGGACCTTTTCTTATAATTTCCTTGGCTTGTTGCCAAGTGATAGAAAATCTTCCTTTAAATCTTTGCTATTAACATGGTATTTATTATGAAAATCTGAAGCTTCTAGCATATTTCCTATTAATAGCTGATCAATTTTATTATTACCTTGTGCCAGAGGGCCTGGTAGACCCATATGGGATCTGATGTGTGTTATGTATAAAGGGTGATTTTTTTTTATTTCTGATTACTTGTTGTGGTTGAATAAACAGCAATGTTAATTCTGAACGTCTGGACTGCAACCAGATTTCCATGTACAGAAATCATCCTTTGAATACAGAGTGCACAAGCCATCATCCAACACACATAAGTAACCCCTAAAATTCTACCAGGGAAATTCTACAGCTGATAAATATTTTCAGCAAGTCGGTGGATACAAGATTAACTGAAAAAAAAAAAAGAAAAGAAAAGAAAGAAAAAGAAAAATCAGTAGACCACCTATATACAAATGACAAATGGACTGAGAAAGAAACAGAAAAGCAACACCCTTCACAGTAGCCTCAAATAATATAAAATATATTGGGCTAACTCTAACCAAGCAATTGAAAGACTTCTATGATAAAAACTTAAAGTATTTAAAGAAATAAATTAAAGAAGATATTAGAAGATGGAAAGATCTCCCATGTTCATGAATCATGAACATAGTACTAACATAGGATTAACATAGTAAAAAAAATGGCCATCCTACCAAAAGCAACCTACAGATTCAACCTATTTCCCATCAAAATTCCAACACAATTCTTATCCTTAAAAAGAATAATACTCAACTTCATACAGAAAAGCAAAAACCGAGGATAACTAAAATAATCCCAGAGAATAAAATAATGCTGGATGTCCCACCATTCTTGATTTCAAGTCATACTATCGAACTACAGTAATAAAAACTACATGGCATTGGTATAAAAACAGAAATGCTGATCAATGAAATCAAATTGAAGATTCAGACATAAATCCATACACATAGAAACACCTGATTTTTTTTTTTTTTTTTTTTTTTTTTTTTTTGAGGAAGCTGGAACTACACACTGGAAAAAAAAGACAGCATCTTTAACAAATGGTTCTGGTCAAACTGGATGTTGGCATGTAGAAGATCTCTATTTATCACCCTATACAAAACTCAAGTTCAAGTAGATAAAAAACCTCAACATAAAACCAGATACACTAAACCTGTATAAAAGAGAAAGTGGAGTATAGCCTTGAATGGAACAGAACACCAATAGTAAAGGCACTAAGATAAAAGATTAATAAATGAGACCTTATAAAACTGAAAAGCTTCTGTAAGACAAAGGACCCATCAATAGGACAAAACAGAAACATACAGAATGGGAAAAGATTTTTTTTTTAACCAACTCCACTTCTATTAGAGGACTGATATCCAAATATATAAAGAATTCAAGAAACTCGATATCAAAACAAAACATAAATCCAATTAAAAAAATGAGGAATAAATCTAAACAGAGAATTCTCAACAGAGGAATCTCAGAAGACTGAGAAACACTTAAAGAAATGTTCACCATCCATAGCCATCAGAGAAATGAAAATGAAAACTGTTTTAAGATTTTATCTTACACCTATCAGAATGGCTGAGATCAATAATACAAGTGACAGCTCATTCTGGCAAGAATGTGGAATAGGGGGAACACTCTTCCATTGCTGGTGGAATGTAAACTGGTACAACCACTTTGGAAATCAATCTGGTGTTTTCTCAGACAATTAAGAATAGCACTTCCTTGGGATTCAGCTATACCACTCCTAGGCATATATCCAAAAGAGGCTCAAGTACACAAGGACACTTGCTCAACCATGTTTGTAGCAGCTTTATTTGTAATAGCCAGAACCTGGAAACAACCCAGATGTCCCTCAACTGAGGAATGGATACAGAAATTGTGGTACATCTACATAATGGAATATTACTCAGCAATAAAAAACAAGGAAATCATGAAATTTGCAGGCAAATGGTGGGATCTAGAAAAGGTCATCCTGAGTGAGGTATCCCAGGAGCAGAAAGACACACATGGTATATACTCACTTATATAGTCCTACAAGATAGGATAAATATACTAAAGTATGTGCACCTAAAGATAAACAAGAAAGAGGACCCGAGTAAGATGATCAATCCTCACTTAGAAAGACAAATGGGATCGACATGGGAGGTAGGAGAAGACAAAAAACAGGACAGGAGCCTACTGCAGAGGGCCTCTTCAAGACTCTACCTAACAGCTTGTCAAAGCAGATGCTGAGACTCATAACCAAATCTTTGGTAGAGTGCAGGGAATCATATAATAAAAGGGGGAGTTAGTATGACCGGGAGAGGACAGGAGCTCCACAAGGACAAAATATATCAGGGCATGGGTGTCCTTTATGAGACTGTATCTCCAACCAAGGACCATGTATGGATATAACCTAGAACCCCTGCTTGGATGTAGCCCATGGTAGCTCAGTATCCAAGTGGGTTACCCTAGTAAGGGGAACAGGAACTATTTCTGACATGAACTCAATGACTGGCTCCTTTACCTCCCTCCCTCCCCCTGAGGGAAGAACAGCCTTGCTAGGCCACAGAGGAGGACATTGTGGCCAGTCCTGAAGATACCTGATAAGCTAGGGTCAGATGGAAGGGGAGGAGGACCTCCCTTAGCAGTGGACATGGAAAGGGACAGGGAGGAGATGAATAAGGGAGGGTGGGAATGGGAGGGAATGAAGGAGGGGGCTACAGCTGGGATACAAAGTAAATAACCTGTGATTAATATTAAAAAAGTAAAATTAATAAAAATAAAATTAAAAAAATATTTTATCTTACACCTATCAGAATGGCTGAGATCAATAATACAAGTGACAGCTCATTCTGGCATGGATGTGGAATAGGGGGAACACTCTTCCATTACTGGTGTGAGTGAAAACTTGTACACACACTGTGGAAATCAATATGGTGGTTCCTCAGAAAGCTGGGACTCAATGTACCTCAAGACTCAGCAATACCAGTGTTGAGCATATACCCAATTATGCTCCATCCTACCACAAGGACATTTTCTCAACCATGTTCATTGTGGCTTTATTCATAATATCCAGAAACTTGTTGGCTTCTAGCCTGGCTGGGAACATGCAAGCTCTAAATTTCGGGAGAGACACTGCCTCAAAGGAAAGGTGGCGAGTAATAGACAAGAACACCTTTTCTGGCCTCCATGTGTACCCATCCACATTCATACACATACATTAAAACTGGCAGGTCTCCTTGCCAGGGTCCTGTGCGGACCCTGAAATGGGACAGATACTGCTGTGACACTGAACCTCATGGGTCCTCTGAGCACACCTCTATCTCGTTAGAATGCCCATCTTCGTGAGCTTGCTTCATGAGTAATCATTTGCTCTGAACCATGACAACAACCAGGAAACTAGGAGAAAAAGGCTTTTCAATGTTACCCTCTTCATTCCTATGAGAGCAGCAACCTTGAGGGCTTAGCTCGTCTTTCACAGTAATAGCACCCTAGTACTACCTCTGCAGCAGGCCCCTCAAGTTTGCTCCCTTATTTTCCTTGCAAAGCCCAGCCCACATGCGCACTGAAGAAGCTCTAGTTAAGCAGAAGAATATTATCTCAAAGTCAAACAGAGCAGAGCTAACATGCTCTGCTCTTCTGTTAGGCACAAAGAAACAAGGCTGCTTGAAATAAGGAAGACAGAGAGAGGTCCCAAGTCAAGACTTACTTTAAAGACTTCCTTTGTATACCTAAATTATTTAAAGGTATGTATAGTATAATTTTTTTCAAATTGTCTTGAGATTTTGTCTTTAATCCATTATTAACTCTTTTTGAGGGAGGGTCTCACTTACTACATAGTCTAGGCTGACCTAGAAATTATGATCCCCTTGCCTCAGCCTCCCAAATGCTATTGTTATAGATAAAATCCTAAGGTTTTATTGTTGTCTAAAGCCTGTGTGTGTTTGTGTGTGTGTGTCTGTGAACTTGTCAACTTGACTAAGCTTGGGATGGCCAGGTGACTGATTGTTCCCTCTGGGTGTGTCTGGGACACTGTTTCAGGAGCACTGACTTTTGAAATGGTGGCCCGAGCAAGCAGTTGGTCCACCCTTGTGTGGCTGAGCCTCACCCAACCCAGGGAACTGAGGACCGGAGTAGATGAAAAGAGAATACACCTGGCCTCGCTGACTGCTGAGGAACTACCCCACCATGGAAGATCTGTGTCATTCTCTGGATTTCAGCTCGTAAGCTCTCCTACCGGAATCCCCCGGCCTCCATAAGCACGACAGTAAGTCCCTCCCTACAAGCCCAAATCATTGGACATGCTTGTATCTTCTGTTAGTTTTGTGTCCCTGGAAAATTCTTATCTATCGCATGTCTTCAATTTTAAGAGTCTTTTAAAGAATTCCTTATGCATGTTAATGTAGTCATGCATGTCTCTACGGGTACGTGTATGAATGTGATGGGTACACGTGGAGGCCAGAGAAGGTGTTCTCGTCTATTACTCCACCTTTCCTTTGAGGCAGTGTCTCTTCCTAAATTTAGAGCCTACATGTTCTCAGCCAACTCCTCCTGTCTTTGCCTTCCTTAAAACTAGAGTTTCAAGCTGTGCTGGATGTCTGCTTTATTATCATGTGGATGCTGAGATCTAAACTGTGATCCTCATAATAATTAAACAAACATCTTTAACTACTGAGCCATCTCTTCAATCCCTTATTTTATTTTATAACATATTACATAAATATATTCTACATGTATACATAGCATATATACATATCACACACACACACACACACACACACACACACACACACACACACACAC
>NW_026590809.1:3711410-3722210 GCF_907164565.1 Psammomys obesus | reverse complement strand
ACACACACACACACACACACACACACACACACACACACACACACACATCCTAGTGGCTCAGACACATGAAAAATGGAGGATTGGCCCAGGGTCTGAGCTTCCTGTCGGTATACTAAAACTAACATGCAGCCTACTTCTCATTAGCTTTATGGGCCTATGAAGAAAAATGGACTAAAATAATGTCAGGATATCTACATAAATTGTGAGCTGATGGGAAAGCCTCCCCTACAGGATTCTGCTTGTCAGCCTCATCTCATCACTTGCATGGGGCTCTCTGCAGTTTCTCAGTGGGTAAAAAAGGTATGCCAGGGATGCAGCTCTGGCCTGGACAGACACTAGGCCGATTACGACAGATTAATGATGAAAAATGGTCTTGACAGGCCAGAGCAATGAGCTGAATCTTACAAGATGAAATTAAACAAGGACAAATGTTAAATGCTTTTCTTAGGTCAGGGGAAAAAAAAGACACAAACTCAAAATGGAGGAGATGGCTTCACCAGCAAGAAAGAAGGAAAGAGAAAGGGGGAGAGAGACTTTGGTTTTAAGCTATGAGATAACAAAACAAATAAAAGGTTTTAATGTAATCTTGTCTTCTGGGCAAGAGTTACTCATTCAGGAGTCAACCTTGGAAGTGAGATTCTGAGAACCCTACTTGATTCCTAAGGCAAGTGGGGAACATGCCAGCACTAGAAAACAAAGGGTTATCAATAAGCTCCTCTGCCTAGCGCAGCTACTTTCATTGCTTACAAAGTAATTTCTCATGTTGCACTCTGTAAACACAACAAATGAGCACACAGAACCTACAGTGCATTCTGAAGAGCAGGGACAGGTAGCTTATTGAGCCCACAGTGTGCATTTTAGAACAGTATCTGAGAAGTTTTCATCCTGAAGGAAGAATGTTTGTGACATTGTCTTCCAAGAAATGAAGGGCTGACAGGAGGAACATTATCTTGCTCATGGTAAACCTGGAGATCATGAAAAATAGCATTTGAAGAATCTTTAGAGCTTTTAAATGTTCCTTCCCCTCCCCCCCAAAAAAAATTAAGTACCCTGGATTCAATCCCTAGCATCACAAAATAAGTCAACTTTCATATTCGTATTTATAATTTAAAATTCTGTATGTGTGTGTGTATGTATGTGTGGATGCTGCAAAGGTCAGAGGTGACAGATTCCCCAAGCGCTGTACTTACAGGTGGTCATGAGCCACCTGATGTTTGTGCTGGGAACCAAACTGAGGCCTTTTCAAACACAGGCCATCTATAAGAATAGTCCATGCTCTCAACCACTGAGCATCTCTCTAGCCCCATAGGTAAATAAATCTAAGAAAATAAAACTGGTTTTACGATAGTAATATTTGGAAAACATTACTGTTTTATTAGTGGTGATATTTCCATTTTCAAAAACAGCCTTTAAGCCGGGGGCAGTGGTGCACACCTGGAATTCCAGCAGAAGCAGGCAGGTCACTTTGAATTCGAGGCCAGCCTGGTCTATAAAGTGATCCAGGACAGCCAAGGCTACACAGAGAAACACTGTCTTGAGATAACAACAAACAAACAAACAAACAAACAAACAAAAACCTGTTGTTGGAATAATGTTCGTGTGCAATGAACAATTCACCCTTGTTCATTCAAATGTTGATTTCTCTCCCCCACTCTCTGGTTTCAACTCGGACATTGCATTTTGATGTTTATTCTAAGCATCACCTTCTAAACATGCCACCATTTGTTCTCTGTATTGTCAATAAAACAGCCAGCCAGTGCTGTGCAAAGGAAAGACTAAGGTGGCACTAATCCTGGTCTGGAGGGGAGGAGAAGGAAGGGAGTGAGGGAAATCAGAAACGAGGGGTCAGCAGGAGAGGACTTGGAACCACGAGGAGAGATGAACCCAACCTAAGATATGACTAAAAAGCAAGTCTAATGTGTAAAATCTCAATGGTAGGAAACTATGCGGGCTTGGAGGTTTAGGATGGAGTAACTATTGCCCAGCATTGTGATCTAAGTTAATTAAATAAATGTCAGTCTCTGTGTGGTGATTTGGGTGTACAGCTGGTTTAGGAATAACAGCTGTTTAACTGAAAGATAAATCAAGAGTAAATATTAATAACCCCCAACCAACCACCTTTAGATGACAGTGGATACTAGAGCGATGTGCTCTTAAATAGGGCTGGGATTTGGTTCCTATCACCTTCATGCACAAGCACACACACACACACACACACACACGCGCGCTCAGTGCGCATACACATGCACATGAAGGCGTGTACCAGCGCACACAGAAAAGCTGCTCCAGCTCTATAGTATCTGATATATTCCGGCCTCCACAGGAACCAGCAACGCACATGGCACATACACATGCATGCAGACTAACACTCATACACACAAAGTAAAAATAAATATACATTTTTCAGAAGGACACAGTTGCTTTGAGCAAAGATCATACACCCAGGATGTGGCAAGGCTGAAGCATGGCCAATGTGTTCTTGCTACAATAAGAAAAATGTAAGTTTAACATTAAAAACTAAGTTCCCTGGAAGCTGGGATTGAACAGAGATAAAACAGTGTCCCTAGTGCCTATTAAGTAAGCAACTGAGAAAGTATTTAAGCAGTGGCTTTCAAGTTTTTCAGCTACCACCTGAAATAAGATGGAGACAAAAGCTTAACATGAAAATACTAAAAATTACTCCATTTGACACATTTCTATTCAATCTTTTTACAACACTTTGCCCACTAAGTTGATTTTATTTCCCATACCATCACAGGACAACATGCACAGACTAGAAAACAACACTGCAAGATGGCTTGGGTGACCCAGCCAAGAACTCCTTCCAAGAGCAGCTGGGTCTCCCAAGCCAGCAACGTGGCTTCATAAAACAACCTCCAGACTCTGAAATCTTTTGTCCCCAGATTACTGCTTTTGCTCTTATTCTGGTTTCTCTTTTAAAAAGATTTGTTTTTTAGTTGGGCATGTGTCTTACACTGTAATCCCAGCACTCAGGGAAGCAGAGGGAGTTCGAGGCCAGCCTGGTCTACAAACCCAGTCCAGGACAGACAAGGCTACACAGAGAAACCCCATCTTGAAAAACCAAACTGAACCAAAAACAAAAAACCCAGCTTTGTAGACCAGGCTGGCCTCAGACTCACAGCAATCCTCCTGCCCTAGTGCTTGGATTAAAGGCATGAGCCACCATGCCAGGTTAGATTTGCTTGTTTTTAATTTTGTGTATCTGTGTGTGGGTATGTGAATGTGAATGTTGGGGCCTGCAGGGGTCCAAAGCAGGAGTCAGATTCCCTGGAGCTAGGGTTACATGCAGTTGTGAACTGTCCAATGTGAGTGCTGGGAGCAGAACCCAGGTCCTGTGGGTTCTCTGTCAAGTGAGGAACCCTTTACTCCTTTCCCTGATGAAGACAGTGAACTATGGGACAGCTGTGAGAGGCAGCAGCACCCTTTTAGCACAGCTGTCACACAGCTGGTTATGTATTCTGCCTTTTCTCTTAAGCACTTGCTAATCTTCTGATCACACCAACTCCTCCACTGTTTTTCTGCACTGAGCCGAGACACTGTTCAGTGTCTTGTTAGGATTGAGACCATGGCGATGACATGGGTCGGTTGGCTCTGGGGACTAAGAGATACACTCCATACCAGAGAGTTACCTGCTTGAGACAATTACCAGGACTGTGGTGACCGGCTGACAATGACGCTAGAGTAGGCTACATCCTTCTAGTTCAGTGCTGTAGACACTTAGTGAAAATATTCTGTGGTCATGACCTGTCTAAAACCAGTGTTAGCCAGGCCTAGTGGCACACACCTTTAACCCAGCACTAAAGAGGCAGAGCCAGGTGGATCTCTGTGTGCTCAAGATCAGCCTGGTTCATATGGTGAGTTCGAGGCCAGCCAGGGCTACACAGACATGCTTCAAACAAAACACACCCAAACCCATACTGCCACCTTATAAAACAAAAACATGACCATCAAGCCTTGTCCCCAAACCCCACGCTAATGCCTATTTCAAGGTGTTAATCTCAAGTTTGTGACTGGCCTATTGCTTCCTTTCCTTTCTCTAAATACATAGGTTGCCCACATCTCATTTTCCTCACTCATCCACAGGCTCCAGATTCTGTGCCAGCTGTAGGTTGTTCTGTGCATTAAAGGCATCAGTGCCACCAGATGGGATTAACCTGGCGAAGTCTGCAGCTAGGTGGATTGTTGCTTACCTAGGAATGTTCTGAGGAGATAAAATACGACCCTAGCTGCCAGCCTTTACACCATGTGCTACCGAGCCAATCTCATTCATAAATGTGCCTGTCTCTGTCGTTCCGGTTCTGAAAAGCCTCAGCATGAGTTGGGGTTGGCCTCCTTGATTTATTCAGGTGGCTGTTTCTGAAGGCAGAATGCTAAGTGTGTGTGAACTTCCACCCTGTTTCTTAACAGCTGAGATGGTAAGGAGCAGGTGCTTCCTAGACAGGGCTTCTCTGTGCACCCCTGGCTGTACTGGACTCGATTTGTAGACCAGGCTGGCCCTGAACTCACGGAGATCCACCTGCCTCTGCCAACTAATGCTGGGTTTAGAGGCATGTCCCACCACACCTGACTGTATCGCCTCACTCTGAGGACGTTAAGAGGCGTTTTGGGTTCCTGTGCAAATTAACCAAATTGAATGTTATCACAGCAAAACATCTCTCCAAAGGTTTTCCTTCTCTTTACTGGTGTGTATAGGATGAAACTTCACAAAAGTTCCTGAAACATTTGATGTTGAGCTTTCTGATAACTGTGTCTGTAACAGCTGTGGTATACACCTGGCTACACATCCACTTTATTCTGATCAGCATGCCAAGATGACGGCTACTCTCTCTCCACAATTCCTGTCACCTGCTCACATAGTGCTTCTCTCATCATTGTGATAAAATTCCACCAAGTGTTGACATGAGCCACGTGGACATTTTGTACACTCACTGATGAGGGTGCTCTCCCTGCTGAGTCACACAGGGGCCATCCTTGGTGCTTCTAATATCCCAGCAGCGCCCTCATCTCCAGATGTTAACTCTCACATGCTTCATGGGAAACATTCCATTCAAATTCCTGAGAGCAGCCAGGTCTCCCACCTGGTCCCCACTGGGTAACACTCTACAGTATGTAAAAGGCCTACATGTCCTCACCCTCACAGGAAGCTGGAGAACAGCTACCTTAATAAAAAATAATACAAAAGCAGAAGGCCTAGGGGTATAGCTTGACAGCAGGGCTTAATCCCTAGCACTGAAGTAACAAATGGAAATGAGATTCACATCAGGGGCAATCTGGGGAAAGCTGTGTGGCTGGTTCAGGACGGGTGTGTGGGAGAGCATCTGGGTTTCCCTGAAGAAATGGCTGCCAGGCCACAGAAGAGACCCTACTCACGTCTGTGCTGGTTTTTAACGTATCCAGGCTTCCGTCTTGATCATCTCAGCTGGGCTCCTACTGGTGTAACCTAATTCCGCTTCTCTGAAGAGAGAGAGCGCGTTTGCTTAGGAAAGCACAGCTTAACTGAGGAACAGTCTCCTGACCCTTTACCTGGTGTGTGCTGGTGTGCGTGAGCACATGTATTGTATGTTCCTGAGATCAAACGAAGCAACTCATGCATACAGAGTATGCGCCCAGACAACTGAGCTACCCCTGCAGCCCTTAGTATTTCTTAAAATACATGTTCCCTCTCTCCTTACTTGGAGGCTATTTACACCACTGGATGTTGTGGAATTGCCTCAGTTTACAAAGTGATCAGTTTCAGTGAAACTTTTAAATGTTTCTTAAGTGTGCTACATTTTAAAAAGGAGACCAAAAGAGAAACTGTAACTAAAACACAAAGTAAGATGTGCTTGTCCTGAAACACACAGCATGGCCTGGTTAAAGATGACTGTAGGACTGGAAACATATGTGGTCACCGGTGTAGAGCACTCACTTGCTATAAGCATTATGGCAAGGAGTGGGGAAACTGGGTAAAGGGTCACATGACAGGACGTATGAGACAGCTTTCCGACACAATGGTAAAGCACTCGAGGAAATCAATTTAGCAAGAGGACTGTCCTCAGCCTCTCCGGCCCATGACCAGTGCCCTGTTGCTTTGGGCTTGTGAGGCGGAACAGCTTAGCAAGGAACACAAGAGAAAGCAACACTACTCACCTTGTGGTGGCCAAGAAGCAAAGAAAAACAGGAGGAAGGGAAGGACTTGTAATATACCCTTCAAAATCATGTCCTAATGACTTCAGCCCTATGCCCTAAAAATGTCCCAGCACCTTCCAAGAACAAGCTGGTGACCACACCTTTCTCTCAAAGCCTTTGGTGGACATTTATGAGTGAAAGAATCTGTTTTATAGGACAACAAATAAGTTGGGCTAGGGAGGCAAAGGACAGATTCACAGCCTGCCTCCAATCTGTACTCCCAGGCTTGGTGATGCACAGCCTCTGGTTTGGAGACACAGCTAAGGTGCAGACTGCTGAGTAATAATTAGAACTAGGGAGACTCTAGACAGGAAAAAAAAAATGTAAGAGATGGGCATTTCAAAACTACCAGTCCCTGCACACGGTGCCTGTGTAGACACCACGGGGGTGGTTTTCTACTCTAGCCTGGGGCATAAAGGACTACTGGGCACCCGTTGTTCTGCCCTGCCACGCACAGCACTGCAATAACAAATCGCCGCAGCCTCACTGAATGCGGAAGACAGCAGCCTATGTGGACATCGTGGGACTATGTTCACGAATACAAGGAAAGAACTTGATCTACTGATAGACAGGATGGCCAGTCTTCAAATGTGGGACCAAACAGTGTGTTTTCTGGCTGCAGCAACTCTGTAGATGATTCTGGCAACTTAATCTCTTTGTCTCAAGTTTCTTCATCTGAAAAAAAGGCCTTTTTTTTAGTGGCCACGAAGGGAAAATGCAGGATTAGTTCTGACGGCCCCTCTACTGTGTTCCTGAGATGCTGGGAAAGCCACCTCAGAACTGTCTGCACCTATGCTAGAGTGCCAGAGGAATGGTAAATGGGTCTAAAACAGACCCCACCAAAGATCAAGTGGTCAGAAGGAACCAATGAGTCTGCACATTCGTTCTTGGGGTAAAGATTCCTGCAAGGGGTTTTGCATACACTAAGAAGCCATAGAAACCTAAATCATCCTGTTGTGATGTTACAACCTGCACCTTTGAAACACATTGACCATGAAGCTTGCTCATGCAGACTAAAAGCTCCACTGTCATCCACCTACAGAAGATACACTAGCCTTGCTGTTCTCACTTTCTGCTTCCATGGAAACCTAGAAATACAGTAGTTGGGAATTCTGCAAGACAACCTGGCATAGAACAATCCACCTAGACCCAGCTTCGGAAGTTATGAAAGAGCTGCCACTATTTGTCTTTGATCTTATTAAGTGAATAAGACATTGGGGACACAGGACTTGGGAACTCAGTCTTAAAGAAAGGATTTCCTTTTTAGTGCAATAAAAATCTCACTGGACTCTGCTTCTATATGCTTCATGGAGGACTGTTAAGGACATCCATAATGCAAAGGATACAGTTAACACATGGCTGATTTTGTGATGAATGGGTTAGGCTACAGTACCCAAATATGTGGTTAAACACTACTGTATTTGCATGGGAATTTTCTGAATGAGATTAACACCTTAGGAAAAAGACTGAGCCAAACAGCATACCCCTCATCTTGCCACTGGGCCTCACCCAGCGTTTTAATACAAAGACTGACCCTCTTAGAGGAGGAGGGGTATCTAACAGAAAAACTTCGGGCGCAAACTACAACTATTCTGTAGCAGGCCTACCCTGCAAAGCGCTGGAATTGGCAGTTCCTTCACATAGCCCCTCTGCATACACATCACCAGTTCTGTTTCCATGGAGAAGCATGATTAATACACACATACGTGGGGGTTTGCCAGCACTTCTGGTTTTCTAAGTACATGAAAGAATGACACTGTCCTGGAAAAACTTAAAACTATGGCCATGTAACTTGCTTGGTAATTGAGTGGCATCAAGTCTAAGCAAAATCACAAGAGCTAGGGAATGATTCTTTATACTCTGCCCATGAACACAAGGAGTAGAGCTTTACCTATTGGCCCCTGTGAAGTAAAAGAATGGCTCGTTTCAAACTTTTAGGATTTGGAGATTGTCTATGATACACCAATTGGGCAAAAGCTGTCCTGTCCTGCCATGTACTCAACAGCACACATAACAAATTTGTAGCTTTTCCTTTATTGTTATAATTTCAATGGGGCTTCTGATAGTAACACTGAATAATGATTTGGACTAACGTTAACAGTTTGTGGTAATAAACTTGTTTCTCTGAAATTATAGGCTTTCACAAACTGAATTCTCCTTTAACCCAGTTTTAAGTATAGTTTGCCAAAAACACTATTATTTTCATTAAAAGGCTTTGAATAAATGAATCCATGTGGACTTGACTATTTACTTGGTAAAGGAGGCCTTGAGAATTACTCTATTTCAATTGTTCAAATGTTGTATGCTTTCATAAAGTTCTAGAATATGTTTACACTTCTGTCTGCTGTACAGCCCTCAAACCACTAACAAGAAAATAAAACCCAATATTGTAAATGATGATATTCAAACTGGGAAGGGGTATGGCAACTTAGTTAAATCAGAAAATCTGGTTTTTGCTAGATAGATAAAAATGCATAAAAACAGAAAGAGAAAACAAACAGAAATAATCAGATCTCCAAGTTCTCCAATCCCAAGTTTATCTGAAACGGAAAGGTATGAACATAGTTGAGATGATCAAATCCATGCATGAACTGTTTTCAAGACTCTGGCCCACCTAAGAAGGCAGCAGCACAGCATATTTCTCCCATAAACAGCCACATTTTCCACTGAACCACCGTCGTCTACGGGGTGGGGGGCTCAATGGCTCCTCTACTCCACACAAGGGCAGACAGAGCCGGTCCACAGCTGCCATTTGATAGGGGCTCATTGCCAACCTCCTTTCTTTAAATCCCCTCCCCTGGACACCTGCCCTAACTTTACAGAGAGGGACACAGCAAGCATCACTTGGGACTATCTCCTGTCCTAGCACCCAAGGAATGCACACTGTCCACCCTGCCCCTTAGGCAAGTGGACTTCAGTAGAGAGTCACAGCTGGTTGGTCAATAGAAACGCTCATGGCTGTTCTGCCACAGAAGGGAGAAAAGGTAACACTGGGATTCAAACCAGAGCACAGCTATCTTGTATTCTTAGAAGCTGGCTCATTGGTGGTCAAGAGCCCCTTGTTAGAACAGGGTGGATGTGGCCGAGCAGAGCCTCTAGAAGATCAGGGGAGGGAACACCTGCAGTTTGTCTTTTCACCATGACTTGTTTTTTGTGCAAGAAAAACACACAACACAAGAACTACTGTAGACTGGCCACAGCATGGCTGAGATCTTTACACAAGAGCAAGCCAATACTCTGGAGCATCATTTTCTCTCAAAACAAAAGTCAGGACAAAGCTGAGCATGTGTACCACCCTGCAGTGAAGGATCCTTGGCTTGGAATGCCATCACCCAAGAGCCACTGTGTATATCAAACACAATTTTCCCATACAAGTTGTTCCTAAGGAAGTCAACCATACCCTCCAGGGTGAAAGGCCTCACACACAAGTTGCTGCTGCTGTTTCCAGACCTTAAGGAAATCCCCAAAGCATTTGTTACTGCTCGTCACATAATTAGAAACTCCTAACAAGCACTACATATTGCCTCCAACTTGAAGCTCAAGATGGGAACCATCTCTGAATGCTGAGGGGAGAACATGAAATCAGACCACATGCCCACCATCTGTACTTGTACTTGTCAACAGCTCTGTTTTGGGATAAACACTTTTGAAGTAAGAATCCATTCAGCCTGGAAGATCAGCCAAGGAATAGCTCACAGACCAAAACAAAATGTGAAGCT
This sequence comes from Psammomys obesus, assembly GCF_907164565.1. NCBI lineage: Eukaryota > Metazoa > Chordata > Mammalia > Rodentia > Muridae > Psammomys > Psammomys obesus. Next base: position 3,712,302 of record NW_026590809.1, on the reverse strand, counting down.
AGGTAATCTAGAAACCAAGCACAAGTTTTGTTTCCCGCTAAACATTCTGTTTTGTCACAGCCCAAGAGAAGGATGGTGGCAACTATAGTTTGGGGGCATAGGGACAAGGAAAATGTATTTATTAAAGTGAAAAAAATTTCACCCTAGAACAATTGTCTTTGCTACAATCCAACTGAAAACCATTCGTGGACCTCGAGGAAAGCACAGTTAAGAAAAAGCAATTTTAGCATTTACAGTTTGTTTCAGAATTCTATCACATGAAGGAATGCACAGGGGACAACATGTGCTGGTCCCCATGCAGAATATGATTCTTTAGTACCATAAAACAGGAGCAGTTCCCAAAGTCCATCTTGATTAAAAGCGGCTCGTGGAGGAAAACACCTCTACAGTGCAGCTATTAAGCCAGAAACGGCAAGAGGGAAATGAAGACTTACATGCCGAAGGAGAGGTCAGGGAAGAAGTGAGCAAAGCCAGGTGGGATGCTACGGACTGGTGGGAGATAACGGAATTGCTTTCAGGAGCAGCTGACTGAGTGAATGAAGGCACATAGTAACCTGGCAGCCTCACACTCTACAAAACAAATGAGAACATGTGTGCTCCACTCTGAGACATCCATTTTCTCCTTAAGAGAAGCCATTTATAAAAGAGCAAATTGGTGATTTGTACTTACACACTGGTCCCTTTTCAAGCCCCTGTCAGGAAGTGATGAATTACTGAAGCTTAGGATAAAGTGTTTTATTTTCAGTGTGCACACCATCAAACCTTACACAACATTTCTCTTCTTTCCTGAGTTATTAATGAACTGTTTCTGATTACTGCTTAAATGAGACAAATGTCATTTATATACACACACACACACACACACACACACACACACACACACACACACACA
>NW_026590809.1:3697447-3711400 GCF_907164565.1 Psammomys obesus | reverse complement strand
CACACACACACACACACACACACACACACACACACACACACACACACCTTTCCAGAAAGCATACCCTCCCTCCTCAGGTTCCCATCTGCCCTCCCACCCTTCAACCAGGACAACTGTTCCAAAACACAACTCCCTCCAGAAGTAGGGATTTTGTTCACATTGAAAAGGGATGAAGAAAGCGAAACCACCACCCATGGTCTTCCAGTGTCCACATAACCAAAGTACCCGAGTACAGTCTCTAGAGACACAGCAGGAGTCACATCACCTGAAGGCTTTGACTGTGCCAAGCAACATTTTGCCACAATACAGCCTATTCCCAAGGCCACTTGCCAAACCAAGAGGCAGGAGGAATTCTTCCTGCCACAGCTCGGCACTTGGAAGCTGAGTTTAGACACTCTGGGTTTCATTCCATGGCAACCATATCCAGGGTTACACAGGAACAGCTGAGCTCCTCCCATTTGGACAAACCAAACCACCGATGCTAATGCTCCTGACAGGGAACAATTCAACATAAGATGTCTTAGCTGCGCAGGATTGGCACGATGGGTCCAGGACTCCAAGCAACTGCCTAATGCCATCCTACTATAATGTGGCCAACCTTTAAAATTTCCAGATTAACACAGTTGATCCTTTGTGGAGAGAGCCCCGCTAGACTCCTAATCCTGTTTTCTAGCTAGATGACCAAATGAACAGATGAATTTCTGACCTCTTGTCTTTTTCTAACCCAAGGCTGAAACCATATGCCTTCCTAGGTTTTCATCTACCTGCTTTAAACACTGTGGAGGGTGAGCAGAGAGAGAGATGAAGGATGCCTCACAATGTTTTCATCACATGTTCAGGAATGGACCACTCAGTCAGCTGAATAAATAATCAATCAATGAAACGACAATGCTGGAACCTTAGGTAAAATAATCCTGGAGAAAAGAATTTTTTTTTTAATTTTAGCATTCTGTACAGACAGAAATAAGAGAATGAAACATAAATGTGAAAAGTTTAAGATTCAATCTGTATTGTATGTAACTCCTCTATCATATTCCATTATCAATTAAAAAAAAAAACAAAACCCCACCAACCACTACAGAAATAAGTCAACTGAAATCATGAGAGAACCAAAAAGCACTTCATAATAAAATATATCCAACTCTGAGAAGAACTGCTTGCTGGTGTCTTCACATCCTTCTCTTCTGTGTACTTATGTACAGCACTGAAAAGACAAAAAAGAACTGAGTCACTCTGGAGTGTCACAGGAGCAGTTTTAAAGGCAGTGGGACCTAGCCCACATCTCTGCATGCTTTCAAAGACTCCTTATACCATGCAATGGAAGGTCACTATACACGAGTTTTGAGTTTACACCCAGCTTTGATATCTTAAAAGATTACAACTAGTTTTACCTGTGCATGATACTGACTTTAAAAATTAGAAACTAAAAGGAATTAAAAGGGAAGTGAAGGTGCCTAGAATTTAGGAATGTTTTGTAATTAGCTTTCAGTAAATCAGTAATCTTTCAGGCTAGACCTCAGCTTAGGAATGAGTAGCCCATGTGGCTGGAGGGATGGCTCATCATTTAAAGAGCACTTGCAGACTTCACAGAGCACCAATGCTGGGTCCCCAGGGCCTGCAAAACGGTTCACAACCAGCTGCTTACATGCATGAGACAAACTCTCTCTCCCTTTCCCTCTCTCTCTCTCACACACACACACAAAGAGCATACTTTCATGCATCTCTCTAGCATAAACTGTAGTTTACTTTTACTATTTCCATGGGAGAAAAAAATAAGGTATTTTTAAGACAACAAAGTCCTTTATTGAGATTGCTACATCATTATCAACCTTCGGTGGCATCCAATGTTTAATTTAATCATACTGAACACAGTAGAACCTGTGCTGCATGGAGATAGGAAAAAAGGGGGCAACTGGGCACTGGTCAAGCTATTCCTTAAAGTGTACCCTTTTCAACCATCCCACCTATCCTCAGAAACTGACAAACTTGTTCAAGTGAACAGTCCATGTCTCAGTCAAAGAGCCCAGCACAGACCAAGTGAACCCCTCTTTAAGAGCCAAACATGAGTTGTGGGAATAACAACTGTTCCTAACGACAGCATGGAGGGGATAATCAGAGTATGAGGAAAGCCAGAGAACCTAGACAAGGTGGGTGGATGTCACTAGAGGAGTATCTCTTGCTGTGTGTGGCTGCCATCAGCTATCTTGAGGAGAGATAGGACCATAATATTTCCAAGCAAAAGAAGGAAGTCAACTAAGAATAATATGAAACAGAAGAAATTCTACTGAAATGCAAGCAAGAGATGTATATAAAAGTCAGGATATTTAGTTCCTGACAAACCCTTATTTTAAAGGCTATTAGAAGATTCTCACACTCAGAAGAAATAAAAAAAAATAAAAAATAAAATAAAATAAAAAAAGGAAAAGAAAAGAGTTCCACCTGGGGATGACACCTAAAAGTGGGCTGAGGATTAATTCCTAGCATCTTGATGCTTTCCCCAGCCCCAAAGTATTCAAATATGATTTTTAGCAACAATTTGTATTCTGAAATGAAGTAACTTAAAATGGACAAACATGGCAGCTGCTGAGCCTTGGCGCTTGAGAGCCATGCTCTCTACTTGCCACTCCTGATAGACTGAAAGGCAAAGAGCCCAGAGAGGGAACCTGAGTCTTTAATAGAGAAGGACAGGGCAGGCGAAATGCCAAGGGCTGTGAAGGGGGCACAGGAATAGCTTCTACTTAACAGAGAGTACAGTAAATGATTACGTAAGACAGCAGGGCCTGGTCAGTACACCAGTATCCCTCCGCTCCTCACCAAGAGAGTGAGAAAGAAAATGTCCACTTCCAAAATTCCATGGAAAATTCTCTTTCCACTCACAAACAGAACTGGCTTTTCCTAACAACCTAAAACAGAACCACAGAAAGCAAACAGAAGTGAGAGGCAGCTTTATAATTATCTAGAAACAACCAGTGCTCTCTATTACAAGCAGAAACAGCTTATTCCGATCACTATACTGCGGAGGAAGCTGTTACCATTGTTTCCTCGGATGAACGCATCCCCATACTTATTCTTCAGCTGTCCATTTACATACTCTTCCGTCTGTTCCAATGCTATATTCATGTAGCCATCCAGGCAGGCCAGGACCCCTGGAGAAAAGTAAGAAAGAATTGAAAATTATAGGGTATATCTTAGAACCAACAATCACTTTATTCATTAGCCTTCAGACACATAATATAAAAATTCACACTGTAAACAAAAGGCGCCTTTACTCTGTGCCAATCCGAATGAAGGCTGGACGGGCATAGCATGAGAGGAGTCATGCATCTACTACTCCAAGACAGGCAGCCAACTGTCACTCCCCTCCTGGTATGTGGGATCACCACAGCAACTTTAAAACCCTTCACAAAAGTATAAGCATTAGAATATTCCAACCAAAATACCCTTCTTTGAGAGCTAGGGACAGACATGGCAACTATGCATGGACAAATGAGCCTCCATCCCAGTGACATTTGTTACTTTAGCCACTCAGTGAAATACGAATCTGGCAGATTTATCTCCCTCTTTCACAACACGCACTGCAGCAGATGAATGTACTCGGGGTGGAGAGAAAGTCTCCACAATCTGTTAAGATAATAGACAACAGGTGCTTCTGGAAGAACATCTCAAAGCTGTGACTCCCAGTGAAGAGCAGCTTGAGAACAGACTAACATATTGCATTACAACACATTGTGTTCTGTTTGTCAGTTAGACTATTTTAAAGTCAAAACTAATAGAGAAAAACGGCTACCAACATTCCAGGGAGCTTTCAAGGAAAACAGTTGGGTGAATCATTAATTGTGCTAAAATAGTATAAATTTCTAAAATCTGACCAGATGACTTTTTCAAAAGATGAAACCAGTAAGCTTCTAATTCTCAGCCTGTGATCTAAAGATATTTTAAAGGAAGAATACAAACATACTACAGATTCAATTCAATCAACTAAGTCAACAGTTCCACATAAAACCTCAACTTCATTAATATGCTCCTCGCTCTCTCTTCTGCCCCATTATCCTCTAAACAGAGGTTTCTTTTCAAAATCGTGTGTGTGTGTGTGTGTGTGTGTGTGTGTGTGTGTGTGTGTAATCAGAGCACAAGACATTAACCGAGCAGAATCCTATGAGAAGCTGTAAGCTTTCAAAGGATCAGACTGGACTGTCAACTATCAAGAACAATAGCTTCCTAGCCAAGCTGAAGACAGTCTCACAGTTTGTTTCTTCTCTATGTTACAGTTAAAGCACAGTCACACACAAGGAAGAAGCTTCCACGATGTGATATGAAATCAGACAAAAGGGTAATACAAAACATAATGTCACCGTTACCCACTGTTAGTAAGAATATCCAGTCTCATTTTAAAAAGTTAAGAGCTAAAAAGGAGGGGAGGGCGGCAACTGTGCTTAGCTGTAGGGCATTTGCTTAGGATGTGTAAGGCCCTGGGTTTAATCACCCATACTGCAAAGCCAAACACAAAACAAAACCTGCTCAGGATATTGAAGTTGTGAGTCCTACTGTCCTCCAAGAGCAAGAGGTGAAATAGCAGAAACAAGCAAACTCTCCAAAGCTGGCGATCACAGGATGCTGGTCCCCTCCTCTTCCCTTCATTATGTAGACAACTCTGCCTCCTCTGCCTCCTCGAGCTGAGGCTGAGTTTGTGCACCACCTCACACAGCCCCTTTTCTTTCTGGTTAGAAAATTATTACTTAGTGTAGTAAGGAAAAACAATCAGACTGTATAGACGACCCTCCTATGTGGCATGGGGAATTATCTCCACACAGTAGAATGCAGGGAATCCTTGCTGTCCAGCACTTGCCTGGAAGACCTAAGCAACAAACTACAGCATGCTTTGTTACTTCTATAAACAGAACAACGGTAAGACAGCTAACCTCTTCAAAAAGTACTCCATAGGACAGGTCTGCCTTACCAGCTGTCAAGCACATGGAAATCCCAAGACTGTTTCCTCCTTTGAGCTTACCCAAAGTTTACAGCTGAAAACTGGGCAAGGTGGAACACACGGCCATAATTCTAACACAGAGCCAAAGATGTTACCTGAGCAGAATCCTATGAGACGTGGTAAATTTTCAAAAAATCAGCCCAGATTGTCAGCTATCAAGACTGATAACTTAAGACAGAATTTCAGTTTGTTTCTTCTCTACTTCATTACATTTAAAGCACAGGCATAGACTACTTCTAGGATATGATATGGGATTAGCCATGAGTGATGTTACTATTACTGTTGGTGAGCGGGAGGTGGGAGGGAACCAATAGACAGAACGTGCTTGAAGACAGCTGGTATCACAGTAAGACACTTACTTAAAAGCAAGTAACCAACCAAACCAAAAAGATTGCCTATAGGCCATTAATGCCAAGAACTAAAACAATGTGATTTCCCCCTTTATTTACTTATTATATTAAGATCCCACTTTACTTTTAATGATGTGTGCGTGTGTAGAGAGGACAAAGGTGTTGGATCCCCTGGAGCTGGAATTACAGGAGGCTGGGAGCTGGCCACTGTGGGCACTGGCATTTGAAGCCAGGTCCTCCGCATGAGGACCGCACTCAGAGCTGCAGAGCCATTCCTCCAGCCCCTCCCCTCCATTTCTGCAGTGCTGGGGACGGAACCCTCCTACATGAACTCCCATTCCTGTGCTGGGTCCCAGTGCCTTACTAAATACTTGGGTTTACACGTGTGAGTGTTGCGCCTGCGTGTGCACTATCTGGTGCCCAGGGAGGCCAGAGGTGGCATCAGACCCCTCAGAACTGGAGTTACTGTCAGTTACGTGGGTGGCAGAACTGAATCTGGGTCCTCTGCAAGAGCAGCCAGTGCTCTTACATGCTAAGCCAGATTTCCAGCCCCTCCAGTGATTTCCTAACAAAGTTTTCCAGTCAAGCTTGATGAAGTGCTAGCTCCCCACATCCTAGGTGAGAATAACCACAAAATTTCACAGACTTTATGGAAAACAAAGTGACAATGTATTAAAGTAATCAACACATGCTGGGGTACGTGTAAATGTGTGGGGAAAGAAAAACCTTGAAAAAACTTAGAAAAAATGGCTATAAAAATTTGTTGATGAATTAGTCATCACTCTTTACAAAACAGTCTAAGTAGTTTAGCACATCTTAATTTGAGAAGAATAGAAACTTCCTAAGTTTTAAAACAGAATCTAATGTTATTCCATGCAACTATATTTTTAAGTTGCTGAGACTCAAATCCAAGCTCTGAGTTACAGCTCCAACCCTATAAAACACCAAGTTCACCCTTAGCGGCCTCTGCCTTGTTTTCAGAAGTATTACCTTTTCAGGTTTTTGTGTTTGTTTTTGTTTTGAAACAGGGTCTTATGTAGCTCAGGCTTGCCTCAAAATGAGATGTAGCCAAAGCTATCCTCAAACTCTGAATCCTCCTGTCTCTTCCAGTGCTGGGATCACAAGCTAGCACCCAGAGCTCCTTAAAAAGTGGTCTCTATAGGAACAGAAAAGCATCTTTGGATATATACTGTATGACTGAGAAGGTCATGATGTAAAATGACTCTGTCTAAATAACAGCTTGCCATCAAAAACAAGTGCTGCTGAACCCAGGTGCTCTTTGGCCCCAGCTCTTCATAGCAGTGTTGACTGTGACTCCTAAGCTTGTGTCAGGAACTTAGGCAGATGCGATCTCAGGACAGACAGGAGACAGAATTCACACAAACACTGCACACACTGCTGGCAAGCTTCTCACTATAAAAGGAACCACCTCAGGGGCAGAAGACAGTCAAACTGTCAATGAGCAACACAGTTAGCCAACTGGGTACATTTACGAGGTCTTTCACATTTTCCTCTTTTAGTTATGCCAGCTAGGATCAAACATGAAAATACTACCTCGGTAATCCACGCCAGAATTTAATTTCACCACAACGGGCCGCCCGATGATCTGCTTCAAGAAGTCACTAGGGGTTTGCTTCCGCAGACTCATTTTTAACAATCCTGATCAGAAATAGGAAAGAGCAACAAATGTACATACTGAAGTTAATTAGTCACAAAAAAGCCAAAGAAAACTCTTGAGCCTTTAACGTGTCTGTAGAGAACCAACCATCAAAGGCCTTGTATGATGTATTGCTACACATGACAACTGTGGTGGCACCTCACCCAGCCCCGCAGTACAGGCCATGGCACCAGCTTGGAGCTATTTCGCTAATCACTTGTCCTACTGTGCCAATACCGCATAGCCACCATGAGCTCAGCGCAGCCAATGCATGGACACTTGTTCTACGCAGACAACTCTGATAACATCTGCAGTCCCTGTGAGAACCCTGGAAGGCCCAACACCCCCACTTTACTGGTGAAAACCGGATGGAAAAGTCAAATAACGTGTACAAGTTGCAGTGGAACAAAAATACAACAGGATATTTAAGTTAAATTTAACTTAAAGACAACATTATACAAAGCAGGCCCACAGCCATCAGCAACCGGTACCCAAACGTTTCCCTGAAAAGTCCTGAGACCTGAAGTGAACAGACACACCAGCACTCTTCCAGGCACTTTGTATGTACTGACTCATTTAAACTTCACCATCCAATGAGCCAAGTATTAACGTGTGCTGTGTGTGTGAAGAAGTGACACTCTCATACAGAGTGTGGTGGCTAGAGGCTGACACTGCGTACCTTCCTCAGTCTCTGTCCACCTTATTTTTGAGGCAGGGTTTCTCACTGGGCCCAAAACTTACCGGTTTGGCTAGACTGGCTGGCCAGGGAGCCACCTCAGCGCCCCCATCTGCCTGTCTCTGCTCTCCAGCGCTAGAAAACTCTTGAGCATGCTGCCATACCAAGCTTTTTACATGGGTGCAGGGAGCTGAGGTCATTGTGCTTGCTCAGCACACACTTCCTGCCAGCCATCTCCCCAGCTCTGACAGGTCTTTATCCTCATTTTACAGGTTGATAAACACCCTGCTTAAGGTCACGGATCGTTAAGTTAGATTTTGAATTGTTCAGTTATAATTATGGCAGGACTGCTCTAAGTACCAAGGGGAAAGTCCTGAGAATTCATACCTAGGAGTCTAAAACACAGACACAGCACTGCAAACACAAATTAACTGGACCAGGCACATAAAAGTTGGCCATTGTATCTTTCAAACTTTATCTTGTTACGCAACAGCTACCACTCAAAAATATTTCAATAAATAAAAGAAAATACTAGTCACAAGCAAAAATCATAGACTAGAAATTGGTTTTTGTTTCAGTGAAGTTCAGCAACAACTCTTACGCAGCTGCGTAAGTCTTATGTGTCATAAGACTTAAAAGTTGGCATAGATACACTATTTTAAGGACTCACCACACTCCCAACTCTACATTTCTGTTTTCCATCAGAACTGTACATCCTTCTACAAACAGCACTGCTGACTTCACCCCGAGTATACCCCCCCAGTGCAGCCAGTGCTGTGAAGATGCTCTCCATGACCAAGAATGCAGAGGAGCCACCTGGGGAAGCCACAATGCTATGTGACAGATTTCTTACCAATTCAACAAAAGTGTTCACCTACAGACTATGCAAAGCAATTAAAAAATGTATGCCAGAGTTTCACTGCAGGAACTTAGAATCGGGAAGTTATACACCGTGTGTTCATGTTAATGAACATGAACAAAGCAAAGGGACAATAATTAAAAAAAAATAATTCTCTTTACCCAAGAAGTACTCAAATCAAATAAAATATAAATTTTGGAAATGATCACTTGGGCCATCCACAGGTGCTACCCTCAAAGATTCAAAGATTTTTTTTAAAGTCATCAACTGATTATTTTACTCAGCAAATTTTAACTTTTCCACTAAGCTGCTAGCTTTTTTTTTTTTTTTTTTAATTTTTATTTTAGCTTCACAATCTTAACAGATAGGTAAAACTACAACTGCTATTATCCAAGACTCTGGCCATACAACAACTTTATTTATGTTGTTTTCAGTGCAAAGAGAAAAATGGCAAGTAAATACTGTAACAGATTCAGTATTTTTCATGAGTTTAGTAAAAACAAAGAAATGTTTCCATTGATCTACAAGTCTCACACTTGTATCCGGCACAAATGCTGTTTTATAGCTAACTACCCAGACTCATCTCGAGTCTTGGAGTTCCAATCAGAGGTCAAATCCCACAACTCTAGTTCCTTCATGTACAATCCAAAATATAAAAAGATCTATTTTGCATTAAAAACCAAAACAAAAACCTAGCAAGGCTGCACCGTGGCTCAGTGCTTGCTGTTTCCGTGTTAGGGCCTGAGCTTGGATCCAGATCATGAAAAGGTAAGTGCACTGGGTCACTTCTGTAACTCTGGCACTAGGGGGCAGAGACAGGAGGATCCCAGGGGCTTGCCAAGACAATGAGCTCCAGGTTCACTGAGACCATGAGCACAGTAAAATAGACCACTGGCCTACAAAAGGGAATGCGCGCGCGCGCGCGCGCACACACACGCACACACACACACACACACACACACACACACACATTTTTTAGCTCATAGTAAATGTAGAATTTGTTTTTCAGCATAATAGTACTTATTAGGAAAAATGGAAGCCACTTATTTAGAAGGTGAATCTCTGCACAATCTTATTCTACAGAGAAAAATCAATGTCGACAAATGCATATTTTACTTACACTGCTGCTCACATATTTAACTAAGGTAAAAAATGAATGTAAATGCATTGGTGCTTAAACTATGCCATGGCATGTGAACACACATACTGACTCCATGCGGATCACTGTTTTTCTCTACATTAGAAAGTCTATACAGTTGGTCAGAGATTGCCCAGAGCCTAATAACATGTATTTCTCTTGCAGAGGAGCCAGGTTCCATCCCCGGAACTTACATCAGGTGAACACAACTGCTCATAACCTCAGTCGCAGGGAGTGGAATCCCCAAATGAAGGGGTTACTAACTTCACCTGAACTTCACACCACTTATACTTTAACATGAAAAAGCTACTGAAATACAAACACCAACGGAGGCTTGACAGTACTCACTGCATTAACAACGTTAACTCTCTGTGCCTTTTAGGGAAGCAGAAACACTCCTCTAACGCTGCTCTGGAGCCTCGTCTTTACTTCAACTACCATCAGTGTCTCCCTAGGGCAACCAACATATTCATGGCGTGCCTTCTAAGGCTCAGGTGTAGGCTAGGGTGCAGCAGGTAAGATGTGGCCCTGGGTCCTTGGAGTTTATCCTCCAGAGGGATAAAAACACAGAAGCAAACAATTTCATAAAGGCTATATGCTTTTGGGTAGAATTATATACGGAGGTCTGCCAAGAGAAGACTGAACTCAGACATGGTATACCAAAGAAGGATTTCTGAACACCTAAGCCAAGTTTGACACAGTCCACCAGCTGCAGACAGAGAAGCCATAGCAAAGGCACTGGGTAGTTCAGGTTTGAAAGTAAAATTTACACACACAAAGGAGAGAGCTGTAAGAGCACAGTGCCACGTTCATTCCTGGGTAACGGAGCATGAGTTCTGGGTTAGCTTCCCCAACCAGAACCAAGGGACCATTAGGAGGGTCCAGTCAGCAGGTCTGGACCAGGACCAGAGAGTCTGTGTGCCCGATCCTAGATTCTTATCAATTGGCTGGTTGGAGAGCACCATGGTCAGTAAGAGGAGGGCACAGGAAAATCCTCCCAAGTAGGAATCGGCTTGGCTCCTCCTCCTATTTCAGGCAGCAGCACAGACAGCAATAGTTCTGGACTCCTATAGTTTTATTTTTAGTTTACTTGTTCCCCCCCATATGTGTCACTGTAAGAAATGGCTCAGCGGTTAAGAGCACTGTCTGCTCTTCCAGGGGTCCTGAGTTCAATCCCCAGCAACCACATGATGGCTCTCACTATCTACACTCTTTCAAAAAGATAGGCCCTCTTCTCTAAAGACTTGAAGCCACATGAAAGGAGCAGCTGAGCAAGCCCCTCCTCTGCTCTCTATAGCACATCCTGCTGGATGGCTGGAAAAGGATGTTTTTGAAGTTATATGAACAAGCATGGTTGCCTCAGACTCAATTTATTCATCACCCGGAAAGCCAGACCCTTTGCATTAGTCTTCATTAGGCTTCCTTGGTATTCCCTGTTACTTAATGACTTGCCCATAAATCCATTTTGTACAAGTAAATTGGTCTTGACACCACAATTTTTCCCATCACTTGGCTCAAGTAATTTTAAGTTTTCATCTTTTAAATTGGATAAGGCAGAAGGAATAGTTCTGACAATTTCTGAAGCAAGAGATAAGACTCTTGAACCATAAACACAAGAAAAAGACTTCCTTCTGCCAGGGTCACCTTGGTAAAAGTTCTTCCTTCAAAATGAGATACACTCATTCTCTAGGACTGCAGTTCCCATTCTTATGCAGGCTTAAATGACCTATTTTCATAAGTGGATGGTCATGGCACTACTTCCTGTCAGAAGCCACCAAGAGGTCTAATATCAGAGTATCTTCTCCACAGTACCTTTTTCAAAGTTAAACAGTGGAGTGAAGAAGTGGGGGAGGAGGTGTGGTATGCATGTCAAATTTTATTTACCCAATGATATGCTAGCCATACACATCTCCTACAGATTTTACATTTTAAGGAGACAGTAAAAATCTTACATCTCTGGTAGTCTTCACACAGCCACAGACTGACTAAGTGTGGAATAGGTATCAAAGCCAGTATTAAACAAAAGCCCCATCCTAATCCCCTCTTCCTATCTACAAACTACAGGTACAGCTACTAGAGCATCATGTATATACGCCAGCAGCTACTAATCTTCCTTTATTGATGACCATTACAGAACACAAGGAAAACAGAAGCACTGGTGATTAGACACCCTCGCTTACAAACACAGATTTCTGAAGCTTCCTCAGCCAAGACATTGTCCTTTTAGTTTTTCATTGTGTTTTATTCATTTATTTTATCTACTGGGGCAGGGGCAAAAAGCACCTACCACAGTATGCACATGAGTCAGAGGTCAACTTTTGGGAGTCTGTTCTCTCCTTACATTGAGTGGGGACCGGGACTTGAACTCAGGTTTCCAGGCTTGGCCATTTGTGCCCTGGGCATCAAGATACTCAGGTTAATTCCTAAATGCAAGCTGTTCTCAATGAGAGGCGGTTTTTATGATCCCCCCGCCCCCAGTGGGGCGTGCATTTGAAAATGTCTACAAACATTTTGTATTGTCAGGACAGGAGAGTGGTACCTAGAATCTAGTGAACAGAGGCCAAGGATGTCCTTCAACATTCTATAGCGCAGAACAGTGGTTCTCAACCTTCCTAATGCTGTGACCCTTTAATACAGTACCTTATGGTCGGTGCCCCCAACCATACAATTATTTTCACTGCCACTTCGTAACTGTGATTCTGCTGCTGCTATCTGAATATGCAGTGACTCCTGAGGAAGGGCCTGTGGCTCACAGGATGGGGACTGCTGCTGGTAGCACTTTAACGAAGGACTATGTGGTCCGGCATGTCACCTGCCAGGAGCGCTGCCAGGAGGCCCGAACTACCACCACCTCATTCCCTCTTCCTCAAACATGTTTTCGCCTTAAAAAATAAGATATTTTAGAATACGCAAGACTTAAATGAGAACCAGGTGATGAGTAGAGGAACTAGTCACCTCTCTCTATCTGTGGGTTTGTATTTACGAATTCAAGCAACCTTGACTCAGACATGGTGAAATGAAGTTCCGGTTTCATCTGTTACAGGCAGATGAACTTTTCCTTTGTCATACTCCCTACACAATACTCAACTGCAACCATTTACACTGCATGACAGGGTTGTGGGTAATCTAGATGTGAAGAACACAGGAAGACTGCATGGCTTATATGCACACACAGATGTGGAACTTGAACATCTGTGTACTTCTGGTATTGGGAGGGGTAACTGCATTATTTATCATGAGTATTTTATCCCAGCATGGCGAATCTGAAAACAACCATAAACACTTAAAGGGGTTGACATTACCAAAAAATTAAAAAAAAAAAAAAAAAAAAAGTAAATGAATAAAGCTCTAGTGCTGGGCACACACACACACAACAGTGACTTTTCTATTTTCCAGCCCCTCATTTTAAAAGGAGAAAATAGACTAGGGCATTTAAAAATCTTTTTTCCTTTTTTTTTTTTTTTTTTGTTTTGTTTTTTTCTTTTTTAAAAAAATTTTATTATGTAGTGGGCCAGCCTTCGGTGAGAGGAGGGCTAGTACTCACTTGGGAGGCAGGAAGCCCGAGTTCTACCGTACTTAAAGGGCTGTGCAGCTTGGGTGACTCCTCACCATTCCACCTGTCACCGCCCCGGGCTCATCTGTAAAATAAGGGAGTCACGCTAGATGGCTACTGGCTGTCTCTCCCTGTTCTGCACTTGGTTAACTTGACACAGAAAGACAGACAGACAGGCACCACACACACACACGAACACAGACGGAACCACACCGTGCAACTTTAAACAAACTCCCATCGTGACAATTCCAAAGAGTGTGCCTTGCTAGTGTTAGAGACACTAGGAGCTCGCACGGCTTCGGTGAAGGAACGGGTGCCACACACGATGAGGTAAATCACTAACTCTTCAAGAGTGAACCAACCTAGCGATTTCTCTCCTGAGAACCACTCCAGGGAAACAGACTCATGCGCTGAGGGTGGGGAATGATTCACAGCATCGGACGGGATGCTAAAACGAAGCAGAAGCACACCCCAAGAGGAGTAGTTTACGGAGCACTCCGTGCCGCATCTCTCGATGCAAACGGGCATTAAACCTCAAGGCAACTAGTTAAAAGGACGCTGGCCTCGGCCGGCAGACAGGCCCACACCAGAGGAGGAGGAGGCGACCGGCGGGCGCGCCGGCCGGACCGCTTCCACCGCGCTCGGGCTCGCGGAGGGAGGAGGGCGCCGAGGTCCCGCGCCCCCCGCCCCGGCGCTGCCTCCGCCCGGGCCGCGTGGCCTGGGCGCGCCTGGC
>NW_026590809.1:3638677-3697047 GCF_907164565.1 Psammomys obesus | reverse complement strand
AAACCGAAACCGCCCCCGGCAGCGCGCTTTCCCGCCTCGCCCAATCAGCGGCCGCCTTGCCTACGGCAGCCCGCGGGGATCGAAAAGGTCAGGCCGCCGCAGCGCGCTCGCTTCCGAGAGCCTGTGTAGCGGCGTCTGTGGCGCCCAGGGGCTGGAGGAAAGGTCCGGTATTCTGTTCTCTCTTTTGTGCGAGAAAAATCGAATAAAAAAGCAAAACCAAAAAGCTAGAAGTGATCTTTTGAGATTTCTTTACAGGAAAGAATACCTTGCAATCAAAGGAAACAGAAACTTAACAGTTAAAGTAACAGGCTGTTAAGTACCCAGAAATAGCCTTAAATAATTTAAAGCAAATAAAAGTTAAAAGCCTCAAGCTCTCAAACCGACTTCTGTATATTAATTAAATGTATGAGGTTTAAGTCACTGTTAGAGATTGTTTCCATGGCAATGTTGATACAAGAAATAATAAATCATTTAAGGCAGCTCTGAATTACAATGGCATCAATTGTAAAGATATTACAAATTAGTTTAATTGGAAATTGCATGCAGATACCCTAAGTGCCGTGGGAAGTTGGTCTGGGATAGTGCATGAATTCTTAGTGTATATTTTCTGTTTGTGGAAGGAAAAGATTACAGGAAGACTTAGTTTTTTTCTACACCCATGATCTCATTTATGTTTTATAGTCATAGTTTAATTTATATTTATTTAGAATGATATTTTAACTCCATTTCTGATGTTTAACCACCAACAAAATCATAATGACTCCCAACAACAGTTACACACTTCCGTTAAGTGTTACAGGACCGCAGATGCAGAATTGTCTTCTGAGACAGAAAATGGGTTCCTCCTTTTCCAAGTGCCTCCTACTGAAGGTGGAAAGAAACAGACCTTTGATTGGCATCAGGGACAGAGACAACTGGGTGAAACTTGGTTAAGAACACCGATACTGTTCTATTTCTCTGTAAAACCCTAGTTGTTGCAGGACCAAACAATCACAGACCTTCATAAGAGCATTTTAGGGTCTTGGAATATAAAATATAAAACTAAGAACATAAGCAAAGGTGCATTTAAATCAAATAACTGCCTGCAAAGAACAAACACACTATGCCCTAAAACTGTT
This sequence comes from Psammomys obesus, assembly GCF_907164565.1. Taxonomy (NCBI): domain Eukaryota; kingdom Metazoa; phylum Chordata; class Mammalia; order Rodentia; family Muridae; genus Psammomys; species Psammomys obesus. The sequence goes on along the minus strand of NW_026590809.1, from coordinate 3,695,929 downwards.
GTACAGATCAAATCTGGGGCTCAGCTGATAGCATGCTGGAGTGCGTGAGTGTCTCCAGAAACAGTGTGGGCAGTGGTGCACACCTCCAGTCCCAGCACCCAGCTGAGTGCAGGAGGGTCGGAAAGTCAACATCACCCTCAGCTACAAACGAGTTTGAGACCAGCCTGGGCTATTTGAGACCTTGCCTAAAAATAGTAATAATAACAACATTAATAACAATAATAATAAATTTTGAACTATGTTCTTCAGTGACTGTTTTAATTATTTCGTGTATGTGTATTACATATGTAGACTGAGATAGGTAGGTAGAGATGGATAGATTCACAGCTGCACAGCTGCTCCACTTTACCACCGAGCTGTGATTGATGCAGCCATTGAGGCAGTGGGAAGTCTGGGGGGCCCTGGGTCACCGGCAGAACAGACCTATAAAGTCCCAAGGCGACAAATGGCTGGGACAGCAAACTTATAAATACGCAGTTCTTCCAAGAAGCCTCTCAGCAGCCTAGAACTGGCCTTACGAAGCACCAGACAGCTTTCCACCGTCCATGTGTGCACTTTCCAGCATCTTTTACTATATTTGCTAGGAAAACACGTGTCAAACTTTTTCCAGATTCTGGTTCAAAAGCCAGTCTTCAAAATCCTGCACATAACTTTAATTTGTTAGGGAGAGCTTTTACCATCATGAAAATAATTCAGCAAAGCTTAGTTCAGTTTACTTAGCTCAGTGCTGCAGTTAATACGCCTGCACTGCCGTGCAGAGGCCTGGTTGGCTTCAGGATGCACACCCTGTCTCGATTTTGACACATGCATAAGAGCATATGTCCACAACTACAACACCATCGAGAATACTTTTGCAATCCTAAACATCCTCCGTGCTTTACCCACTTTATCTCTTCCTTCCTCTCAGCCAGTCACTCCTTTTTTTCCCCCTTTCTTGGTGACTTGCTAAAGGTCAGCCTGGTTGTGGCCAAGCTATGGCGATTACCCACAGAGGTGTTATAAATATGCCCAGGTAGATGTTCGTGTGGCATTAAATTTTGAAGTTTTAAACTTATTTTCATTTTTAATTTTAAAAAGGCTTTATTTACTTTATGTGTGCGACTGCTTTCCCTGCACGTGTGTGCGCACCACCTGTGTGCCTGGTGCCCGTGGATGCCAGAAGAGGGTGTCAGATCCCCTGCAGCGGGAGTTGCTGGTGATTGGGGTGCTGGGAACAGAACTTTGGTCTCCTGGAAGAGCCGAAGGCACTCCGAAACACTGACTTCTGTCTTCAGGCCCTGGAATTACGTTTTAAGCCATCCGGACGAACATCAAAGAGAACTGTTGCTGGGTCATGCAGTGTTTACTCTTGACTGTGGTGCTGTCTCCCCATTTCACATGTCCCCAGCAGTGAGCAGCGGCTTCTGTCACCCCTCACCCTTCACATCATGTCTCCAGTATTTTGGATTTGGGCCACTCTAAGAAGAACACTGCAGAATCTCACTGTTGTCCTAATGTGTAATATGACCTGCGATGTGGAGCATGTTTTCCCATGTGTGGTTTCCATCCTATGACTTCTTTAGTCATGTGTCTGTTCAGGCCTTTGGCCTTGTTTTGAATCAGTTTGTTCTTTTGTTGTTGAGTTATAGGCATTCTTTTTAGTTGCTAGATAATAACCCCTTGCCATTGTGTCTTTTGCAAATGTTTCCCCCCTGGTCTGCAACTTGTCTTCTCAATCTTCTAAAAGCTGTTATTCCTAAAACAGATAAACGTTGCTCTGAAATACTAAAGCACAATCTTGCCATGTCATTGTTAATTGTGTACCTCTACCATTCTTTGTGCCAATTGTGTGTGTGTGTGTGTGTGTGTGTGTGTGTGTGTGTGTGTGTGTGTCTCAGAGGGCAGTTGAGTGTCATTTCTTGGGATTTTAGCTGGGCTTTTTGGCTACTTTAGTGGGTTATTTTCCTATATCACCCCATTCTTTCCAACCTCCCAACACTAGGTAGAAGAGAAAGAAGGCCAGAGGGAAAGGAGGTATTGATCTTCTTAAACTACTTCCTCCTGATTAGGGACATCAAATTCCTTGGGTCGAGTTTGATCTTCATCATTAGGATATCATCAACCAGCAACCCAGCAAACAGCAAACAGGAACAGCAGCAGAAGCAGCAGCAACCAACGAGCAGCAGGAGAAAACGGGAAAAAGGAGGAGCTGCACAGGCTCTCTGGGAAGGGGGAAGGTCTTGTATTTATACCTTCCCAAGAGTCCCCAGAATTCCAAATGTAAACTATCTTCAGCTGGCAAAATCACCCTCTTGCCAGAGCGTGAGGCAAATCATAGTTAGCTGCTGTGGACAATTTGAAGGAGCCCCATTTCCCACACCTGGTAAAACAAAAACATATTCTAAACATAACTGGGCTTTTTAAGAATCTAAAATTCTCATTCCATGGGACCTATTTTTTGGGACAAGGCCTCTCACTGCGGTTTGGACATGTTTACTCAGTGAAGCTGACTAAGCCATGAGCCTTCTGGATCCACCTGCCTCTGCCTCCCCAGAACTGGGGTTACAAACATATGCCACCATGCCCAGCTGAGGATAAAGCTCAGGTCCTGTGTTTGCTCGGCAAGCACCTAACTGACTGAACCGTCTCCTCAGCCCCAAAGCAGTTTTTTGTTTTTTTTTTTTTTTTTTTTTTGTAGCCTTTGAAGAGCTATGCCCTTCAGTGTGACACGTTTAGAAGAGAAGGCCTCATGTCTGGCTTACTTCATGAAGTTCATGAAGCATACAACGGCCCTGTGAGTGTATGAGTGATTGGATGATAAAAACAGATACTAAACTGGATTGTCCAACATTTTCCATAGCATATTTGATTATTTAACATCAAGGTTGCACTTCCAAGAACATTGTTTGAGCCCTGCTTTAGCCAGTATGACACACTGGGGGTCACAGACCCTTCATGGACATTCAGCCTGGGTAATAAAGCCTCTAAGCCATCCTGCTCTCAGTCCACTCATCTGCCATTATCAAGGGATGTGTAAACTACTTGTTAAAGAAAGTGAGAAGGAAGGCACTCTAGATCTGATTCTAGAGTTGACTATTTTCTGAGATATTCATATTCATAGGCAAATGTCCAAGGAAAGGGACATTAGCTCCTTTTGGTTGCTGTGATAGAACATGACTAAGAGTGACTGTAGAAGAGTTTATATGGTTCCAGAGAGGGAGAGAGAGAGTCCGTCCATAATGGTTTGGAAGGCATAGCAGCAGGTTGCCAGAGCAGAAAGCTGAGAGATCACATCTTCATCCACATGCATGAAGCTGTGGGGCGGGGTAGGAGGGAGGGAAGGAAGGAGAGACAGAGACCAAGAGCAGACACAGACAGACACACATAGAAACAGACAGACACAGACACTGATGTAGACCAGATAGAGAGACAGACAGAGATATCAGAAAGCTGGGGCCAGCTGGCCAGGCTCTAGAAGCTGACTTCCCTGCCCCCAGTCCACACTCACTACACATAGGCACATAGGCCCAGTGATGTGCTTTTTCCAGCAAGGCTGGACCTCCTAAAAGCCCCACAATCTCCCCAAACAGCACCCTCAACTGCAGACCAAGTATTCAAATCTTTAAGCCTGTGGGAAATATTCATTCAAGCCACCCCAAAAGCCAGTCTTTTTTTTTTTTTTTACCTAAAAAAGAGTTTTCATTCTACATCAGGAGTACCTGGTTTCAGATAAAATATTTCCTAAATGTATGCAAGTGTTTGGACTTCGTCAACCATCATTTTGGTGTGACGGGCATTGCAGGTGGTAGGCTCTGGGTCTGAACCCTGTGAGCAAGGCTCCCCGAACGCCTTGCTGCTTTGTGCTCCGTGAACTCCAGGAAACCTCTTCCAGCTGTAATGTGCAGGGAAATCAGTCTGAAGCTGCCCTTGTGTTTTAATCAAGATGAACTTGGAAGGTGAACATTATAAGTGGGAGAAATTATTTATAATTTGGTAATAAAAGTTTATGTCTAACACTCCAAATTTCATACATCTGCTATGTGCTGGCTCTGGGATATAAAACAATTGAAGTTGCCTTTACATTTGGCCTTATATGAAAGGTCATAAATTAGAATGATAGCATTCGTCCTCTTTCTGAGCTCAGAAAATTTCCATATTAACATCTTCACCTCAAACATAAATGGTTACCCAGCCACAGAGAAGAGAAGAGAGTTGCATTGGCCTCTGTGAAATATAGTTTATGTTGGAAATCTGTGCTACACGTGCGGGCAGTGGCGCATTCCAGCCTCAGTAAAGCCAGTTTTACCACAGTGGAGCTAACTCAGACTGCACGGGCAACTTCAAGAAAGAGAGAACAGCATAGAAAACGAGACTATGTTAGCTATCAGCAAAGGGTTTCCAAGGTATGCAGTTATTTTAATGCTTAAAATGCATTTTAATATCTTTGAGGGGTCCCCCCTTCTAGAATACCTCTACCAGGTTGCTTAAAAATAAGCTTACTTTCAGTTTTCAAATGTTTCTTTCTAATGTGGTTTTAACTGATAATGTGACAATTTTGTTTTTTTTTTCTATACAGAAAAAAATACACAACTCATTTTATTATGACATATAATGACTAAATACCAAGATATTGATGAATTGGGCCCATGCTTTATGTTTAGACTTTCAAAAATTGTTTATAGCAAAACCCAGATGTCCTTAATTTTCTAGTGTGGAATATCAAACCCATATGCTTTGCTGATGTAGGCTGCTTTCACCATCCTGTTAGAGTAGTTAAAATATGGTGAACTATAAACAATCAGGATCGAGCTTAGAACAATCCCAGGACCCTGGACCCACAGAGAATACAGAATTTTAAGAGCAAATGTTAGTTCTCAGCGCCTCTTAGCACTAGAAGCTGTCTTTCTCATAGAGGATATAACCGCTGAAAATCACTGCTGGGTTAACGTGGCTTAGTTCATGAGGGCTGCTACAACACTATACTGTAGCCTGGGTTGGCCAGGCCATTTACAAGGAACAGCAGTGGGTTGCTCACAGTTCTCGAGGCTAGGAAGGCCTCGGCACTGCACTGTTTTCATCCTTCGCCGTAGAGCCAGAGGCAGGTGCAGCCCTGCACACGTGCACACGCGGCTACTTGGGAGGCGAAGGCGAGAGGGTAGCTCAAGCCACGAACTCAAGATCAGCTTGAGAAGCAGTGAAGACCTCATCTAATACATGAGGGAATGGTAACATCAGGGTGAGAATTGGGGAAGGAATGCCTTCATGAACTGTAACTACAGGTAATAATGCCTGCACCTTGAAAGTCTTCTTTATGCAGTCAGGTGAGAAGACTCCTCACTGTCTTCTGTTGGAAGGATCAGAACCTGCTGATTCATGTTGAAGACCTGAAACATCTTGTAGATGACACGGAATGGGGAAAGCGAGAGGACAAACACAGCTTCCAGTTTTATCAGTGACCAGGATAGATGCTACTGGCTTTAGTTCTATTTCAGTGGGTGTGTCAGAGACCAAGGGACTGGCTCATTCATTGCCTTGCTTAGGCTCCATCATCTCTAGATTGCCACATGCTCCTTTCAGAAAAGTTTACCTATTTTCCTCCTGACCGGCAAATAAAAGGTGCTCCTAAATACAAACTGATGACTAAATGACTAAATGAATGAGTCCTCAATTGGCCCCAGGAAGAGATTCTTTGAGTATCACAGACGTAGTAGGTATTAAATGAAGGAACTGATGTCTGCTAGGGAGTCCTACAGGAATTAGAACGTAAGTGCTCCTTGACTTTACTCTCAGCCCCAATCACACACAATTAATTAATAGATACATTCCTTCAGTGGTTAAGTACCCAAAACTGCCAACTACAGCCCAAGTCTGATTTCTCCGTCTTCTCTTCAGGAGCAGGAAATACATTAGGCCCTTCAACAACACGTTCGCTTTCCTAACCAACGGACACTCCAGTTCCTGGCCGGGAAGTTAACTGCTGAGGGGAAGAGAGGTAACTCCAAAGGTAAAATGCTTGCCAAAAACATGAGGACCTGACTTTGGATCCCCCATGCCTGTGTGAGAAGAGGTCAGGGGTGGCTGTGAGTGCTGGTGAGGCCAAGGCAGAACGAACAGGAGCTGTCCGGCCAGCCTAGCCACTTGGTGAGCTCCAGGTCCAATGAGAGACCCTGCCTCAAAGTACGGAAGTGAAGAAGTGATTGAGAAAGACGCTCGTCATCAAACTCACACACATACGCATGCACAAGAGCACGTGTACATACACACACACACAAACATATGTGCATACATCCACACACACACAAACATACGTGCATCTGTCCATGCACACGAAGTTAGCTAGATCAGATATTGATCAGATGTTAAGAAAGAATAGCGTGTTAGAGCTGCCACCCATGCCCAAATGGCTCGAATTACTCTACTGTAACTTACAGTGAGAATGTTCATAAACACTCAAAATTAAAAAAAAAAAATGGTACTGGAGGAACGCAAAGAAAATGGACCACTCCCTCAAAAAGAGAAGGAAGTGGGCTTTATTTTCTTAGAATGAGCCTAGGTGTTTCAGGCGGTAATTATTAGACTCCGCTACTTGGGGCAGAAGAAAGCTCAGGAAGCTGAGGGCCTGTTTTTTCACCATCAACATTTTTAAGTGCCGACCACCAGCAGTGTGTCATTGGCTTGGCATGCCTAGCTTTGCGTTACCTGACCAAGCAAGCAGAAAGCTCTGAATTTCATCCAAAGCTTCCAAAAATCATGCACACAAAATCCATGAAAAAGAGTGGACATTTTTCCCCGGCTATAGGTGCTGAATAAAGTAGGGGCTGAGATTAGTTACATCTTTTGACAATTTTCCCATTTTTTTTGTGCATACACACCAATGAATAAATGCAATTTTAAAGTTAAAAAAAAATAAAGAGTAAACTCCAATAATCTCAATATGGGAATCATTGAAAGCAGCTGAAGTCTGACTGTCTACCAAATGTTTCCCTTCGTTCTTACTGCAGCATAGTTTACAGTAGTGAGGGCATACAGTCAACCTAAGTGTCCATCATTACAGGAATAAATCACAAGATGAGGCAGGACTTACACTGAAATGCTGCTGGACTCTACAGAAGAAAACACACCATTTGTAACAACACAGAGCAGTCTGGTGAAATTAGGCAGTCACAAAGGACATTCCGTTCCCCCCATTGCTCCCAGTCCCACTCACAGCATCTAAAGGAGAAAGAGCCCGAAAGCACCACGGTGGTTGCCAGGAGCCAGGGAAGGACCATATGGAGCGTGGCTAGTGAGTGGGTAAGAAGCGTCAGTTGGTTGAGACGGACTTCCAGAGGTCTGCTGAGCAAGCCTGTGCTTTCGCATGTGAGATCTGTGGATGGACCACATCTTCAGTGCATGTGTATGCCAATAGGTGCTTGCTGTGGTAAGAACGATGGAGTTACAATAATGACGATGATAATAATGAGTTGCGGCTGCTTTTTAGAGGGGGAGGAAGTCCACGTGGGCTAATTTTATTCAGTTTTAATGTTCTACATGTTTGTAAAGTATCCGAGCCACTCGTTGCCACCCCTAAAAAGAAATCCGATGAAATCACTGAGATGATTCATTTTTTATCAACACTTTAGCAATGTATTTATTTATTCATGCTGAGGTCCGAACCCTGGGCTCTCCGCATGCTGCTCAGGTACCCTACCGAACTGGGCGCACAGCTCCTGTTTGAGCACTTGCTTCCACTCCTCAGGATGTAAGTATGCTTCATCCATGGACATGGATTCGAAGGCCAGGCCTTCCAGAGAAGGAAGCTCATGTCCCGTTCTTCTCAACAAACCTGCACTTGCTGTTGCTCCAACCCATCTAAACTCCAGTCGAAAGGTCATGCCCAGCCTGGAGAAACTGGTGGTTTATTAGTTATGTGTTTTAACTGAAGGTGGTCCAAGACTGAGAGTAAATATGAACATTTAATGAGACAGGTTTATTACCCTTAAGGAATAAGGCAAGTTTAATGAGATGTGGTCATCCGTTTATCATAAAAGTATGGCAGATTTTCTGTAAACAAGTGAGAGGAAATTACAATTTTTTTATTAAAAAAAATCTCAAAATTTGCCTCTTATTTCCTCATTTCCAGGAAATCAGAGTTCGAGGGTGGAGCTGCCTATTTATGTGTCTCTCAGCTCTTACACAGCATCACATTGTTGTATAATTTAGTTTTCTTAATTATAATCTATGAAAAACTTTACATACCCATGACTATAAAATAGTTTTCATAGCAGCATAATACTCCATAGCAACTTAACTTTTTTTGTAAGTTTTTTTTATTAATTACACTTTATTCACTTTGTATCCCCCCATAAGCCCCTCCCTCCACCCCTCCTGATCCCACCCTGCCACCCCCTTCTTCACGAATTCCCCTCCCCAAGTCCACTGATAGGGGAGGTCCTCCTCTCCTTCCTTCTGATCTTAGTCTATCAGATCTCATCAGGAGTGGCTGCATTGTCATCTTCTGTGGCCTGGTAAGGCTGCTCTCCCCTCAGGGGGAGGTGATCAAAGAGCAGGCCAATCGGATTATGTCAGAGGCAGTCCCTCTTCCCCTTACTATGGAACCCACTTGGACACTAAACTGCCATGGGCTACATCTGTGCAGGGATTCTAGATTATCTCCATGCATAGTACTTGGTTGGAGTATGAGTCTCTAGGAAGACCCCTGTGTTCAAATTTCTGGTTCTGTTGCTCTCCTTGTGAAGTTCCTGTCCTCTCCAGATCTTACTATTTCCCACTTCTTACATAAGATTCCATGCACTCTTCCCAACAGTTGTCCATAAGTCTCAGCATCTGCTATGATAGTCTGCAGACATTTAACATAGGATAAACCTACTAAAATCTATACATCTAAAGAAACTAATCAAGAGAGAGGACCCTGACTAAAATGCTCAATCCCCATCCCGAAAGGCAAAGAGGAAGGACATCAGAAGAAGAAAACAGGAAACAAGCTAGAAACCCGCCACAGAGGGCCTCTGAAAGGCTCCGCCCTGCAACTTAACTTTTTATTGTTAAACAACCATACAACACATATTTAAATATAAGTGCATGTGAGCATTCAACGAGGATATATTCATAGGTGTATACGTGTACAAACACAGATATGAAAACATCTCATCTGAGCATTTGCTGAGATAAAGCCCCCAATGTAGAATCACTATTTCTGGGGATTTGCATGTTTCACTGCTAGTGTTGTTATTTGGGGATTATGGGCGTGGGACCCGGAGCCTTAGGCATGCTTGCCCAACAGTCTACCAGCGAGTTCCGTTCCCAGAGAGCTGCAGATCTTAAATGCCAGTTATGCTCTTGGTAGTGCCCTAGTAAAGCCAATTTACGCTTGGTTCCTAGTAAATGAGAATACGTGAAGACAGCTACTTAAAAAAAAAAACAGTCTTCTGTGTAAATATTTGCTTTACTCTCCTGTGGAGTATAAGTTCCTAAAATACAAGGGAAAAACCGACCCACGATTATACCCCAAAACACCCAGTCACAGAGCTAACCACAGGGATTCTGAGTATTTGTAAATCTGCATGTTTGGACTTTTAAAGAGTAAGGATTGACCTATTTAGTGTGCCTGTGTGTGTGTGTGTGTGTGTGTGTGTGTGTGTGTGTGTGTGTGAAAGAGAGAGAGAGCACACTTATGCCATGACGTGTATGTGGATGCCAGAAGACAACTGTGGGAGTCAGTTTTTTTCTTCAGCTTTCTGTCTGCTCCAAGGCTTGAGCTCAGGCAGTCAGACTTGGCAGCAAGCACCTTTACTGGCTGACACATCTTGCCTGCCCTGTCTTTATATTTTAGGGGGCACTGAATTGAACTGTACATGCTTCAGACTACAGAGCCTGGAATTCTTTGCACAGCATTCAGAAAGCACTTCCTAGTTGACAGTTTCTCTCTGGGTACATTTTATGTCTATACATCCATTTGCCCCTCATATAAACCCTCAAAGTTATTAGTATCGTCACCAGGCTGTAAATGAATTGACTGAGGCTCCGCCAGTCACCTGCCCAGAGTCGCATGGCCAGTGTATTGCAGATCTGTGTACCCAGGAAGCTATTGTCTAGCGCTCACAGTCACGCAGTACACAGTTGTAATTGTAAACTGTGTGCCATAGCAGTCGTGGTCAAATATTGAGCTTCTTTTCTCTTGCCACCTGTGGCAATTTCAACCACCATTCGAAACAGCAACAGTTTATTATCTCTGAGTGTCTACGTACAAGTTTTGAACAGCCTGGATTTTCTGGCCCGGGGTGCTCTCAGAAAGTTGTAGTCAGATGGTGGCTCAATCCAAAGCAACCATAGGCATGTGTAGCTGAACCCTCGTGTGTGTGTGTGTGTGTGTGTGTGTGTGTGTGTGTGTGTGCGCGTGCATGTCTCGGTCTCTGTGTGTGTGTGCCCCACACGGTCCCTTCATGGGCTAGTTTCACTTTTTCACGGCACCACTGCCTCAGCAAACACCTAGCACTGAGGCGGAAAGCTCTCTGAATGAATACTCCAGCAAACAAGTTGGTAGTCTTCTGTGACCACCAGAAGCCACGTGTGTCCCTGCTCCACCTTCAAGAGAGCCACGAAGCACCTCCAGTTTCAAGGGGGCCTGTTGAAGCCACCTCTTCAATGGAGAAGGGGCAACGTCTTGTTGCAAGAGACCTTGTTGCCGCCTGCTTTGGGAAATGCCATCTGCTGACGACTTCTTCAGCCCGTGAGCAGCTTTAAAACTCCTGTTTTTTAATGCTGTGGAGCTGGTCACGTGTTTGCTGATTCATTCCAGTTTGTCAGCAACCTGCTTTTCTGACTGATAGAGTGCACTTAAGGAATGACACATCGGCAGCGTGTATTTACAGCGTGTATCTATAGTTTAGGGCCCTGGGACAAAAGGAACCGATCAGCCTGTGTGTAAATGGAGCCTGCGCCATGGCCTCTGTGCTCGGGGCTCTGGAGCTCTCTGTCGAGTTTCAAAGCATCCTCGGCTTCTAACAGAAATGACCCCATTGAGTGCCTGGCTTTAGCGCAGTCAGGAATTAGAGCCCGTCGCAGGGCTGCGGTCCCTTTGTTGGGCCATCTAGTCCAGTGCCTGCCCCTGCCAGCAGGCCAGCAGGAAGGGCTTGGCCCACCCTGCAATGCGGGATGCCCACTGCAGGGGCCCTTTCCTTTCAGCTGTGGTTTTCTTTACTGTAGAAGGCTGATTTGTGAAGAAGCTCCGAGGTTAGCTTCCTACTGGCCCTTGCTGTCGGTAGAAAAGGCAGTAGTTCCTCAGAGGGAAATGTTTGGAGCGATTGCCTCACTCTTTGTGGCCTGTGGGGGTGCTGTGCCGCTCGCTGAGTAGCTCCTCAGCGCCTGCTGTTAAGTCACCACACCTTTAGGAGCTGACTGGTCCCCGGTGGGCTGAGGGAGTCAGCAACCACTCAAGTGCCCGGCTTCCTCCTGCCAATGGCTCAGAGTACGTCTGCACTGGCTTCTTCAGTGTACACCCATGACTATGATTTCAAGCAGGAGAGGTGACCAATGAAAGCTTTTCTGGCTGCCTCTCTGGGGGACCCCACAGGACAGCTAGACTGAAGCGCTTTGTAGCCCAGAGCCAAATTCTGAAACTCCAGAGACTAGGGCTGCCTGGCAGGAAGGGCCGTTAAGTCATGGACTCCCCTAAGTGCTGATCAAATTTGATGCCTGGGATGGGAATTTGATTTGGTTTTGAATTTGTGGTTCACCTGGTGTAGGATCCCCGTGGGTAATTTTGAGGGTGATGGTGTCTGAACTGGTATTTCCCACATCAGCTCCCACATGGTGTCATTGGCTTGACATTGTTCCCTTTTGTAACATGATCTACATTTTTTTCCCAGCGTTAAAAAATATATATTCTAATTTATTCACTTAGTATCCCAGCTATAACCTCCTTGCCTGTCCCCTCCCAATCCTAAAATGGGGAAATGGAAACTGAAAATCCCCCTTGAGAACATTCTAGTTGGTTGGGCTAGACAGATGAGTGTCCCAAATTCCTCATCTTGCAAAGTGAAGAGGCGTCGTTGCTTTGAGGGGAGACAGCACATTGTTGATCCAGACACATGTGGGTGTTCTCAGTCGATGTTGTCATCTGGATTGGCTCCCCCATGAGACAGGGCCAGAGCAGGTCTGGTCAGGTGAGGTGGCAGGAGGGACAGCTGGGGCATGCCAGACTCCTGTTATCTCTGGAGAGTTATTTTGTTCTTGGTAATTGGATAGTTGGTTATAGAGACACGCCATCCTGGACTCCTCTGAGTGTGTTTCCTCGTTTGAATTAATCCGTTAATCCAATTGTGGCTTTATATCCACAAGTCAAACAGCCTGTACTAACTGAAGAATAGGGAAGCACCATTCATAGAGCTACTTCACAGTTTACCTTGGACAAGTCATAATGGCCAGTTTACGTAGCTCTATATTCAACCGTGACAGGAAGTGTCAGGTTGTTTTTTATCATTGGCGCATGTGATGCATACAAAGGTATTTAGAAGCCAACCCTTTCTGAATGCAAGAGAAATTAGTCCCAGCCCATGATAAGTTCTCTGTTGCGAGGTTTCAGAGGCGGGATTCTAGGAGTCCCATGCAGCTGGTTGCTTTGTTGTGCTCTCCCTGGATCATCTTCAATGACTTCCCACTAATCCTGGTGGCCACATTCATTGACAAGAATACAAGTACCTGAAATCAGATGTCCCCTTCAAAGCTCCGAAGTTAGATCGGATTTCTGATGCGTTCCCAAAGGCACCGTTAAGGAGCTCTGGCTTTCTTCACACATGACTGCAAGGCTGTTGGAGGGTTCATTTAGGTCTTAGGATCTGAGACTTCCCAGTTCTAAGGATCTCTGTGCCCCTGTCCATTTGCAAACAGTTCTCAAGTTTATAAATGCATTTGGTTACAGGGAGTGTTCTATGTCCTTCGCTTTTCCCCAGTCTTTTTATGTGGCGAGATAGAAATTCAGTCCCACCCTTCCTGGATCAGACTCCTTATATCTCACGTTACTTGATCAACTTGTGTGAAATAGGCAGGTCAAACACACTCTGGCCAGAGAGGATGTGCTACCAGTCTTTAAAAAAAAAAATGTGACAAGGAAGCTATATCCAACACAAGGACAGCTTCATTTGTGGACTGAAGGTGAATTGTGGGTTAAGTATTCCTTTGCCACTTTGCAGACTGGACACTCAAAATGGAAGGCCGCCGCTGCCCGCTGTGCCTCCTGGCACACTTCGAGGGCAGGCGTGGAGGGCGGGCGTGAAGTGCACGCCCCCATAAATTGTCCCCGTCCGGCACCTATCTGAGCTGTGCCAGCCTGCTTTGTTAAAGCCTGGATTTAAAAAAAAAAAACAAAACCTTTTTTTTTTAAAAAAACAAAACTATCTTTTCAAAATTTGCTTATATAACACTCAGCTAAGGCAATGTCTATTTATTTCTTCAAGTAGAGCCATTACTTGAAGTCTACCTCTGCCTTTGACAGTAAGACGGACCGCTTATCTTCATATTTTCATAATGAAAACTCCCAAGCTCGGGCTGCCGTGGCAGATTTACAACCCTTGAGCAGGAGAACTGACAGGCATTTTAATATGAAAGGAGATATGATGTCCTTAATGCACAATGATGTCACTTCTAACAGGGTAGAAGCGGCCGGAGCACTCAGTCACCATCAGGACTGCCTGGCTGGGGTGGAAGAGATCTTGTCACCCCCAAGGAGGGACTCATGCATGAAGAAAAGGGACCCACGACTAGATGCCGAGGCAACACAGAGACTGCGGTCACCGTCTTATTGTGGATGTACATTAGCTGCCGGAAGTTGATGCTAGAACTGGCCAGACAGAGCTGACCTTGAGAAGGTCCAGGGTGAGGCATGGTACTGTCATTAAAACCCTCTAGGGAATGTGCAAAGGAAAGCTAGATTGCCTGATGACTGTCTTCTCTGTCTTCTTTATCCTGCCCCAAAGTGGTCTCCGGGCTTAATGATCTTGACAGCTACACTATCCTCAGCTGCACGCCCCCATTGTTCCGCCGCAGAAATGACAGTAAGGAAATGCCACAGGCTCACGTCTTTTATTTGCAAATGAGACCTTAAAGGTTTAGCTTTGTATGGGAAAAATACTGGTTCTGGTTGTAAAAATAACTTCTTAGAGGTTGCTATTCAAAAGCCCTTGTGCTAAGCTCCTACTTATAAGTACCGCAGACTTGTGGCTGAGGAGGAGATATTGTGCCCGTGGAGGAAGGGTTTTAATGAGCAGCATCTAAAGCTGCACCCTAAGGGTTCTACCTGGGTGTGGCTGAGTTCTTGGAAAGGTGTCGGGAACACCTTCCACTGTAAGAGAATGGATTGAGTATTCTTGTCAAGGAAAACAGAACACTCAAAAGGCTGTTGATCAGCAAAACTCCCGGAAGTATGAGGGTTAACTGAAGAACTGAGGGTTCTGCCAGCTCAAAGGATAGCCAAGCACTTAAAATTTGCCAGCTCCATTAAATGTACTTCTCCTTAATTAAACGTAGACACATTCTGCTATCTACATGCTCAAAATTAAGTATCAAAGATTTATCGTCTAAAGGAGCCAAACAGCAAAGGCAAGGGTCAGAACTGACCAATATCACAAAGGACTATAATTTTTTTATTATGTTATTATCTAATTAATTTTAATGCACTGAGACAATGGTTATGAGCTTGGGCAGGCATTTCTGGGCTGTCTTCTTCCCTGCCGTTTGCAAGTTACAGGATAGCGGAAAGTTACCTAATTTTTTAGGTCTCAGTTTCATTGTACATAAAATGGGAAAATCATTTTAATACCTTTTTGCTGTCTGTGATAATGAATTAAACCAATAAATATGAGCCCATTCACTATTTTGTTCAGAGCAAAATTAATGTTAACGATGTAATATATGTTAGTTATTATTAAAAACAGGTAAATATTCATGTCAGTCACATTTATTACATGTAAAATTACACTATTTGCAATTAATGTAGAGATAATAACAGAAATTATTTTCACACGCCCGAGGCGAAGAAAGAGTTCGTTTGGGCTTATGGTTCCAGCGTGGTGGAGTCCACATGGTGGGAACAGGGCTGCAGGCGGCAGGCCTGGCAGCAGGGCAGGAAGCTGAGCGCTCACACTCTGAACACAGGCACAAATAAAAAAAACGGCTGGAAATGGAGCGAAACGTTCGCTTTCAGTGCCTTTCCACTGTGACACACTGCCTCTCCCGAGACACGGACATTTCTCACTCAAGCGACCACACGTTCTACACGTGAACACGGACCCATGCCTCATAAACACAGTTGGACACACACGTTTGGACACACACGTGTACACGCGTACACACACAGTGATCGAACAAACAAACGAACAAAAAACAAACCCCCATAGCTTTAGGATCTCGTGCTTCCTTGCTTGATGGGTTTGACTTGTGTGGACGGGACGGTCTATTCAAATCTTGATCCACTACCTCTCGGCTGCTTTCCACTCCCCCTGAGACCTCGTCTCAGTGACTCTCAAGCCCTGGGGCACATCAGAACCCCAGGGCACTTACTCTGACTTCAGAAAGTCTGGTGTGAATCTGGACGGGGTCCAGGTATCTGCAGACCTAACAGATCCGGTGACTCTGGTGGAGGTGGTGGTGCGCAGAGCTAACGGCGCACTCCGGCCCTGCGGCTTCCTGCTCCTGCTTCTCGCGGAGGAGAGGGGCGCCGGGCAGAAAGCTTTAGCTGGTTTCTGTTCTACGTGAAACTTGGAATGCCTTCCATTTAGAAGGTATATTCACGTTTGAAATGATACAAATTAGGGCTGAGCTGTAAAGGAAAGGGCAGATTTGTTTCGTTTTCTTTCTAAATTGTATTTATGTAT
This sequence comes from Psammomys obesus, assembly GCF_907164565.1. Classification (NCBI taxonomy): domain Eukaryota; kingdom Metazoa; phylum Chordata; class Mammalia; order Rodentia; family Muridae; genus Psammomys; species Psammomys obesus. The sequence continues at coordinate 3,680,081 of NW_026590809.1, read as the reverse complement.
TGGATATAAGTGGGTGTTTTGTCTGCAAATATGTCCGCAACATGCCTTACCAGAAGAGGGTGTTGGCTACTCTAACCTAGGCTGTGAGCCGCCAAGCGATGCTGGGAGTCAAACCCAGGTCCTCTAGAAAGCAGCCAGTGCTCTAAGCGGCTAAGCCATCTCTCCCAGACCTGCCCTTTTTTTTTTTTTTTTTTTTTTTTAATATATTGTGTGGGGTGGATGGGTGCCATGGCATGTATGTGGAGGTCAGAGGAAAGCTTTTGGGCATGGTTCTCACTTTTCGTTATTTGGATCCTGGGGATCAAACTCAGATTGCCTGGCTCAGCAGGGAGCACCTGAAAGGTGATCTATCTCACTACCCAAGGCAGATTTCTTTAGTCATCTCTTTTCTAGATTCCCAGGGGGAAAAAAGATGAAGGGTAACGTCAATGAGACTATAGGAGTAAAATAAATTACAGTGCTGTGCCTAGAATCTCGGCACAATCTTTGTGATTGTGCAGATGGAAAAGTACTCCTTGCTTTGTATTTGGGTCCTAAGTGAACAATGGAGCAGGAGAGGTACTTCAAGGTCTATAGATAAATATCAAACAGTAATCTTTGGACGTACGTGGTTATTTGTCCTATTGCTGGAAGAAAACACTGACAAAAGCAACCCAATGAAGAAAGGTCTATTTTAGGCCACAGTTTAAAAGTGTAGTGTAACAGGGCAGGTCACAGTAGCTTGACACAGCTGTCACTTTGCGTCTGCAATCAGGAAGCAGAGAGTGAGGGAAGGTAGCACATAGTTCAGTTTCTTCTGTTTTCGAGGGCTGGGACCACAGCCCATGGCAGCCGTCACAGCGGGCTGAGGTGGATCTTCTGTCTCTGTGAATCCGATGTGCAAGATCCCTCACAGATGTGCACAGAGGCTTGTCTCTCAGGTGTTTCTGGGTCCTGCGCAGTTGTCAAAATTAGCCATTACTCGTGGCAAGGTCATAAGGGGCTATTGTGGCCTCCAACTTTGATGATGGCCCACTTAGGCAGTCACTGGCAGACTTTCTGGACCATGTTTCAAGCCAGTCCTTGCCTTCCCGTTTATCTGTTCTCGTCACTTGTGTACAGCCACATAGGTGTCCCTTGTGCGTGGTTGCATATGTAGAGCAGAAACTGGCACAACTGCAGGATATGGTCAGCAGTCTTAGTAGTGAAACACTGGATCAAAATATTCACTAAAACCTCAGTTTATAACTATGAATAAAAAATCCACTTTCCAGTCTCTACAAATGTGCAAGGGTTGTAGAAAGCCTTAATCCCATCTGTCTTAGTCGCTGTTCTATTGCTGTGAAGAGACACCATGACCATGGAAACTGATAAAAAAAGAAAAAGCATTTAACCGTGGCTGGCTTAGTGTCAGAAGTTTAGTCCATTGCTGTCATGGCAGGAAGCACGGCAGCACACACAGGCAGACATGGTGCTGGAGAAGGAGCCGAGAGTTCTGCATCCTGATGCACAGGCAGCAGGACAAGACAGAACTGGGCCTGGATGGGCTTTTGAAACCCCAAAGACCACCCCCAGTGACATACAAGACCACACGTACTCTAACAAGGCCTCACCTCCTAATCCCTGTCAAGCAGCGCTTCCTCCCTAGTGACCAGCCATTCACATGTATGAGCCAATGGGGCATCCCTCTTCACACCACCACACGGTCATACAACAGGAATGAAGCTACACAATCTGAAAATTAGACCCTCTTCTTAAGCCTAACAGACTTGAAATCATAGCGTGAACTGCTGCCATAGGAGCTGGAGGTGGGAAGGAGAGTGAGTCACAAAATGTGAATTTCCTGTCAAGCCTTACATGTGGGCCTGTGGAATTCATATGCAGTTCATAAAAGATTTGGATACAGTAGCAGGTTTCCGAACATGTGACAAAAAAGCTTAATTTAAAATCAAACACGTAATTAACCCAAGGTATTTCTGGCAGCATTTGCTCTGTCTCATCATGTGACATTACTTCAGTCTTGGTTCTGAATGCAAATATGTGTACCTCGCCCTGCACATGCCTTCCTGTCTTGCAAAGCCAGCGACTGTGAAGCCTGGGCTTAGACTGAGACCGTTGGGTATTGTGACAGTAAAACCTGTTCATACGGTTTTCTGCTTCTGTAGAGACTCAATGGTTTATTTACAGAAAACAAAGACTTTCACCATTTCCTCACTGTCATATCTCAGAATGTAAGTATCAAATCTGGTTATTGGGGATTGCATCGTATCAGAATGTTTGATTTTAAGAATTGCTGTTTGAGTCACTGAATTGAGTTTCCTGAAAAATTAACCAGTCCATTGTAGTTTGAGATTGAGACAGAATTTCCAGCAATTTCTACAATGGCCCTAAGATATTTTTTCTTTTATTTCATATTTATATGAAGTACTATTTTCAGCATTGATGGTTATTAAATCAAAGTATTGATCAACCCTGAAAACAGCTAAAGATACTCTAATCCTGCCAGACTAAATTTTCAACTGAGATCTGACTCTTTAAGTAAAATAAACAAGCATTATTTCATTAATATGCAACTTTGCTTTCAACATTAATAAATGGTGAATTATATTAATTATATGTATACTAGATAATTATTTTACAATAATTTTTGTGTTTTCTTTCCAGTACATGTTTGATTTTTCTCATGTATCTAATATGCTTTTATATATCCTGGGTCCCATAAAGATTTCTCAGGCAAAAAGAGTCAAGGAAGAACTTTAAGCCCTGAACTGGGACTGGAGAGATAGCTCAGTGGTTAAGAACACATGCCGCTCTAGCAAAGGACCCACAAACACCTGTATCTCCAGCTCTAGGGGATCAAACGACCCCTTGTGGCCCCCACAGGCACTTACACTTACATGGGCATAACTAAACACTGATGCATGCATATACATAATTTGAAAATAATATCAGTCTTTTAAAAAAGAAGCCGGGCACTACAGCAGAAGACCAGCAGCACACCTGGCCACAGGAGCCAGTGACAGATCAGAGAAATAAGCTGTGATGCATGAACTTCTAGGGACTTGATGTGGACAGAGGGAGAGTTAAAAAAAAAAAAAAAAAGAAAACAGCGTGCAACAGTTACAAGAAGAAATGTCTGACATTTTTTTCATAATGGAAATACAAAACAAAGCACATGGGGAGTGTGTTTCACCAGTGGCTGCCGTGGAACATATCATTTTATATAATTATTGTGAGCTTGTAATAAAAATTTCAATACCAGGTTGGAGGAGGTAGGGACAGCCTTAAAGGACACCCACACTCTCATGAATCCTTCCTCCAGGAGATATATCAAATTCTCACAGAGAAGATCAGAAGAAAGAAAAATATCCTGTTTTGTTTCCAATGGTAAGAGGAAGAACGAATTCATTTTGTGACAGCCCAGAACAAGACCTGTCCTCCAGGAAGATCATTTAAGAACCCAATCAAAGTGACTTTTACCAGATCTTAACTGACTTGTAGAAATATAGACAGCAAAATCTAGTCTCTTCTCACTGTCCTTTTCCAGCTAAGAGGGAAGAGAAACGAGAAAAGTATTTGTGAAGGTCATAGTCAAGGGCACAGGAACACAGTGAGACAGCACCTCTAGGGTGCTTCTCTCCACACCTCACCAGCTCCTCAGGATGTCTCCGGAAATAATGAGGAATTTCACCTGAACCGTTCTTATAGTGCCCAATCCATGAAAATGTCAGACAAGAGGAGAAACAAAACAAGGGCACCTGGGATATCTTACCCCTGATATCTCCACTCATAGCAAAAAATAAACAGTCTAACACCTATGCAAATAAGCATAGAACCTTATAGTATTTACCAGACCCCTTAACTTAGCCTTTTTAGCTATCACATCATGGTTTACATGCATCAAAAAACCAACATGGTACATTAAAAACGATCAAATCAATCTGAGGAAAGAGCATCATCCCAGAAAGGGATGACAGAGATTTTGGAATGATGATTCTCAGGCATGCACATAAGTCATGCTTAATGTGTTGCAAGTCCTAAAGGGAAAAGTGAGTAACATGCACAACAGGTGGGCAATGTTAAAAGAAGACAGAAATTAAAAAAAAATAAATCAAAAGAAAGTGTTACAATCAAAGCCACCAAACAAAACCACTGGGCTTTTGAGAGGCTTTCAATGGACTAGACGTAGCTGAAGGAACAATCAGTAATATGGAAGATATGTCAGTGGAAATCTCCCAAAGGAAAACACAAAATGAAAAAAAATATATATATATATATTATAAAGACTATGTAAGAACTGTGGGGTGATGTGGCAATATTGACAGTTGCCTTATAAAGTCAGAGTCAGTCATACTGACTTTTTTGTTTTGCTTGATAAGACCTTGATTGGGCCTTTCTGTCTTTCTGATTCGTTCTGTTCTCTTTGATTAGCTCTTTCATATTTCAAGAAATTGTGAGATCCTGTACCAGACATGTTTACCGATGTGCTGCTGATCCTCTTGTAGATGACCCAAGAGGCTACAATGTGGCGGTGCTCAGGAACAGAGGGAACGACCAGAGACCATGGGCAGCCAGACTCTGTGAATCAAACCCAAAGTTGTTCTTGCCTCATCTACTGCTGGTGTGTATGCCTACCCAAGGGGCCATAACTATGAGAGAAAAGGTAGATGACATTGAGATTTGGGTGAGCTGTATAAGTTGGGTGAGTTTTGTTTGTTTTGTTTTAATCTTTTACATTCACTTAAGTCTTGGTCTGAAAATATCATTGCCACAGATAATTCTTGTTCTGACTTCATAAACTCACTCTAAAGAAATATTTTGGAACCTTTATTGTACTGATGTCACAAAAATATTACACAGCTAGATTAAGGTAGCCACCCAAACACTGTCCAGTCCCAAACTCTAAGCATCTCAGTGAAATTCTGTACAGTTGGAATGGCTATTCTGAAACCATGAAACTTTGCTTATAGTTTTACATTTTCACTATCAATTATATTTTTTGAATTTATCTACTACAAAAAGAGTAATGACAGAGTTGAAACTAGAAAAATAATTGGCTTTACATACTCTTCTACAACTCAAATGTCCTTTTGCCTGCAGTCTGTTTCCTCATGATCAACTATTTGCCTTTTGTGAACACCTTTCTAAATATAATACTAAATCTACAGGTCAGCTGCTTGCATATACACAAGCATGTGATTTAGGCTAGGATCTGAGGGAATGTAGGAGAAAATACAGGCATGAACTGGCCCCCAGCCCACTTGGCACACTGTGCTTCTAATTGGGGAGCATGGCACAGCATGCTCCTGAAGTCAGACACTGAATTCTGAAGCAGTGTGAGGAGCCGGTAGCTGGCCTGTGGACAAGTCAGCACTCCCCTTTCTCCTTTAATGCGTTTATACCTGGCAGTCTGAGCGCTCACTGTCCAGTCTGAAGTAATGTGCTAGCCAATCACAGCCCACAGGCCTCCATTACGTAAGTGGTTGCTCCTGTGCAATAAAGTAGACACCAGTCCCTGAAACCGTCTCCTGAGTAGTTTGTTTCTGTACTTTCATGGACTCATGAGCATTGCTGTCTTGTTGGGGAAGCCCAGGTAATGACAGCAAGAAAAACCTTGTGCATTTTTTCCTTTCTGAGTTTAGGTGACCTTGCTGAATATTATACATCTGAGTCCATTCATTTTACTGCAGATTTCGTGATTCTACTTTTCTCACATCTGAACAATATTCTGTTTTACATACGCCCCGCATTTTTATTATCCACTCATCTGTGGCTGCACATCTAGGTTAGTTCCATTTCCTTGCTATCACAAACAGAGTGGCCTAAGCATGGATAAAGATATCTCTCTGGTAGGACAGAGTTCTCTGGGTATATTTCCAGGAGTAGAATGGCTGGGGTGAGAAATAATTTTAAGTAAAATGTTAATTTCCTTCAAAAATCTAAATGGCAGGAGAAGCAAAAGGCAACCATTGATCCTTTACTCTAGAAGGGTTGTGCTGATGTGTGTCAGGTAATTTCACAGGCAACTCGGCCCCAAAATGCTTCATCCGTGTGGAAGAGCTTTAATCAATGTCGAGGAGACAAGATCTTCTGCCCTTTGCGTACCTGGTGCTCTTGACATGTCTGGTCTTACATGATTGGCAGTCTCGTCATCGTTGTCCAGCACTGTGTGCTAATTGATGTGAAGATAGTCGTGGTACTGGTGACGTGTATCAGGACAAAGATGACACCTGGCACAGCTCTGAGGCAAGACCACAGAAATATCCTTACCACGTGTCTTAAGCCCTCTGAGCTGCTGTAGCAGAAACACTACAGACTGAGTGGATTAGACAACAGAAATGTGTTTCTCCGAGTCTAGGTGTTAGGAAGTCTAAGGTGCCAGCAGATTCAAGGCTTGCTGAGGATGGTCCTCCTCATCTGCAGGTAGATGCCTCCCTTCTGCAGATCCTGCCACAGAGGACAGAAAGGCATCACCTTTATGCTCCGTCTTGCAAGGATATATCACACTCACGAGGCTCCACCCTTGTGACCTAATTCCCTCCCAAGGGCTCCACCTCCTGATATTGTCACACAGATAACTTAGGTTGAAATACATCGGTTGGTTTAGGGGGCACAAAGAAACAGTCCATCACACTGCCTGTGGCAGGGGTAAGCCCACCGCGGGTCCTGAGTGTCCCGTAGCATCATTGCTACTTGTGCTGTAGTGTGTGAGACCCTCAGCTGCGTTCACTCAGTGGCATCTTAGTGCTCTGCTCGTCCAGAGCAGACTGGAAGGATGGGTCCATTCCCCTCCCCCAGACAAAGAAACCACTTAGGGCAAATGGTGCAGAGTTTCCAAGGTCAGAGCTCCTCACTTGTACTTAAACCACCAAGTGCCTGGGGATGTTCTTGGCCTGTCTGTGCCATTATCTTCTTTTCCCTCTGTGGAACTTGGTAGGTGTGCTGGATAATTTCATGTCAATGCCACACAGGCTAAAGTCAGCTGAGAGGAGGGAATCTCCTGCCCAGATGCCTGCCCTGTTTGAGCTCCTGCCCTCGCTGCCTTTGATGAGCTGTTCTATGGAATTGTGAGTGAAATAAACCCTTTTCTCACCTCCTTGATTTTGCTCATGGTGTTTCATCACAGCAATAGTAATCTTAACTAAGACAGTAGACATAGGGAACACGGCGCTGTTATTTCTGCGCATGTGACAGTGATAAAACCCTTTGTGTGTAACTCAGGAATCTTCTATTCTTCACCATTAGCCATGGAACCACGGCAGAGTAAGTTGTCAGCTGCAAATGCGGCAGAACCTCAGGCCCTACGTAATTCCTGACAGCTACACCAAGACCAAGGGCTTCTTTTCTCTGGTAATAGCCATTGAGAAGAAAAGCTTTGCCAAGCTGCTAACTCCCTCCCAAGTGGTAGATACTTGCTGGCTACAGTGAAGATGCCACATCTGACCCAGGAACTCTGACGGAACGACGTCTTGGGGATAATTGCAGTAAGTGGTTCCTTGTCTGCCCCTATGATCCATCAGATTTTCCATGAAGCTAGAGGGTTAGACCTAAAGAGAATATTGCAGGAACCTCTTCAACTTTGATGACAGTGTTAATCCCCGTGATTCTTCAGGGCTTGTGCTGTGACGCTTGGAATTGTTGAGAGCTAGGACAGTTTTCAGGGTTAGCACGTGGTCAGTGGTTCTCAGTCGAGACGGATTTTGTCCTCCCAAGTGACATGGCAGTGTCTAGAATCAAATTTTGCTGTCATAAACAGATGTCACCGGCATTAGTGGGTGGAAGTAAAGGATCTATTAAATATCATATAATGCCAGGGAAAGCCCTCTGGCAAATCTCATCTGGTTCAAATGGCAGATGAGATGAGTTTGAAAACTTTGCACTTAGCCCTTCCTATAGCAGCGACCCCGACCCCACGAGGCAGGCAATCCAGACAAGGAGCCATCAGCGGCAGTCTACCATTTCCACATACATCTGGGAACCAGGAGGTCCTTGCGGAGTGGGTGCTTGAGTCCCTGAACAGAGCGATAAGTACTTGGTCTCCATAAGTCTGTCCTCCAGTGCAAGGCTGCGGCGCTGTTTCTTCCTGTGCGATGTAGGTGGCAGTCTTTGGAAACTCTAGGCTTCGCTCTTTTCCTAGTATCCGACCTCCTAAGCAATGTCTTTTTCTGGAAAGGGTGACTCAGAGGACTAGTTCCAGTACATGCGTGTGCTAAAGCGCCATTCTCAACCTGCGGGTGGCGACCCCTTCGGGGGCCGCTTATCAGATCTCCTACAGATCAGATATTTACACTGTAAATTACAACAGCAGCAAAATCACAGTTTTGAAGTGATGATGAAATTAATTTTATGGCTGGGAGTCACCACAACATGAGGAACTGTAGTAAAGGGTCAGAACCATTGCTCTAAAAAATCCAGAATCAATGGGTCTGCGTTGGTTAGGTGACTAGGCTCTGGAAACTTCTTAATGTCAGCCTTCTGGGATGACTGAACACCAAATCAGGCACCAGCATCATCCATTTCCCATTGCTCCACAGCCTCAAAGCCGGGCACCCGCTTTCATGCTGTAGCTGTGCTGCTGACAGTGGTCTTTAGGCCTACCTTCCCTTGATTGGTTACGACACTACTACCTGGTCCTTGACAGTTCCTATTCCTTTTCCCACCATGAATGCAAGAGCCCTGGTTCCTTACCAGCACTCCCTCTGTGGCTCTCTGAAAGGTAGCCTACCTGACTCTGTCCTACTTCCCATGTGAATGGAGTCCTTCTGAGAAACACACCAGGTGCTAGGCCTTACGAAGTAATTTCATTTCACATGCTTCATCGAAACTGAGGATCCTTTTGTCAAAACTGGGTCAAAAAAGTGCCAGTACCTCAGGGCTCAGGGGGTAAGAGCAGCTGGTGTGCAAGCATGAGGTTCTGAGTTCAAATCCCTAGCACCCTGCAAACAGCCAGGCTTGGCTGTGTACATGCCTGTAATACCAGAGGCATGCGGGGACCGAGGCTGCAGGATTGCTGAGGCTTGCGAGCCACCACCCTTGCTCCAAGTTCAGTGACAGAGCCAGGCTCAAGAGAGTTAGGCAGAGTATGCGCAGAGCAGGACACCTGCTGTCGTCTTCTGGCTTCCACATGCATGTACACACGTGACCTTCTCACACACACACTTCCAGTATCTTTCCTATGTCCCCTTTAGGCCACCGTGGTCAGTTGGCTTGAGGAAGCCATTGTACTAGCTTCAGGTGTCTCTGCAAGACTACTAAATTCAGAGTCACAAATTAGCCTGCCGTATCAGTCCCTGCTCAGATGCAGCATCTGCTTCCTGTAGTCTACACCCTGGAGATCCACTCCCTCGGGAGTCCGACAGGCACGTTCCCTTCTCAGCACTACCTTAGCCAGCGTCTGCTTCTTTCCTGGTGGAGCCTGCACGTCTACCAGGTACTTCGCTGAATTTCTATCCAGGGGGACATCATGGTGGCCTGGAGGGAGCCTCCAGAACAACTGTCACTCTGGAAGACACCTGCTTCCAGAGAGACTGTACCCACTCAAGCAAGGGGCGTTTCTTCAGCACTCACCGGGGACCACCCAACTCTGCCAGCCAGAACGATCTAGGCTCCTTTATGCAAATGTCCTCTAATCACATTTTTGCTTCCACTCTTCCTGTCATACCCTGACTTTGCCATAGGAGACCTATTGAAGTTGCACATCCAATTTTACCCCTCCCTTCTTCCCTCTTCTCTCCCTTCCTCCTTTCTTCTCTCCTTTCCTTCCTTCCTTCCTTCCTTCCTTCCTTCCTTCCTTCCTTCCTTCCTTCCTTCCTTCCTTCCATTTCTTTCTCTCCTAGACCACACATGTCCACAAAATCCAAAATTCTTACTTTAGGGCACCTTATACTGACTTTCTAACTAAACAAAGCCTGAAGTAAGTTTGTGAAAATGCTTTCCTTTGGGACTGCGTGATCCCAGGATAACCAGGCTCAAGGCAATAGGAAAATGGAGCCAAGAAGGGAAGAGGGGCAACAGACATCACTGCCGAGCCACAGCCTTGCAGGAAGACAACACAGTCTTTTTACCCTACGGTAAGCTTCCAGTCATACCAGGCCGGCTAGCTGGTTTCTGTTGTTTCTTCAGATCTCTTACTCGTGTTTATCCACCCTGTCTATGGTCTGGAAGTCTGACTGAAGGACCAATGACTTCTGTTTTCTAGCTTCTACTTGAGGTAACTAGTACAACGTGCTAAGAGGAAATCAAGGAGTGAGATAAGGTTGCGTGGTGGCTGTGTTCCCGGCACCACAGCACAGCTCCTACCGAACACCATCCCCACAGCAGTCGCACATCATCAGAAGGGCTCCCTCTTCTAGTCCCCTCAGCACCAGGATGTCCCAGGTGGCCTGGGTACAGTCTCCCTTCACCACAGTCCACGCTTTTGCCAAGAATCCCTTTCTAGGACTGCTTACCTGTTACAGGGTGCCTGCTGTTTCCTGCTGGGGCGCTAACGCACACAGAGGGAGACAGGACTAAGTGTTCACCCTCAGATCCTTCCAAAGAAAGGCCTGCTCCTCCTCAGCACTTACCAGTGTCTGTCGTTCTATGTAAGATAAAAGCTGTGTGCCGGTACAGCGGCATACTCTAAGCAGAAAGTAAAGGACTTCAGTTTTCAGTCGTTTGACGCTCATCAGGGAGAGTCACTGGGGCTCAGCTGGCCTCTTCCTCGGCTGGAGGGAGATGCCAGTGGTGCTCTCCAGGGGCAGAGATGGAGTTCTCATGTCCACCATCTGCCAGGGAAGGCCTGGAAGGAAAGAGGCAATAAAAAGAGCTAATTTACTCTTTTTGGGAAATTAGGCAAATCCCAACATTGATTTTAGGAAAGTGTAAAGAATATTACTCTGTGGCAAGCTTCCACAGACACTCTTAACCAAACGTAATTTGACCAATGACAACTCTAGAGGTAGGAGACCAATATGCTAGCTGCTCTCCATGTGTGGCTATTTACATTTGAATTAATTAAAGTTAAATATAATTAAACCCTCACTTCTCAGCCGCCCAGACACAGCAGGCAGGCTCAGGGTTGCGAGTGACAATTACCACAAAGTGTTTCTACTCTTCTAGAATATTCGTTTTTGGACACAGTCACGCCTAAAAACGTCTATTCTGTGTTTCTTTATGTTGTGCTTTGAAACTTATGCTATTTATCGAACTTCAAGACATTGAGCTAACAGATACCAGTATATTATTTTAAGTGTGGATGTGTGGTGGCTAATACCACCAATCATGAGGCTGAGGCAGGAGGATTGCTGTAAACTCAAAGCCAGCCTGGTTTATACAATGACATGAGAGCCTGTGTCAAAACAAAAACAAAACCAACCAACCAACCAACCAACAAAACCCATGTATGTATTATGTAATGTGTAGAAGTCAGGACTTTCTCTGCTTTGTGGTTCTGAGAAGAACACAAACTAGCTTATTCCTAAAACTGTAAGCTATTTATTTTAAACTTTGTGTAGCTTTTTTCTCCTTCTAGATGTCAATAGCAACGGCAGGGGAACTAAACTGGTCTTAAATTAATTCCTTCAAGAAGTGTAAGTATTTAAAAAGTTTTGTATAATATGTTCAAGATTTCTTCTGTTCTAAGACATTAATAGGAAAAGTTTTAAAATAAAAGTATGAAAATAAACAACTGATGCCGCTATTCCACCCTTCTGCTCGGCCTAAGGAACAACGAACTTGTCTGCTTCTTAGACTTGAGATTTGTTTGAAAACAACAGGAAAGTGACAGACACCAAGTGTTTTAGCCAAAATAAAACCATTCATTAAAAAGGGGGGGAGAGCCTATGACAGCCTGATAAAACTATCATTCTAATAGTAGAAAAATATTAGAATGAGTTGACACACAAGTAAACGAGAGCAAGGAGGGGGTTTCCCACTAGTGGCGCTCCCTGAGTGACGGTGTGCAGCGTGGTGTGTGCCTTTTATACGACTTCCATGAAACCACTTGGCGACTTTTCACTTTCAAACTCTGACCCCAAGGAGCTGGGCCTTCTCAGAACTGGCTGTCATCACGGCCAGCTGTAGGACCTTCTGCAAAAAACGTTAAGTTCCAGACTACACCGGAGGACACTGGGAGTAAGCTGTTGACGGCTTGATGTTGACATGTGGGTTTTCTGGACGAATCAAATCATGGAACGTGGGCAAAAAGGGAAATTGAGGTCATTTTGGTTAAAGTTAACTAAGGTTGGATGGCAGGTTTTGTTTTTTGTTTTTTTTTTCCAAAGATTTAAAAAAAAAAATCACAGCTTTTTTTGGAAAAGATTTTATGTGTACCTGTGTGTATCTATGCTTCTCTGTCTGTCTGTCTGTTTCTGTTTCTGTTTCTGTGTGTGTGTGTGTGTGTGTGTGTGTGTGTGTGTGTATGTTGTCTCCAGAAGCTGGAAGTGACCATCAGAATTCTTTGGAGAGGGAGTTATACCCCATGTGGGTGCTAGGATCCAAATTCCAGTCCTCTGATAGAGCAGTACGTGCCTTTAACCACTGAGACATCCCTTCAGCTCCACATTTTTTTTTTTAAATTGCAAAAACAATGCATGTGTATGTACACACAAAATACATGTGTGTACAACAATTTTTAAAAGAAGAGGCCATAAATTTGAAAGCAAGCAGCAGGGTAGGTTTTGAGGGAGAAATGATATAATTATATATAATCTTAAAATAGTTAAACATTAAGATAAATAGGTAAATTAGATTGGCATCTACAATTTGAAAGGGTGAAGAAGCTCAAGGCAGGGCTACACTTTAGGAACACATCATAGAGTATGTGAGAGATGTATAAGAGACTTGATCTGTTTGGTTACAGAACAAGGAAGCTTGTGCAGATTTCAGCCAGTGGTGGGACCCGGAGCAGCCGCCGCCTAGCTGGACACGCTTGCCCATTTCTGTGGTCCCAAACTCCGGAAAACGATACATGAAGATTGTGATCCTGGCATACACAGTGAGATCCTGTCTCAAAATCATCTCCAGCTCTATCGCCGCCGTCGTCGTCGTCGTCGTCGTCGTGTCTTCACCATTTGGTAACCCTGGTTTTCACAGTCAGTCTCAAGCAATTGCTATGGTGTTATTAAGCACAGCACTGGCGGGAGATGGACAGAGATTTTTCACCACACAGATTAGATGTGTACAAACAACATTAAGATGACAGAAAATAGAGAAGTGTGACTATTTATGGCTTTGGGTTTTTTTTTTAATAGAATTTTCTGATCTGCTGGCTTATGTAATTTAGTCTTTAACAGTACCTCTGTTTAACAGCCACAAGGAAGATCACAGTAAAGGACTGTCACCTGCTCTCAGCTCATTGGCTGGGTTAGGCTGACCCAGGCTCCAGAGCCCCACACCTTGGGTCTGATGTCCCCCAGGGACACTGGTTTGCTTGGTTGATGCTCCCTGGGAGGACTGAAAATCTGCTGAGCAAGGCCAGCTTTGACCCTCTGTCAACGAAGCTTCATTTTCTTCAGCAGATGGCAGAGGGAATTGCAATCCAGCTCCAGGAGGTTTTCTTGCATTTCCACAGACATCTTCTTCCTTGGTGTTGGTCCTTCTATGTTTTTGCTGGCCAAAAATGCCTACTGAATTTGTCCAAGGCTTCTAATTTTTTTGGCTGTGATTTGTTTTATCTTCATAATCCACTATCTTTTCTGAAATAAGATTTTTAGCTTTACATGGTTTTTAATCTTATTTAAAAATTTAAAATTATGTGTATGTATGCGTGTGTGTGTGTGTGTGTGTGTGTGTGTGTGTGTGTGCGCATTTGACTACAGGTGCCTGAGGAGGCCAGCATCTGAGATAGCCCTGGAGCTGGAGTTACAGGTACTTGAAAGCTGCTCTGTTTGGGTCCTGATAATCACTCTAAGTCCTCTGCAAGAGTACTCTGTGCTCTTTTTGTTTGTTTGGTTTGGTTTTTGGAAACAGGGTTTCTCTGTATAGCCTTGACTGTGCTGGACTCTTATAGACCAGGCTGGCCTCAAACTCACAGAGATCCGCCTGCCTCTGCCACTCCGAGTGCTGGGATTAAAGGTGAGAGGCACCAGGCCTGGCTTGCAGTACATTCTCTTAACTGCTAAGCCATCTCTCTAGCTCCTTATTTTTTAATTAAGAAAATTCTATGCACATTTATTTGCTATATCTGTATGAACACATGCCATGGTACACACGTGAGCTCAGAGGACAACTTGTGAGAGTTGGTTCTTTCCTTCTGCCCTGTGAGTCCCAGGGATTGAACTCAGTTACCAGGCTTGGTGGGAAAAGCCTTTTTCCACCGAGCCATCTTTCTAGCCCATGTTTCTTATTTTAGATTAATTATTATTATTATTTTTCTGTTTAAGGTGCTTAACCTGCACATGTGTATGCACCACGTCCATGCCTGGTGCCTGCAGAGGTCAAAGAAGGTGTTGGATCCAAGTCTGGGACTGGACTTGGATATGGTTGTGAAACACCTTGTGGGTCCTGGAACCAAGTCTGGGTCTTCGGAAGAGCAGCCAGCACTCTCGACCGCTGAGCCATCCTCTCAGCCCTGATGTTCGGAATTTCAAAACCAAGCAGACCTTCCAGAGGGAAACGAGGGAATACGGTGTGGTGCTCACCTGGACTGTCAGCTGGGGGTGTGGCATCCCCCGAGGCCCCCTCTGCTCGTGTCTACGAGGCTATGTCTAGAGAGGAGTAACTGAGTGGAGGAGAACCCGCCTGAGAGCAGGGGCACCTTCCCCCCAGCAGCCGAGACATAAAGAGGTCCAGGGAGAGGTAGCCTGCCTGCCTGTGCTCCTGTCTAAGCGAGCGCGTCTCTCACTGATGGTGCTATCCTCCTTGACATCAGACTGCAGCTCCTTCAGCTTTCCAATGTGGCTTGATCACGAGCGGACCCTCCAGGGGTCCCGCAGGCCACCAGCACTGGACTGGGGCTGCTGAAGCACCAAGCTTTGTCTATGGACTGAGGTGCTGCAGGGTTCTCAGCCTCTCTGGCTTGCGGCCAGCCTTGGTTGGACTACTGAGCCCCCATCATGTAAGCCAGTCTAATGAAGCCTATATTGGACAGGTTTTATTATCTGTGTACATTTATATTGCTATATTATATTACTTATTGTAGTATATTTATTATATGTGTGTGTACATACACATGCTTTATTGTTTCTGTTCCTCTAGAGAACTTTCTTGAATACAGATTGTTACATAAAAAAGAAAGAGTTGAGCTTACTCGCTACAGGAAAAGATATTGCTGACATTACTTACTATCCTTGTTTCCCCTTTCTCTAGGAGGCTCCTGGGTCACCTGAGCCTGTCTAACTTAGAGTAAGATGTATTATTAGCCAAGTTCTCAAAAAGGAGCTGGTTTGGGCTTTTCTTTCTCTGGGGAGAATACATTCTCATGGCTCCCTTTCACTTCTGAATGGCTGTAATTAGCAGCATCCCCCCCCCCCCCCGCCCCTTCTGCTTCCCATGGCCTCTTCTGTCACTGTGGCTGGTCTCAGGGGATAGAGCAGGGATCTTGCCGAGAGAGGGCAACACAACACAATGACACCTGTGAGGCCAGTGTGCTGGCTGAGTGGTGAAAAGGGTGCCATGTACGCCTGGTGATCTGCGTTCAATCTGTGGAAGGGAGAAGGAGGAAACCAAGCTCTCCTTTGACCACCACTTGTGTATGGTGACAAAGACCACAGCTCAGTCCAAAGTTGGACTTCTCAGCATGGGCTTACACATACCTTCACACACACACACACGCACAACACACAGTCACACACTAGAGTACAAAAAACACTCCCACACGCTCACACAGGCACACGCACTCACTCACACATTCATGTACACACACAAACATACTTACACATAGGCAATCACGCTCACACAGCCATGCATGCACACACACATAGTCTCTCACTCACACACAGGCACAATCGCACACATATACACTCACACGTGCATGAATGCGCACAATAGCTCACTCACACACACATGCACACACACACACACATGTGCGCACATATGCACACAGACTTAAGCATGTACACACTGACTCACAGTGCTTTTTTAAATGACGGGTTGGCAATGGTGTGCCCTTGTGACCAGCACCGGAGCTGCCCTGCGCCTAGGGAGCGGCGTCCCTGCCCATCTGAGTCCCTGCTGCCTCGCTGAGGACAGTTCACGGCCTGGGCAGGAAGAATAGCCTACGCCTCTTGTTTAGCCTTTCTCTGCACCATCTTACCCACATTGTGCCTTCTGCCTGAACAAGAGGGACTTTCAGTTCAAAGAACGATGCCACAGAATCTTGTGATTCTAATTTTTTTCCTCATAAGAAAGTGTGCAGAGGACGGAAATGGCATGGTAATGAAAGATTTCCATCAGATCTGGGTGGGAGAAGGCTTCAGCCTAGACATCTAGGCATGTCAGCACAGTCCCCTGTGCTGACTCCATGTGCCAGGACAAAGGAGAAGACAGTACCAAGGTCACTTTGACAACTCATCATTTTTAAGTGCTGTGTGTAGCTGGGCAAAACAAGGAAGACATAGCCTGAGATAGCTCAGGGAAGGCCAAGGCTGTCAGTTTTCATAAGAAAGAAGAGGCACTTGCATCTGGGAAACAAGATTCTTATCCAAGTAGCTGTTGGTTGAGAGAAACTTGCTAGCAGAGTGCTTGGGCAGTTGCCCGAGCTCCTGCATGGGGTGGGGGAGTGTTTCCAAGTGAGTCACGGGGGTGGAGCTAATGAGGTTGAGTGTCTATCATGCTTCTTATGTAGGGATGTCTGCTCCTGCGTGCCCTTGGCATTCCAAGGGCACAGATCAGCAAACTCAGAACAAGGGCATATAGCAAGTCAACCTGAGAGCATGCCCATCAAGCTGTGTCCATCCATCAGTTATGGATGAGTGACAACCCACGTTTTGTACAGAAGAGCTGAGTAAGAGAGATGCGGAGGACTGCTCTAAACACACAGTGGTGTGGACTCTTCCACACGGTCCTTACACCAGGTGGTGGTCTTCTCGACAACTCCACAATCAACATCCCAGGAGACAGTGCAGTTGAAGGACCCCAGCACTTCACAGCAGAAATACTGTCATCACAACACAAGACCAGATAAACAACTGCACTGATAGCTGCTGAAGAGGAAAGGTGCAACTCAACCTAGACATGATGCACTAAACCAAAATAATTGACGTTCAAGAAAGCTCCCATACGAAGACTTAACACCCACTCTTTTAACTGTTCCATCGTCTGTTGAATCAAATGGCCATTGTAGTGGTTTGAATAGTTATGGCCTCAACAGACTCATGTGTGTGAATGTGTGGCTCACAGGGAATGGCACTATTAGGAAGTGTGGCCCTGTTGGAGTAGGTGTGCTCTTGTGGAGAAAGTGTGTCACAGTGGGGCAGGCTTTGAGGTCTGTTATAAACTGAGGCTATGCCCAAGGTGGCACACAGTCTCCTTCTGCTGCTGTCAGATCAAGATGTAGAACTCTCTGCTCCTTCTCTAGCGCCATGTCTTCCTGCACACTGCCATGCTTCTCACCAGGACAATAATGGAGTAAATCTCTGAAATTGCAAGACAACTCCAGTTAAATGTTTTCCTCTATAAGAGGTGTCTCTTCACAGCAAGCTAAGACAGAAGTTGATACCAGGGACTGGGGTATTGAGGTGATAGGGCTGACCATGCTTTTGGCTAGAGGAATGTGGATTTTGGGTCTTAGAATTAAGAAACCAGTGGAATTCTTTAGGTGGGGTTTAATGGGCCATACTAGTAAAAACATGGAAGGCAGTGGTGCTGAGTGAATTGAACTGTGGGAGTCTGGCTCAAGAGGTTTCAAAGAAGAAGAATTTTAGTGTGCCTAGAGATCATTCTTGTGATATCGGTGAAGAATGTGGCTTTTTTGCACTTGTCTGAACAGTCTCCCTGAAGACTCTAGGCTAAGGTGAAGAGTTTTAGATTAGTTGCATTGGCAGAGGAAATCTCAAAATAGCCTAGAATAGACTCTGTCCTGTGGTTCACTCTTATGGGGAATGTTTTAATGGAATGGAACAAGCTTAGAAAATAAAAATACAAGATGTATGTTTTAAGGATTAAAGGGACACCAGAAAGTGTAATCTTGTGTTAAAAAAGATAGATTAAAGATAATAAATGGAATCAAGGATAATAAATAATAATAAATATGATCTTGGGATAAGATCTTATCCAGGTAAGCTTCCACCTTGTAAAAAGGAATTAAAGAATTAGGTTTGGGCATGGTGGTACAAGTCTTTAATACAAGCATTCAAGGGACAAGGGCAAGCACGTCTCTAAGTTCAAGGCCAGCCAACTATATAGAGCAAGTTCCAGGACAGCCAGGGTGTGAAGAAAACCATCAAAAACTGAACGCCAAAAACCTGAAATAAAAACCTTTCTAAGACAGAAGTTGGTACCAGGAACTGGGGTATTGCTGTGTTAGACCTGACCATGTTTTTGTCTGCAGGAATGTGGATTTGGGGACACTGTATTAAGAAAGCAGTGGAATTCTTTAGGTGGGGTTTAATGGGCCATACCAGTAGAAGCATGGAAGACACTGGTGCTACCTTTGTACTTTAACAAGGGGCCATGTTCCAGCTCCAGAAAGCAACAGAATTTGGCTGCTTTGACCATGTGGTTCTGGCTTTAGAGTCAAGGATAGAAGAAAGGGGTTATGGAATCTCCCTTCCCAACTAAGGAAAGCCACTGAGGCCAGGTGTGTGGCAGGGCTGTCCCCGTATGGAGGCCCAGAGAGGCCATTGTGTAAAGCGGTGAAGGTGAAGCCTGGATTGCCTTGGAGACCCCAGGATGTTAAAGATGCCAGAGCCATGGGATCCCTGACAAAGGAAGCTGCTAACAGGGAGTGGAACCAGCCCAAAAGAAAGAAGTGTGTTGCAGCCAACAAACTGAGAGGAGTTGGAGATTGAAGAGCACTTTGACTTCCAACATAGAAATGTTGAGTTTGCAGTTTGCCGGGCTTGTTGGTTTGGGTCATACTTTGGTCCAGCATTTCCTCACTATGCTCCCTTCCCTACATTTTGGACTGGTAATATATATACTGTGCCATTGTATGTTGAAAGTACGTGATCTACTTTTCTATTTTTATTTTACGGGGGATTACAGTTAAGAGCTTGCATAAATCTCAGAAGAGACTTTGAATTTTAAGCATTGTTGAGACTGTGATAAACTATGGGGACTTTTGAATTGGGCTAAGAGCATTTTTCATTTTGTTGTTACTACAAGCATACGGGGGGCGGGTGTGAGTGGGATGCGATCGTCTGAATGGGTGTGTCCTCCATAGACTCATGTGTTCCAATGCTTGACCCATATGTACTGTTAGGAGGGAACAGGACGGGGGCCTGTCATAGATGTCCTCTAAAAGGCTCCACCTACCAGAGGATGAAGCAGATGTTGAGACCCACATCCAAACTTTAGGCAGAGAGCAGGGTGTGTACAGAGGAGTGGGAGTGGGGACAGAGAAGGACCCAGAGAACAGGAGTCCATCAGAAGACCAGTAGCCAACAAGTCTGGACCCGGGGGGCTGGAGGACACTGATGACTAACCAAGGACCATGCATGGAGGGGACCTAGGTCCCCTCCTCAGAGGTAGCCGATGGGCAGCTCAGTCTCTATGTGGGTTCTATGTAAGGGGAGTAAGGGCTATGTCTAACATGGACTCTGTTGCCTGTTCTTCAATCTCTTCCCCCTGGCAAGGCAGCCTTGTCAGGCCACAGAGGAAGAGGATGCAGCCAGTCCTGATGAGGCTTGATGGACTGGGGTCAGTTGGTAGGGAGAAAGGCTCCCCCTATCTGAGGACCAGGGGAGGCATATGAGGGAGTAGAGGGAGGATGGGTGAGACCGGGATGAGATGAGGGAGGAGGCTGTGATTAGGATGGAAAGTGAATAATTTATTATTTAAGAATAATAATAAATTTAAATTTTAAAAGAACAAAAAACTTTTAAATCCACAATTACCTCTGACATTCTAGATATTGCAGTTCTACTCTGAGCTTCCCTTTATCATTTGTACTTCTAAAACAGCAGTGGTGGGTAATGGAGGCCTCATTCAGCTGCGGGTGGTTTCCCTGCACAATTCCGACCTCTTATTTACTCGACATCCAATTCCACATCCTCTCCTCAGAAGCACAGTTCTCTCAGCTCTCACAGTCTGACTGGTTGGCCCTGGGTTTTTAGGCACATCAGCAGAGTCTGTCTGTCACTTGAGGTTTCATTGGTGCACACTGTCTTGACTCAGTGTGATGGCAGCCCAGGTCACTTGCTAGTTACGTCTGTCATTGGCTCTGTCACCACAGTACTTAAGAGTGTCTTGGGTACACAAGATCAGCCAAGCTTTCCTGTGTTTGAATGCTCCTAAGGCTGCCCCTACGGAATATCACAAGTAGGTAGGTCGGAGAGGCCGAAAGTCATGGTCTTGTGGTGTATAGACTGGAACATTGGCAGGACCTTGTTTTTGTTTGTTTGTTTGTTTGTTTGTTTTATGAAACCTCTAAGGATGGAGAGTTTGGACTTCCAAGCTGCTTTCTGGATAACACAACTGATTTCTTTTGAGCTCTGCTGTGCTGGCTCAACTTACTTGTATTTTTCTCTAACTGTAGTTAGTTAATTGACTAGTTAACATCGGTGGGGCACAGAAGAAAGCAGGGCACAAAAAGTATGATCCTGTCACTGTCTGTGCCAAGGTTTGGCTATAATGAAAAACGCAGACAATAAGCCAGCACACAGGAGGTGGTGTGAGATAAAACTTCACGGTGGGAATAAGCAGGACCTCCCATAAGGGAACCAGATGTGGGAAGGAAGGCTGGTTTGGAAATGACATTGGTGTCAGGCCTGGGGAATGTCTCAGGGGGAGAGCACTTGTCTGGAAATGCTGGTTTCCAGGGTCTTGGCTCAGCATAAAAATAAAAGGTTATAAAAAAACAAACCACTTGCAAGGAGAGCATCTGCTGCAAAGGTAAGGATGTGGGAGGAGGTGAAACAGTACTCCAGAGAGGGCAAGGAAAGGGTTGAGCAAACGGCGGTGGGAGGACATGGTGCAGGCAGTCCAGATGGAATGTGAGCCAGTGAGGAGACACAGACGGAGCCCGAAATGAAGCCAGCCGCCCTTACAAGCAGGGCCTTGCAGCCACTGGTAGCTCTGGGAATGTGATTTGTAGGGACAGCGATTTAGATAGATGTGATCATATTTGCAAATTCAAAGTAGAGCAGGGTACCGGTGACCTCAGGAGAGTGGCCGGAATGGCGTCCCTGTCATTCAGGTGGAGGCTGGACTATGCAGTGGCAGTAGTGAGAAAGGTCAAGAGGAAGCTGACTCAAAGGCTTTTCTGGAAGGGAACTTGCAGGACCTGCTGCAGAGGACATCAGAGAAGAGAAAAAGCTCGGAATACCTGGATGTGACCAGGCCTTTCCACTGAGCCCCCAGGCCCCCTGCTTGTAGAGCAGTACACACTAGTCTACCATCCTGATACCCACTGCTCCCTCAGCTAGCCTCACTCAAATCCCCTGGTCACCATTAATACATCCTACATGGGACCTCTGACTGGCTAGATCTCAGAACTGCCAGCTGCTAGCTGAAGTCCGGGCTCCTGCTGGACCTTGGGCCTCTGTCTTGCCTTCCAGGTGAGAACTGGCTTTAGTATTCGGGCCTCCTGATGCTCAGCTGCTCTTGTTTTCCCGTTTACTCTAACCCACTGTGCTTAGGCCCGAACTCTGCTGACAAGCGTTCTGTCACAGTGCCAAGTCTACAGTTCCATGCATCTCAAAGGAGGATGAAACAAAAAGGACGAATCCAGATGACACACAGCAGAGCTCACATGAACCCCTCTGGAGATCTGACAGGACTCTTACCATAGGTTAGGGTTGAAGGAGTGTCACACAACCCCTGAGTGGGGCTAGAGGGGCAGCCTCCACTCAAGGAGCCCCTCGCCTCTTTACATCAGCCCCACCATAGGCACATGGGACAATGGAATAAAGATGAAGGGTTCTAACGTGAGCTATCCCTGGTGTAACTTAGATCTTACAAGCTGACCAAGGGGAAACAGCAGTTTTGTCCTCCTGGCAACTCAGAACTAACTTGAGTCCAGTTTTTACATCATGGAAGCTGAGTGCTTGTTTCCTGGAATAATCATCCTTTAGCTAAATGGCAGACACCCATCAGTGATCCATGCAAATGGTATGACATATTCCCTACTTGCTGCTTATGGCAGGAATAAGACACTGTCTTTACAAAAGTGGACTCCAGAGTGGAACAAGAGTTATGAGGAAGAGAAGGCACCATAACTGCCAAAGGTAGTGTTGGTACCCTTGGCATGACACTGCTCCAGATAGCTAGCTATGGCCTTGTCTCATCCTCCCAGATGGATAGATTAGCTCCTCCTCCTGCCCTTAGGGAATGCTCTTCCTGAGTTTGAATGACATGGGTCATGTGAATTTCAGGAGGATCGAGTCTTTTTCTGGGCTTTTGGAACTTGGGAGAATCTATGGCAGGCCCCTTTTGAAGAAGAACGGTTTAGGACATGAGACAAGTTGTAGAGGAAGCAGAGCTGCAAAAAGTTGCTTCATGTCTCCTACTCCTGCTTTTCTTGGAGAAGCCACAGGCACTTTCCTTGGTGGGTAACTTTATTATTTTTTTCTTGGAGTCTGTAGTCATAACTAACTTCAATCTGCTGTCTTATTTTACAAGTAAGAGTCTGGAGCCTTGAAGAAGTAATCATTTGCATGCAGTTACATGGGTAAGTGGTAATGGAGACAAAAGAAAAGTATTAAAAGCTACAAGGGAAAAAAGCCAAAAAACATATAATGGCAAACCTATCAGAATCACACCTGTTTTCAGCAGAGACCATAAAAACCAAGGCCTGGACAGATGTCTTACAAACCCTAAGAGACCACAGATGCCAGTCCAGACTATTATATCCAGCAAAACTTTCAATCATGATAGATAGAGAAAACAAGATATTCCAGGACAGAACCAAATTTCAACAATATCAATGCACAAACCCAGCCCTACAGAAGATACTAGAAGGAAAACTCCCACTCAGCGAGGTTAACTATACCCCCCCAAAACCCACGAGATATAAATAACTTCACTACAGCAAAACCAAAAGTAGACAAGCACACAAACACACTACCACAACGAAAATCAAAATAAAAGGAACTAATAGTTATTGATATTCAATGACTCAACATCAATGCACTCAACTTTCCAATTAAAAAACACAGACTAACAGAATGGATTCATAAACAGGATCCATCATTCTGCTGCATAGAAGAAACACACCTCAGTCACAAAGATAGACACTACCTGAGAGTACAGGGCTGGAAAAAAGTTTTCCAAATAAACAGATCCAAGAAACAAGCTGGAGTAGCCATTATAATATCTAATAAAATAGAATTTCAACAAAAATTAATCAAAAGACATGAGGAAAAGTACTTCATATTCATCAAAGGAAAATTTCACCAAGATGACATCTCAATTCTGAACATTTGTGTCCCAAATACAAGGGCACCCACATTTATATAAAAAAAACATTAATAAAGTTAAACCACACATAAGTCTCCACACATTAATAGTGGGAGACTTCTACATCCCACTCTCACCAAAGGACAGGTCATTGAAACGGAAACTAAACCAAGAAATAATGACACTAATAGATGTCATGGATCAAAGTGACCTAACCTAACAGACATTTACAGAACTTTTCATCCAAACACACACACACAAAATCTTCTCCAAAAGTAGCCATATAGTAGTCACAAAGCAAGCTTCAACACATACAAGAAGATTGAAATAATCTCGTGTATCCTATCAGACCACCATGGACTAAAGCTGGATCTCAACAACAACAGAAATAACAAAAAGCCTACACATGTATGGAAACTGAACAACTCTACTCAACAACTGGGTCAGAGAAGAAATAAAGAAAGAAATTAAATACTTTCTAAAATTGAGTGAAGGCACAATATACCCAAACTTATGGGACACAACGAAAGAAGTGCTAAGAGGAAAGTTCTTGGCACTAAGCGCCTTTGTAAAGAGATTGGAGACATCTCATAGAAGCAATTTAATGGCATGCCTGAAAACCCTAGAAAAACAGAAGCAGACACACCCAAGAGGATTAGATGGCTGGAAATAATCAAAGTCAGGGCTGAAATCAATATATTAGAAACAAAGAGAACAACAAGTCAACGAATCAACAAAACCAAGAGCTTGTTTGTTGTGAAAATCAGCAAGATAGACAAACCCTTAGCCAAACCAATTAAAAGGCAGAGAGAAACTATCCAAGTCAACAAAATCAGAAATGAAAAGGGGGATATAACTACAGACACTGAGGAAATCCAAATAACCATTAGGTCTTACTTCAAAAACCTATATGGTACAAAATTTGAAAATCTAAAGGAAATGGACAATTTTCTTGATAGATTCTACTTACCAAAGGTGAATCAAGATCAGGTAAAGAAATTAAATAGTCTATATAGCTCCTAAGAAAATAGAAGCAGTCGTCAAAAGTCACCCAACCAAAAAAAAAAAAAAAAAAAAAATCCCAGGGTCAGATGGTTTCAGTGCAGAATTCTACCAGACCTTCAAAAGGGAACTAACACCAATACTCCTCAAACTATCCCACAAAATAGAAACAGAAAGAACACTACCAAACTCAGTCTAGAAAGCTTTGATACCTAAACCACATGAGACCCAACAAAGAAAAAAAATTTCAGACCAATTTCCCTTATGAACATTGACATAAAAATACTCAATAAAATACTTGCAAACCAAAGCCAAGAACACATAAAAAATATTCACCATGACCAAATAGGCTTCACCCCAGACATGAAGGAATGGTTCATTATATAAAAATCCATTAGTGTAATCCACCATATAAGGAAATCAAAAGGGGAAGAAAATCTCCTTAGATGCTCAAAACACATTTGACAAAATTCAACACCTGTCCACATTTAAAGTCTTGGAGAGATCAGGGGTACAAGGCAGATACCTAAATATAATAAAGGCACTATACAGCAAGCCTATAGCCAACATCAAACTAAACAAAAAGCACAGGGAGTCTTATGGAAGAATGGGGGAAATTGAATGACCCAGAGAGGACAGGAGGTTCACAAAAGGATCACAACAGATCTAACAAATCTGGGCCCAAGGGTGCCTGAGGAGACTAATACAACAACCAAGGACCATGTGTGGAGAGGCCCCAAGCCCCCTGCTCAGAGATAACTGATAGGCAGCCCCAGTCTCCATGTAGGTCACCTAGTAAGGGGACCAGGTGTTGTCTCTGACATGAACTTTGTTGCCTGCTCTTTGATCACTTCCCCTGGGCAAGGCAGCCTTGCCAGGCCACAGAGGAAGTGGATGCAGGCAGTCCTGAAGAGCCTTCATAGTCTGGGGTCAGGTGATAAGGAAGGAAGGCTGCCTCTTTCTGAGGACCAGGGGACTCTGCTGGGAGAAGAGGGAAGGATGGTGGGACCAGAATGAAAAGAAGAAGGGGCTATGATCAGGATGCAAAATGAATAAATTAATAAAAAATTAAAACAAGAGGAACAAACAAACAAGCAAACAAAACCCCCACCATGATCAAAAGTAAATTGGGAGCTGGGCAGTGTTGGCACACGCCTTTAATCCCAGTACTCAGGGAGGCAAAGGCAGGAGGATCTCTGAATTCGAGGGCAGCCTGATCTACAAAAGCGTTCAAGACAGTCATAACTACAGAGAGAAACACTGTCTCAACAAACAAACAAACAAACAAACAACTCAAAAAAAAGTAAGTTGGAAAGGAAAGGTTTTATTTCAGCATAACTTACAGTCCATCACCAAAGAATGTCAGCAGGAATTCGAGGCAGAAACTAAAGCAGAGGCACTGAGGGGACACTGCCTACTGCCTTGCTCCTTCTCAAGCTTGGTCGGCATGCTTTCCCATACAACCTAGTCCCACCTTGCCCAGAGGTGGGACCACCAGAAGGAGGCCATGCCCTCTCATAGCCATCATTGACTAAGACAATATCCCACAGGCTTCCCACAGGCCAGGCTGGTGGGAACATGTCCTCAACAAGGTTCCTGCTTCTCAAATGACTCAAGCCTATGTCAAGTTGACAAAAAAACACACCAGGATAAAAATATTGTCAAACTACAAGCTTAACGGGAGACACATACCTTCCCAAACTTGGCAGGTTGGCTATTTGAAAATAGAGAGCTTCATAAGAGAGTTTGAATCACGAACAATTAACAAGCTAGTCAAAATACAAAAACTAGACATTCTTTCCAAAACCTCACAGTACATTTTAAAATGCTATTATGTATCAGGCCATGAAAAAAATCTCAATAAAGTCCAAATATTACATACAATCACATTCCCTGATCATTGAGCAAGAAAATTTATGTCAAGAATGAAATATAAAATCTAATGACCTGGGGAGAGAATATTTTAATAATTCTGGGGAAAAAAAGAGTTAAAAAATGAGGTGTGTCTGCAAGTGTGACTTCGGCTATGTCACTAAACCAAATAAAATACAGTACATATTATACAATGCTTTATAAAGCAATTGAATTTTATGTATATGTATGTGTACATACATGTATATTAAATGCAAAAAAAAGCTTCCTGAAAGAATGCACATAGAGCTGTTGTCATTGGATGTCTTAAGAGGGAGGAGAAACAGGTCAGAGGCAGAGAGCAGAGTTTGAAAGCAGTTTAAGTCACACATAATTAAGAAGGTAGCCAATATTCATAGCTATATATTCTTTACAAGCCCCTAAGTAGTATTTTAAAAAATATATTTAAAAAATATATCAGCCATGAAGAAACTTTAATAAATTTTAAAGATTACACACAGACTATGCTGTGTTTTGTGTTGGATTTTCTTTCCAAATAAAGAATTACAATAAGGGTAATATTTTTTATTATTTTGTTATTAAAAATAATCACCATTACAAAACCACAAATCTTCCGAGTGATTCTAAGAATATCCCTCTGACACACACATAAATAAAGATAGTCTTGAGAGTGGAAAAGCATTTTTTAAAATAATGGAACTAAAGCACAGTATTTTTTTAAAATGATGATATGTAAATGAGTTACGCCTACCCATTGATGAAGATGTCTGTCAAGTTGGATTAAAAAGAAAATCCAATGTTGTGTTTACATAAATAATCCTTACAAGATTAGCACTTAAGGAAAGCAAAACAATAGAACCAAACAACGGCATGACTTGAAAGTGTATACAGAAAGAAGCAGGGGTCTCCATCTCAATATCAGATTAAGTACTAAGCAAAACAAGCGGGATTTTCTAGTGTTTTCTAGTAATTTGTTGTGAAGATACACATGAGCATGTGCGTGGATAATGCATAGAAAAGATATTTCCTGACACTGAATCTGGACTTCTATACGGACCAATTAATTGTTTAAACTATGACACTGTCATCACCAGCCTAGTTCGCCTGCACGTACTGTGCACACAGCTCTCCCCAAACAATGCACCTAGCAACCTGAGAGCCCTCCGGACCACTCCCCCACCCATGAAGCTGCATATAATCCCATCTCTGGATAGTACAACAATCAAATTTGGACAGTTTTTATTCCGCTGTCTCCCCAGCGTATCAGGGTATGAGGGCAGCAGAAATCTATCTCACCTAAACTGGTTTTGGGTGGATGCGCATCGGGTAAGCCTGTGTCCTCTACACTCTCAGTGACCACACTAGCTCACCCTACTTGTCAAACGGACACAGCCTAGAGACATCTGAGAGGAAAACCTGGACTGAGGAATTGCCTCGACCAGAATGGCCTGTGTCTTGGGTTTTATAAGAAAGCTAGCCAAGCATGGTCCATTAGAGCAAGCCAGGAGCAGTGGTCAAGGTTCCTGCCTTGAGATCTGAAGGTGGAGCCAAGCAAATCCTTCCCTCACTGAAGTCGCTTTTGATGAGAGAATTTTATCATAGCGGCAAAGGAAACTAAGAAAATCACATCTCTACGGAACCCAGGCCAGGTCCTCCACTCAGAAACTTCCAACCAAGCAGGCTTTCACTCACGGAATGTCCATGCTCGGCTGATTTGCATGAGCCTGATTACGTAGGTAACCAGATTGGAATAACCTGATTGGTTATTCTCTATGTTTCCAAGCCCAGCTTCTCGCTGGTGGTTTTTCTCTGGAGGACTTTGGAGAAAATGAGTCACTTGGACTCATTGATGATAGACTCTCTTTAAAAGATCGTGGAAATGGCACAACTGGAAAAACAGAATCCAACTCCTGTCAGGTTGGATCCTGTGAGCAAATTCCTGGACTAAGTGACCTGGCACTTTTCTAAACAGAGTATATGGCGAGTTAGCCGGCCACGCACACAGATGTCTGCTAGCCAATGTCTTCATCCGCCGTGGTGAGCACCGCTGCCTTTTTTTGTCCTGATAAAGTGGCTGCTGCTTCTTCATCATACAAGCGTGGGCACTGCAAAACAATTCTCACCAAGCATTCCCCAGCAAAGAGAGAAATGCCCATGCTTAAATAACCTCCTTCACCATTCAGCCAGGAAGCCCGTGACTCGGAACAGAGGACAGAGGGGCCCAACACCAAGTGTGCTACAAACATATTTCTTGTCCAATCTCTGGCACAGGCCTGGGCAGAGCAACAGTTCTAGTCAGTGCCATCCAAACTTGCTGTCAATAACGGGAATCAGAGCACAACAGGCGAGAGATCGCTGTGTGCTCTCCAACTGCCTCCATCATACACACCACGGTCCTGGTCTCCGTCCTGCTTCTGGGGTGATGAATATGTGAGGCTTCTCCTGTGCCTGTCCAGCAAAATACATTGCTCCTTACAGCAAAATGAAACTGTATGTTGGGGTTCTGTACAGCACACAGGTTAACATTTTCTAGCTATTCGCTGGAATTAATCCCATTAAAAGAAAATGAACCTCACACCGGCTTTTTAAAGGAATGAATTCTGAGTCTGATAGATGCTTTGCTCCATCCAGTCTCCCTCTCCCTTGACTTAAAAGCTCAGCACCAAACACAAGAGCTTGAGTTGCTTCAGAACCTCTTGTCTGAGGAGTTTATCATCTGAACTCCACAGATCTTCCTCCCCCGCCCCTCAAAACTGCAAGGAAAATAAGAGCTAATGTGAATGGTTATTGCGAGAAGACTCCATTAGATGCTCTCTTCTGTTGATATGGGACGACAGCAAGAGCCCAAGAGACCAGGAGTGTCTGTGGGCACAGGGAGGGGAGACGGAGAAGCACTGTTATTGAAAAACCAGGAGAGCCAAAAATATTAAATCAGGAAAAGGAGATTTTCGTCTTTTCACATTAACGGTTAAGAAAAGAATTTCACAGAATTCAAAAGCAAATGAATCCAGGAACTGACTGGCACTGGCTGTGGTCAGTGGCCAGATTGAGAAATCCCATGGTGAGCCTTCATCCCTCACACCACACAAAACTGTACTTCATGACAGAGACAGTCCAAGGAGGCCAGAAATGGGGTGGCGCGAATCTGAACCCAACAATCTGGCCAAGAGTTTTGATGCATAGGTCTTCACGAACAAAACCACGATCCGAATGTTATGATTGATGTTTTAAAGAAGAGGGCAGGGGCTGGGCGCAAGAAGCAGCCTACAAGGCGCCCTCTGGATTGGAATTTTCTATGCTCTTTGCCTGCTGCCAGAGATAGATCATCTGTGGAGGTGCGGTCAGGGTGCTCTTTCTACCCACATCCCTGCTCATGTTCTCCCCGTGACACTGATGCTCCCACCATGAGCAAAATCTCCACAGATATGCAGAGACAAGAGAACCCAAAGCCCACCTTGGCAGGCTCCCAAAGAGCCTTCCTCTTGTTTCCGGTCAACTCCACAACACCAGGGGTTCTCATGACCCTCAGTCCTTTAACCGTGCTTTACTGGAGGCCTCCTCAGTCAAAATGGCAGACTGACCAGAGAACAGAGGTGCCCTATGGGAGACAATGTCCCTTTCTGAGAAGCGCTTGCCCTGGCCACATGGGTATTTCTCAAGAGTCCCCTGAATACTGTCTTTCTAAGTTGCCATAAGGTTTTCGTTCTCTGATGGTTTTGCTTGTATGATCTCAACTATTTCTAGACTTTCTTATTTTCCTGTGTAATCTTGCAAAGAAGAGAACTGACAGTGTACAGTTCTGTGTTCCTTGTATCCCAAAAACTCCAAGTAACTCTCTGGGTTACCTTGAAAATGGGGCAGAGCAACATGCTTATGTGTGGTATCCTATAAAATGCAGAGACCCACCAGACTGGACCTGCTTCAGGCTGGGCTCTTCTGCCATGGCCCTGGAGAAGCATCCCAGCACCCCAGGAAACGGGTCTGAAGTGGTAGGCCCTTTCTCTTTCAGGGCACATGATCCTTCTCTTCTTATTCCCGCCAAGTCACCCAGGATTCCGAGGTTCTGCTCACCCTTTCCTGGCAGGATGCTGCCGGGCATCTAGCTAGCCTGTTGTGTTCTTCAGGGTGGCGAGTTTTTCAGAATAGTATATATTGCTTTGTGGAATAAAGCTGGGCGTTTTTATAAAGCTCTGAGCCAAAATAGTGACAGTGTTTACTATTTTACCAGGTGGAAGCAGTCTTGGCCCTTGTCTCTATTTAATAGGCTAGAGCAGGGGTCAGCAAAGTATAGTCAGAGGCAGAGTCAGGCCTACTGCCTTCCTACATGCTTATATTGTTAACAGTCTTTAATTTCTCTTCAGGACACTGCAGAGGCGGAACCCAAGGCTTCACACGTGCCATGTAAGGGTTCTCCTACTGCGCTGTACCCGCAGCCCCTAGCCTTTAGTTCTGGGAGTAGTGTTTGTTTGTTGGAAGAGTTGAGCAGACAGCACAGCAGTTTTCGTGTGGCTGATTCTCCTGTTACTAACGTATGTGTATGGCACATTTGCTATAAGCAAGGAACCAGTGTTGATGCACTGCTTGTAAACACAGTCCACAGTCCCTTTTCTGTCCCAATATGCACCCCCACAGTACCTCCCTGCAGTCATCTTCCTTCCACTGCATGCTGCCACACAGCGGCCCAGATTCTCTGTGTTTCTAACATGCTTGCGATTGTGACTAGTGACTAGGTTCTTCGCACAGTGCTCCTCCACCAGAATGTGTTTGATGGTTTTCTGCTCGTTAGAATGGAGACAAAGAATCCCAGGGAAAAGATCACGAGTGTAAAGGATCCTTTTTATCACAGTCCACCTGTGGTGCAGATGATGGACATGAACAATGGCTTTGATGGCTGGCTGGACCACCGTGTGCCATGGTTCCCCCTGTAGGGTTATGAATCCTGCCTTTCTGTACTGCATTTTCTGAGAAGTGGTCATACACGGCTCACATGCTGTCCCTGAGAACCTGAACTAACAAATGACACCAACTTTCTGCCTTGGGAAGCTGGAGGCTTTCATCATCTTCCACCCTACCCTCCTACTCCTATGATAGAGTCTCTACCAGCTCATGAGCTTCAAATTTGGTCTTGGGTAGCAGCCTAATTGGTCATCCCAAGCTTCATGCCTCCAATTTAGGTGAATGCACAAGAGAGAAGCCCCTTACCCTTCTAGTTGAGGGGAGCAATTACTCCCTCAGAGACTAATACAGTTGCGTTGACTCCTTAAATATGAAAACAGGGGCCATGTGCTACATGGTGGTCCAGATGATGGGAATCTGTGATAATAGCTCTCTCCCAGACATCTTAGAAGCCTGGTCAGGAGATGTCCAGTATTCTTTCACAGTTGTTTCTGAAGATGGTTGGTGGATGCATTGGGAAGCTGTCCTGTGGTTGAATCTTAGATATAGTGCCTCATGCTTGTGTCGCCCTGGAGGAGTGGTTCTCAGCCTCCCTAGTGCTATGACCTGACCCTTTAATACAGTTCCTCATGTTGACCCTCAATCATAAAATTATTTTTATTGCTACGTCATAACTGTAATTTTGTTACTGTTATGAACTGCAATGTAAATATCTGATATATGACTCCCGTGAAAGGGTTGTCTGACCTCCAAGGGGTTCAGACCTGCAGATTAGAAGAGTCTTCTACTCTCTAAACCTCTTCCTAGCAAGCTTTGTGTGAGAGTCAAGTTAAATAATATGCAAGAACTCAACATATAGATTTCTTAATAGATTACTAAAGAGTGGATTATCCCCACCCTCATGATCTCTGGGCTCAGAGCTTTGGGTTAGTATTATTCAACGCTTGTCATTCACCTGGCCTCACCCCTGCCTGCCTGTCTACTTTGTCTAGAATCAGATCCTTCCTGTATTTCAACATCAATAGGCATACTCCACTGCCACCGTGCACGTCTTACCAGGCGTCTGAGTAATACATCTCAGATGGAGAAATAAAAACTCCACAGCATTGCTCCTAAAGCTCATGGCTTGGAGTCCATCAGAAGAATTCTCCTCAACTAAACTCTGCTCTCCAACATTTGTTGGTCACTATAGGCTAAGGACACTTCACTTCTGCCCTCTGCCTTCTGCCCTCTGCCCTTTGCCCCTGTGCACTCCTCATTTTCCACTTCTACCCTCTTAGACCTACTTCTTCCCTAAGGAAGCTATAAAATCTATTAAAGAAGAAGGAGGAGGGAGGAGGAGAAGAAGGAGGAGGAGAGGGGAAAGAGGAGGAAATGGAAAGTGGGAGGAGAAGGAGGAGAGAGAAGTGGGGGGAAGAGGAGGAAGAGCAATGAAGATGAAAAAGAAGTAGTCTTCGTCCCTGGAGAGCAGACTAGCTTTTCTCTGCCTTAGTCTGTTTCCTTCAAAACAAGCAGGTCCCTCCCTGTTTTGCTTAATCATAAAGCCTGTTCTGACATCTTCCAATCAAAAGGATAGTCTCCCAGGAAATGAGTTCGCTCTCCACCAGTACTGTGACAGGCACAAACTCTCAGAAGATTTTAGAAATTACAGAGTTCTTGCTAAAACAGACTGTTTTAAAGTGCCATAATGTTATCTAATACCTTCAATGCTGATTTTTTTTTAAAAGGACAGAGTTCCCAAACTACCTTCTACCATTCTACCCTGTCCCCTAACATAACTGTGTTTGGAGGTAGGGAGAAATGAGTGGTCTGAGATAATTAGTGGCCTAGTGCCCTTGGGTTCTAATGCCTCTGTCCTCCTTGTTTTATTATTAACCTAATACCTGCGTCAAGTCTAATGGAGGCTTCCAACATGACTCAGAGTACTGGCATCATGGGCTAGATAGAGCTACTTCAATCAGCTCTGTGACGAACTACCCAGAAACCGGAGATAACTTTTCCCACACCAATGACAGCAATGAGCATTTTCTTGTCCAGCTTCTTCCTCTAGACTGAGAACCTAGGACACCAGCA
Organism: Psammomys obesus; assembly: GCF_907164565.1. NCBI lineage: Eukaryota > Metazoa > Chordata > Mammalia > Rodentia > Muridae > Psammomys > Psammomys obesus. Next base: position 3,646,781 of record NW_026590809.1, on the reverse strand, counting down.
TTTGTGTTTCCATGGTAGCTGATATGTCGCAGCATCTCAGAGCAAATTCACAGACTCTGCAGAACTGAAACTGTAGGTCAGTGTTAGGTCTGAACACTTAGGCAAAAGTGCATACAAACCAGTGAGTCTACACTAAGGTATGAGTGTGCATGCATGTGTTCATGTGTGCATGAGTGTGTGTGTGTGTGTGTGTGTGTGTGTGTATAATACGAACACAGGAAGCTTCCTCTGTCTTCCTATCATATCTCATTCCCAAGATCAACAATCAACTCAAGAATGTTCCTTTCTCTCCCTTGGAAATGGGACATTTCTTTCCATCCTTACACAAGTGAAATCTTTCATTTTACTTTCTCTTTCTTATTTTTTTGACTTCAGATCAAAAATGAACTGTAATACACTCAGAATAAACTAGTGCTTATGTCATGTGGGAAACAACCAGAAAGGCTCACTTAACAGACATTTTCTGTTTAGCTGTTTGTTTGAAATTAGTAGCACAGCAAAGGCACCTCATGCCGAGGGCTATTCTGAGCACTTCCCTTACCGTCGCTCTCTCAAACCTCACGGCGACTTCCGGAGACAGTACAGTTATGAGATCCATGTTATAGATGAGAAAACTGGGGTGGAAAGAGGAATCATGACTTGCCAACATCAGCAAGCTGCAGAGGAAAAGTGACAGAGTTGAACTCAAAGTTAGGCAGGTGAGGCTTTACCAAACTGCTGACCACCTGGGGGCTTTTTGTTGCAGTGAGGTTCATGCCCACTCAACTTCAAGATGCTCCTGACACCTCATAGGTAGTCTAAGTTGGAAATGACGAAATCTTCTGATCAGAACAGACCTCATAGTCCAACCTCACGTAGGTTCCAGCCTTCTGGAACTTTCCAGATGGATGGGGAGTATTTATTTATTCAGCTCTGCTTGAAACCCCAACATAAATTAGAACTGTAAACTGCCCATGGTAAAGCATTGCGTATTGAAAGTATGCCCTGGGCCATTTTCTCTAAAATCTTCACTTGGCACTTTTTATCTGCGAATTTCTTTTCATTAATCTGCTTTGCTTATAAAAAGTTTCATCATAATTACCTTAAGAAACTTGTTTTCCTCTTGTGCCTCCTTTGTGACTGGTTATGTTCAGGGAGGAAAGCACGATATAAATGAAAGGGGGAGAAAATAATTGTGCCACTCATGCTTTTTTTTTTTTTTTTCTGCTTTGGGGTAAAAACTAAATTTATGTAGTGGCTAAATCATCTTTGTAATATTTTCAGTTACTTTTCCATATAGACTTCTAAAAGCTACTATGGTAACATTTTTTCCTACTGTTTAAAAAAATGTTTGAAATGGACTGCCAGAAAAGTTAGAGCATAATAAATTATAGCAAACAGAGCAACTGCTTTGATATTCAGCTCCCAATTATGATGAAAATACCAATCACAGCTGTTCCTTAGGTGTGCTCACAGCTTCTGTTTAAGCCTCAGAAGGGGATGAAATCCCAGGGTCGTGTAATTTTAGAGAGATTCTAAATGCTTTGTATTACACAAAGCATCAAACACAGCATCATGGGAAAAGAGGGCAGACTACAGCTAAGAGTGTAGACGTCTGGGTCTGATTTCCTTAGTTGAGTCTGGGTAGTTTCTGCTCTTTAGGATGCAGAAAACATTTAGTGTTCTTAGCGTTTATTCTCCTTCTCTGAAATCCTTTTAGAGGTAGAGGCAGAACTGAGCCTGAGAAGGAAAGGTCAAGATCCAAGTTCTGTAGCCCAAGATTTTATGTTTTGTCCAGCATATCCTAAGTTAGGTAGAGGGTGTAAGTGACCCGTGATTAAGACATCAAAGCAGGACAAGAACAGCCAGAGCACAGGATGGTGCATGAACATTTTAAGGAAGAAAATGGCCAAAGTGGAACCTCGATCTGGGTTGTCCCTTAAAAGCCTTATGTGTTCAAACTTTGGTCCTTAATCCATGTGCTGCTGGGAAATGGGAGAGACATAAGGGGTGGGACCTAGGAAAGGTTTTAGGCCACTGTGGGGGTTCCATGCCTGGCATTTGTAACTCTGGCTGCTTCCTCTTCTTGTCTTTCATTCATGACTTAAATGGCTTTATTTCACTCCACATGCCCCCATGTGCTGTGTGCTGCCATAGGCCCAAAGACATAGACAACTGCTGGCAGACTGAAAGCCAGCAAAAATAAAGTGTTTGCTACAGCCGCAGAGAGTTAATTAATGTGGAAGGAATGTCCAGAGGCCAGAGATCTGACTCTGGAATCGTCAAGGAGGCAAGAGCAGAAACACTTCTATGCTGCCCGTCTATGAGACCTTCCTTATGAGGGAGGGATGGCTAGGTTCCCAGTTACCTGCATATCAACCTGGCTTTTCGCTCTGTCACGTGGTGTCAAGTAGATCATTAAATTTTCTGAGCCTGAAGCCCGGAGAGACGTGTCAGTTAATAACAAGCTTGCAGAGAGCAGCAGGACCTGTGTTCAGTGTCCAGCACCCACATAAAGAGCTGGCTGTGGAAGCCTGCTCCCCTGGGAACAGGGGAGAGGAGAGTCCCCGGACTCGCTGACCAACCTAACCCACATGCCCAGCTCCCCGTGAGAAACTGTCTCAAAATCTAAGGCGACCACTCCAGAGGAATGGCACGTGAGGCCTTCACAGGCGTGCAGGCATGTGCTTGCGTGCTTATCCCCACGCTCGCACACACTTCTCCCAGCCTCAAATTTGCTCTTAGTAGTACTTTTGTTTTTTTCTGATTTCCGTAGGGTCGTGGAAACTCTATATGCGAAAGTGCGTGGAAACAACCCCCAGTGGTCTATCTACGCAACTGCCATGTTTCCTCACTGTTCTCTCACTTTCCAAGGCAGTGATTGACTTCCGTAGACTGGGCCAGCAGGGCCCGAGGGGCCGGCAGCAAAAGCGGCTGGCCATGTCTGATGGAGTCCAGGCTGGACTTTTATTTCCAATCCCATGAGCCGAGGCCAGCAAAGCCCTATGCTCGGGTCTAAACTGGATCTCCTCACCTTGTACCCTTCAAGGACTCATTCCCATGGCATTTCAGGGTGTAACTCGATGACATCCCGCTGCCCAGGGAGCCTGCTTGTTGGTGGTGAGGGTACTTATGATAAAGTTGGTGGGCCTGACACCAGGAAGGACCAGCCTCTGCTTATGGGGTAAGGACAGCCCTACCCCTCAGTGACCTTGTTTCCACTCTTTGTATTGCTACAAATACAAGTCAGCCTGTGCTAAGTATTTTTTACATTATTTCAAAATAACTCATGAACATAAAGCATTGTTATTTTTCTATTGAAAAAAAAAATGAGCCTAAGAGATAAATCTAGTTCCTCAGTGTAAAATTCAGGCTCTTGTTTCACTGCCAGAAAACAATGGCCACATCCCACTCTCGTTCACACCACATTTGGTATCTGACCCTCGTTTACCTCCATCACCCAGTTACCTCATCTCTCTATTTCTTTTGTCTATTCTTAGAGCTTCCATCTGGAGGTGAGAGGTACAAGAAGGAAGGGATCCTGTCCCTCTGTTCCCCTATCTGTGCACATGTCTCTCCTCCCCACACACAAACTCACTGCATAGCTCGGGGTCAGGGTCTGCCCCCGGTGAAGACTTTGTCCACGAAGCTAAGTTTAGAAGACACCACGCAAACTGATCATGGCGTTTCAAGGCCGTATCTATCACGTGTGGACTTTGGTAGGAAATGTTCCCTTCTGCTCTCAGCTCTCCCTCCACAACAGGCTGACGGGGTCTTCCTAAAGCACACTTGATTATTATGGTGACAAATTGGAAGCAATCTGTGTCGAAGATGAGGCTTAGTTAGGCAAATGATGAGACATCCACGTATTACAATAGCATGTAGTCATAAAAGGGGATTTTACAAGGAATATTTAATGATTTGAAAAAGTGATCATGAAATATTAAGCAAATAAAGAATATTTCAAGGACGTTCAATATATCCACCAGTCCCTTGTGCCTATTTAAATTTTAATTAATTATAATTCAATAAAATTAAAAATTTAGTTCTTCAGCCACACAAGGCACATTTCAAGTTCTCCCCAGTTCTCATCCTGGGCAGTACAGATTGAGAGTATCCATCAAATGCAAAGTGAGATGCTAATGTGGAAGGTTCCGATTATCCCAATGTGTGTCTGCACGCATGTATGCATGCACAAAGAAAGATGTTAGCAGGAGACAAGCCACTCGACAATTACGCTAGTGTTTACTTGGGAGGATTTTATTTTCTGTAAAGGCCCACACAGTAAATATCCTAAATGTTATGAGTCCTACAGTGTTACAGTCAGTGAATTCTGCAGTTCTAACAGGGAAGCAGTGTGTAAACTAATAGGCATGACTATTCTAATAAAACTTTATTTATAAGAACATAGACTACGTCTATAATCCCAGCACTTAAAAGGCAGAGGCAGGGCCGGTGAAATGGCCAAGCCTGACAACCTAAGATTGATCCTTGAGACACACATCATGGAAAGAGAGAGCCAACTCCTGCAAGCTGCCTTCTAACCTCCACATGTGTGTCATGGCCCACCTGTACATATATGTATACACACACAAATAAATGTTAAACAAATTTTCTAGAAAAGCAGAGATAGTATCTTAAGGGCAGTTTGGGCTACATAGTGAGGCTGTGTCTCAACAAACAAACAAACAAAAACAAGAACAAACAGCCTCCAAAGAGGTGGCTTCCTGAACTTGACCTGTAGGCCAGAGTCCGTTCACTCTTGACTCAAGCGATGGAAAGCGAGAGGCTTTTGTGGTTTTCTGTGCACTTATTCAAATTTGAATTTTAAAGACTAACTTGTGTATCTTTTGTTTTAAATACAACTGGCTAGAAAAATGCTCTGTCTACGTGTGCACCACAGCATCACGGGCCCCAGACCACCTCCGCTTCAGTCCCCGGAGTGTCAGCTACTCAGCCTACTACAGTCTAAAACACAGATGGAGATTCCTAGAAATAAGTTAAAGGTAGCATTTATTATAGAGATTACGATATTCTGTTGTATCATTAGTTATTGTTGTTAATTTCTTGATGTGACCGATTTACAGATAACGCGCTTCTGTGTGAGAAGAACAATTCTGTGTATGGGGAAGTGGAACAATTCTTGAACTGTGGCATCCAGAGCGGGTCAGGAACTGTGTCCCAGTGGATAAAGAAAGGCGGAGACCACATTTCTGTGTGTCTCCAGGCTCAAGAAGTCTGGTACAAGCAGATGCAACTTCGCCAAGCAGGCTGCCCTGTTCAGTCTCTTGCATACCCACTGTCGGATCTGAGTCAGAATCCACCCAGTTTCTCACCCTCTCTGCACCTCTCTCTACAAAGGGCACCAAAAGGGCATCACTGGAACACTTCTTCTGAATTTATCAGTTACTTTATCTTTAGAGAACAGTCCGTGGGTGTTTGTTTCTGGGTTTCCCTGATGGAAAGGTACACTTGAGAAAGCATTCCTAGAAGGCAGCTTCTGTGGCATTAATTGGGTCGATGGATTCCCTATCTCCTGTGGTGAACATGGCCAATGGGCGTTCTGTGGGCTGAGTAAACCTAGCTTCTACAGAGCCTCTGCATGCATGCCTGGTGGGTGCTCTGAGCCCTGCTGGGCGAGGCTTTTCACTCCAAGTTCCTGGAGCCCTGGGAGAAGGGTTCCAGGAACAGGGTACCCTCAGCTTTAACTGAGCAACTCCCAGGGAATCTACTGTAGGTACTGAGCTTTGGCACGTCTCTTGGACAAACAGAAGGTTCTGTCCCGTTGTTGCTACAGCAAACAGGTAAGGAAATAACCAGTTATTTCCCACAAATTGGCTATAGCCGTGTTTCTTTCGTTTTAAGTGCTATGGTGTTATCTTTTGAAATCTTGAGTCAATGTTTAAAAACCAAGACAGTTCATACCCAAAATTAGGAAAAATAAAATAAAATAACAGCAAAACACAAGCACATCTCTGGCTTCTCAAAAAATCAGAAGTTCTGCCAAGTTTCATTTCATGGTCTCTTATGACAACAGTTAGATGGTGCTAAGGATAAGCAATGTCTGTGGACAAGACCCCACTCTCTTTCCTAGCCCTCTCCATTCATTTGTGTCGATCCTTGCAGCACTAGAAACACAAGACCCTGAGACTGATGGCTGGCTAGGTCCTTGCTGGTCCTCGTAGTCTATTGGCTGGGCTTCCATTACATTTATATTAATTAGTTAGTGGTAAAAATTAAAGCTAAAAACTTTTTCTGAAAGTTAAACCTAAAGTCCTTTCCCTGAAGTTGTCCCGAGTTCACTGTTGTCGCAGATTGTTTTCTCAGAACAAAGAAAGGTGTGGAAGGACGTGGGTCTTCCTCTCTCAGCGAGCTGTTCCCGGCAATATCCTCACACACACACCCAGAGGTGTGTATCTTGGTTGATCCTAAAGCCAATACATCTTTTAAAAATTGTTTTTGAGACAGGGTCTCGCTATGTAGCCCTGGCTATCCTGGAACTCATTATGTAGATCAAGCTGGCTTCAAACTCAGAGTTCCCCCTGCCTCTGCCTCTGCTGGGATTTCACCATCGCACCCAGCCCAGAGCCAACAAATTTAACAGACGAGATTAACCCCTATGTCAGTCACATCAGCAGCTTGTGAGGAACACGTATTTTGAGGGATAAATTGAGCTGTGTTGCTGTGAGCCCCCACCCTTGGCGTTTTTGCTATTGCTGTATAGCCTAGGCTGGCATGACCACTGGGACCCCGTGACCGAAAACATCAGCCCAAGGTCAGGTTGTGTCTCTCCAGACTCCGTTTCCAGGATCCAGCCTCACTTCTCTCCCTGACACCCCTCCGCGGAGTGGAAGCATCCAGTTAGGGCTCACCCAGCCTCACCTGCAGCCCTTCCGTTCCTAGCCGCTGCTCTCCTCCTGACCTTTGCCACATGCCCTGCTGTATAACTGATTGCAGGTCGCATGTTCCCACTTTGAATAATTCATCTCCACAGACTCTCAGTATTTCAGTCAGAACATCTATTTCTTTCATTTTAATATTTTATCATTTTTGTCCTAAATGTATGACCTTAACTGGTTGCCATGCATTTCATTTCTTCTTGCCTTAAATATTTTAAAAGTTTCAAAGTACAAACATTACTCACAGAGTATAACAGAAAACGTTCCATTTTAGTTCTGTACTGTTTAATTATAACTGGCTGTCATTAAGATGGCTTCTCCCCTTCTGAGTTCTTCCTGCTTTGGCTCCAGTCTTCATCTCGCCCGAAATGTTTTAACTCTTGGTACTTGGCCACAGTGCCTGTTGCTGGAGGGTGAACTGTCTGGCATTAAGACCTCTGGGCCTTTTCCCATCTTAAACAACCAAGGCTTTGGGAAGCAGCAGAGCTGGTACATGTGCTGAGGGCTAGAAATCAAAGCCTCGAATCAGGCTGGAGAAGGCTTGAGCAATGAAGATTGCTACAGTGGTTTGGCTCTTAAATGTTTCCCAAAGGCCGATGTGTTAAAACCTTGGTTTGGCATCCAGAGCTGTGCTTCTGGGAACTGATGAGACCTTTCAGAGGTGGGGTCCAGTGGCAAGCCCTCAGTTCATTGGGGGTACACCCTTAAAGGCAACTGTGAGACCTTAGCCCCTCCTCATTCTTTTGGCTCCTTAATTCCTAATGTAAGTGGGTTTGCCCTTCATTGGTTCCCACCATGAAACACTGCCTCTCCACAGGCCCAACGCAGCAGACCAAACCAATTCGGAACCCCAAGAACAAATCTTTCTCTTTATAAGTTGACTGACTCACGTATTTTATTATGGTGACAGAAGGCTGACTAATACAATTATGCAGAGTGAAGTGTTAATAGATCATCATTTAATAATCACTCTAACATGAAATAACTCTTCAAACTAGACAGGCAATAGTTTAACAGCTTCAATAGACATCACTGAACCTCAGAAGAGAGGTTCTATTAGCTCTCAGTGCTAAAGGTAAGGCAGCATGGTGGTGGTGGTGGTGGTGGTGGTTGTGGTGGTGGTGGTGATGGTGGTAGTGATGATGGTGATGATGGTAATGGTGGTGGTGATTGTGTTGATGGTGGTTGTGGTGGTCATGGTGCTGCTGCTGGTGGTAGTGATGATG
>NW_026590809.1:3625257-3638577 GCF_907164565.1 Psammomys obesus | reverse complement strand
GTGGTGGTGGTGATGGTGATGGTGGTGGTGGTGGTGGTGATGGTGGTGGTGGTGATGATGGTGGTGATGGTGGTGGTGGTGGTGGTGGTGGTGGTTGTGGTGGTGGTGGTGATGGTGGTGATGATGATGGTGATGGTGATGGTGATGATGGTAATGGTGGTGGTGATTGTGGTGATGATGGTTGTGGTGGTCATGGTGCTGCTGCTGGTGGAGGTGGTGGTGGTGATGGTGGTTGTGGTGGTGGCTGTGGTGGTGACCTTGTCAGTTGCTCAGTTCCCCTAATCCTAGGGACAGGGAGGTCCTGGTTACCATTAAGGTTGCATGCAAATAAGGAGGGCTAAGGGGACAGGAGGCCTCTCTCATCAGCATGTCACTCACTCCCCTGGAGTAGAGTTTGCGTTTTCATGTAGCAAGGGTAAACGCGGGATTGGTGGGGCTGTGACGCTGTCCCTGGCTATCAGCTTTGAACGAGTGCATTGAACCAAATGCTGTCATCCCTGTCTTCCGCTCTCATACAGGACCCACTTGTATCATCTCCCCTAAGGTCAAGCACACCACCGTGACAGGTGTCAGGGTGCTTTGCAGAATAGCACAGGAGTACATTATAACCAGGAGTCTATTTGACTGGTGGAGGCTGAGAGGCTGAAACAGAGGTCCACGTCCAGTGAGAGCCTCATACTGTGTCATGCATATCATGGTAGAAGTCACCGAGACACCTGGGGCTGAACACACCCCTTTCGTAAGTATTCCTCACCTCTGTAGTGCCCTGAATCCTGAGTGTCCTCCATGGGCCCCAGCTGGTAGTGCTGTTTGTGGACTCTGTAGGAGGCAGAAGCTTGATGGATGAAGTGCATCAAGAGGAGGAGGGTCTTGAAGTTTTCTATCTCATCCCGTTTCCCGTCTGTTCTCGCTGCTTCCTGCTCCACCAGGATGTGAGGGGAGGGTCTTAGCTGGTCTCCTTCTGTTTCCAGTCTGTGAATGCTGCTTCCTACTCCTGTTGTCCTGTCTTCCTCAGTATCACAGACTGGTGGCCCATGGACAATGGGCCAAAAGAAACAGCTGTGATAAAACACCCTGGCAAAAAAAAGCAACCAGGGGAGAAAGGTTTTATTTTAGTTCACGATTCTAGGTTACAGTCCATCATTTCAGGGAAGCCATAGTGTGGGAGCTTCAGACAGAGGGTCACAGGACAGAGAGAAGGAGATGTGCGCATGCTTACTCTGCACTCAGCTTTCTCTGCTCTGACCAGGGCTAGGGGACGGTGCCACGCACTTCCAGACGGGCCTTCCCACATCACTTCATGTGTCATCATAAAAATCCTCCACAGATGAGCTCAGGCCAGCCTGATTGATCTGGACAGTCCCTCGCATAGAGTCACTTCCCGGGTGACTCTAGGCTGTGACAATTAAAACTAATCATCCCACTGGCCTTAATCCACTCGTGGTGGCAGCGCCCCAGTGACCAAATGACCTCCTAAAGGCTGCACCATTGATCCTGTGACAATAGCAATCAAGTTTCAACAGCAGTTTAGGGAAGATCTTCAAACTGTACTGTGCTGTGCTGGGTAACTTTACACATTTGATGGGCTGCAGAGGTCAATTCCGTCCTGTCACCCGCTTCTGATCCTCTCCCTCTGCCTCCCACAATGCACCTGGGCAGTTCCTGGGCTAAGTGGTCCCGTTTCTGCTCATAATGAACCTAACAGGCTCAGAAAAACTCTCTTCAAAGATGGGCTTCTCGGTCCAGCTGCAAGAGGGCCGGCAATCTCTCGTCACCATACTCAATCACTGATATTGTGACTGAATTATCACCCAATCCTTGTCCAGCGATGCAACACCCAAGAATCACATGTGTTTGTCATCTTAATTTGAAGAAGATATCTAAAATGGGGATTCTATATCTCACTTCCACCTTAATAATCTGAAGACAAAGAGGAATTATTAACAAAAGACCAGCAATTTGGCTAAGTCGGAGGTGTAGAACTCTGACCCTGGAACCAGAGGGCTTTGAGGCACAGATTACGGACATGCTCTCCACAGTCAGACAGTTGCCCCTCCCCACACTCCAAGGACCTCTTTGACTTTTTAAGGCTCCAGCTTGCCAGGAAAGCATCAGTAATTTCCTGGAGCCAAGGAATATTTTCCTTTATATTTGTTCTTCATTTCTTGGCCTTGTAAGTCTCTTATCTTCATTTCTTCTTCATAAAAGGGTGCTACTTCCTTTTCCGCCATGTCTAATGTCTGAATGATGGCAGCCAATGTTCTGTATTCCCAGCTGAACCCCTGCCAACGCCGCTTGGTGAAGCGCAATCTGCTCTATGTCAATGCTGCGGCTTCGTAGGAATCGACTGTGGCTCTGTGTGGTGCAGCAAACAGAACAGAGGGATGGACATCACATCCCTCGTGTGCTCTGACACCTGGCTCACGAACAGACGAAGACGAGTGGTAGACACATTTGAAGGAAATGAGTTGGATCAACTGGTTTTACTGTACTCTAGTACGACTCAAATGTCCAAACATGGCCTGCATATTTTCTTCCCCGTAGCCTTCCTTAACAGACAAGCTGGTTCCCATCCTTTCTCCACCCCATCGCTCTCTTCTCTCTACTGCCTTAGAAATGCCTGACTGGGGCCTGGAGAGAGGGCTCAGCGGGTGAGTCCATAGTGCTCTTGCGGAAGACCCAAGTTCAGCTCCCTTCAGCGGCACCAGGGGATCTGATGCTGCAGGTGTCTGCAGAGTCTCCACTCTCGAGCACATACTCTCCGCCCCTCCAACACACACAAGGTTAAAATATAAAATAGAGGCCTTTCAAAATGCTTCCCGAATTACAACCGTAATCTTTTATGTCATCTCTCAGACTCCCCCTCAAAACACACCCTTCACAAGGTGAGACTACCAGCCCAGCACATGACTAGAAATACGTTGTAACTTTGGCTTGGCTAGTGCGAACCACATAGTAAAACACCAGATACGCCGTTGGCCCTTCTGATATAAACAATGGCATCTCCCTCCGAATGCTCCAACACCAAAGCATGTATGTAGCTCCCCGTCTCATTTCAGCTGAGTTAGCCTTATCGTTGGCAGTTGACCTTGAACAACAGTTGTACTATTGCCGTGTTGTGATCCCACCTGGACACTGAAGGTGACCTTGGCTTTGTTCAGTTATCTTCCTAAGTGTCTGCTCTTCCACAGGCCTGCTTGTTTTCAGGAACTCTCCTATGCACTCCATGGTTGCCTGAGCATAAAAAGCCTGGGGAAGATACCGACACTCATTTTTAGCCCGCATGATTGGCCATGTGAAGTGTTCATACGTGAGTATCTCTTAAAAACACAGGTTTACAAGCCACCAAGCTTACTTGCTCTACCGCGCCATCTAGTGGCACCGCCGCTCAAGCCCGCACAGTCCATGGAAGACCTGTTTTCTTGGTGTCTTCAGGCCCTCAGCAGACCCCTCCACCGCCTTTCCCAAATGCCCGCTGGGTTTGTTCTCGCGTGGACACAACCATGCGAACACGCTTTGTCTAGCACCGGTGCCTACAGCGCCCCTTTCACCTCAGTCTGTTCTAATTCTTCGTTTACCGCCTCGTCTGACTGTTCGTCCTTCTGCCGGCCTTTACGCGTCTTCGCACCCCGTTCTATGTGCCCCTTTTGAGTGCGGGCTACACTTCAGGCTCTGATCCAAGCGGCTTGACACGAGTAACTTCTTTGATTTTCCTCTTGACTCAGACAAATGGCTGCTGTTCATGTCCACATTGCACGTTCGTGCAAAAATAAGGTATGATGTCTCATGTTGCACAGCTAGTAAATATTTGTCTTTTCTGAATATGTGTCCTTTTCTCCTTGCCAACTGCCCTTCACGAAAGTTACTCCAGAAAAGAAGAAAGAAAGACTATTAAGGCTTCGAGTAGCAAGTACTAACCAACAGCCCTGTGTTAGTGGCTTGTCCTGGTGCATTGCTACAAACGCCTGGCAAACGCAGGTTAGGAGTGGAGGAAAGCTTTGTTTTTGTCGCACAATTTGAGCGTGCAGCTCATGCCGGTGGGGGAAGCCCAGAGTCAGCTTGAGCCAGTTGTCACACTGAATCCACAAGCAGAAACACAGAGAAGTCCACACCGGGGCCGGCTGGCCATCTCCTTTTTATTCCCTCTGGTCCTCTGGCACCAGATTTAGGGTGTGTCTTCCAACCTCAATTCACCTAGTCTAGGAAATCATTCAGAGGCATGCCCAGAGGCTGTGGCCTAGACTAGCCAAGGTGCCACACAATCAGTACCAGGGCCGCAAGCACACAGCGGCTACCAGCCCTCCGGAGCACCGCTGAGTGAGTGTGCAGCCTTCAAAGGCCGTGCCTCTCTGTGCACCACGTCTCCAACGGCCTAAGGAGTGGTCTTCCGGGCTGCCGCACTGCCAAGGCCGCTCAGTAGCTGGCAGCCATCCAGGGAGCGTGCCAGCGCCATCTCCGGCACGGGCAGTCCCAGGTCCAGCTCGGCCCCTGCTCCTCCTCTCTGCTCTTCCTGATTAGGTCGAGCTATTTTTTCTCCTATCAGCTGATCATTATTGCTTCGCTTTTTACTATAACTTATTATTATTATCATTAGTTGCTGGAGCTTGAACCCATGTATCCATACCAGACAAGCAGGCTAACAGAGTTCTGCCACTACCTCGGGAGTTTATCGTTCTTTTCATTAAGCATTCCCAGCTGGAAGTGGTGTCTGTCCCTCTCTCAGGGCACCAAGTCACTGTCAAAAATAATGTAAAGACGTGGGTGAGATCCGCTCAGCTTCCCAGAAACCAAGAGCCTTCGAAAGAGAAACCCTCAAATGCATAAGCAGTCCATTCATTTTAGGCCAACGCTGACCACTAGAAAGAAATCAGACAGTTGTTTTTCACATTAGTCCCCTGTGGGTGTAGGCACTGGTTGTTTTCCCTCAGCCTGGGCAAATCCGGACGGACAAGTAGGAGTGATTCTAGAGCTGACATTACCACTGATTTCAACCCGTGTTGCCCATCATCATCTGACTCTAATAGCCCTGCTTCCATTCTTAAAATTGTAATGCTTAATGCTACTTTGCTACATAAGAAGAGATATAAATCTGCTAAAATGGAAAATAGTAATGATCCAGAAAAGAGTTTTCTCTTCTGGTTCATTTGCTCTGTGGTCAGTGGGAGAGGTTAGGATAATATGGTGGTTACTTACAATGAACTTGACCTACTAATGGTTTACAAGCCAGTAGCCATCAATGTGCCGTGAAAGCAGGCTAGGGGCCACTCCAAATGCTTATCATTCTATCGTGGAGACTAGAATTTTTCTTCTGCACAGATAATATTAACATTAACCCTCTAAAGACTTACCAAATCTGCTTGGTAAAGGGTAAGAAAGTCTATGTCAAAAGACATTTCTCTTTCAATGTGTAGTTATACACTTGTTTTTAATCTGTTGCTGCTAACTTCAAATAAAAAGATCTGAAGTAGACTTTGACTCTATTAGGCCAAGAACTTCATCTCCGAATCATTTTCAAAACAACTGTCCAGCATTGCTTACATCAAAGTCACACTATTCAGACCTAAAGCAAAGCATTTGGAACAGAATGGTGTCTCCCCATAGCTATGGGCTATCACTCACACGTACAGTGATAAAGAGAAGCTCCATTCATGGAAAGGATGCTTTCTTTCTGTTCCTGTCCTTGCACAGCACCCATCATCATATATCAAACTTTTAGAGCTAAAACAAATCCAAATTAAGTTCCTTTGATTTTATGTAGAGAGAAGGATCCTGGGGCATTAGCCTATGTCACTGACAAGGACAGCCTAGAACCTGGAACTCAAGATGCTCTTCAAAACTCTTTCTTCAGCTCTTTGTGGTGGCACATGATGGTAGGATTTGCTGAAGGAGTCGAGGGCAGGAGGATGGTAAGTTCAAGGCCAGCCTGGGTTACACAGTTTAAAGCCGGGTGTGGTAGTACACACCTTTAATCCAGCGCTTTAATCCCAGGCAGAGGCAGGTGGATCACTGTGACTTCAAGGGCAGCCTGGTCTATAAAGCAAGTCCAGGACAGCCAGGACTACACAGAGAAACCCTGTCTCAAAAAGTCAAACCAAACCTAACAGAACAAAAATAAACAAACCAAAACAAAACAGAAACAAAAACTGCTTTTTCTTTTTCTTCTTCTTTCCTTCTTCCTCTTCTTCTCTTCTTTCCCTGCTCCTTCTCTTCTTCCTTCTTCCCATCCTTCACCCCTTCTCCTCCCTTTTTCTTCTCCTCTTCCTCCTTCTCTTCTCTATATACTTACTGTGCTTTTCCTCTAAACTGCAAAATCCACATGGACTGTGCTCCTAAAATGTGTCTGCTAATGGAAAAAAGATTGTTAATATTAAATGTGTGTCCATCCTGATACTGAGAAGCATTATCTGACTTCACCTTTGACGTAAAGGAAGCTACCCAGCAGAAAGACTGGTCTACTGTTAATTAGATGTGACTGCGTATTACATCCATTTGTTCCTGAATAATCTTTTGGATGATTTCTGCAGACCTGTAGTCTTCATCATTATATGTTGGGGTTGTTTATTTTTGTTTGTTTTTGTTTTTCAGTGATAGGCTACAGACTCAGACTGACATATGTTAGGCTATCATTCCGCTGCTGAGCCACACCCCCAGTTCTGTATTTGGGGTCTTTCTAGTTTTATTTTCTCTATTGCCATGCTTCCAGGAGGAGTCCCACTGAATCATAATCTACATCATCTAATCTGTAGACTAGTTCTCAATAAACTGTCACTTATTTGCAGTGCAACATAAGAATGGGTTGGGTTAATGGGAGTTTTAGCTTTCTAAGCTAGGGAGGCCTTTTCCTTTCCTTATTTTAAGGCCTTCTTCCAGGGTGACTTCAGATATTCAATGTTCCCATCTGAAGTACTCCCCTGAAGATAAGCAATTGTCCTGGTCAATTTTTATTGCCAAGTTGACACTAACCTAGAGCCACCTGGGAAGTGAGCACCTTGATTAAAGAATTGCCTCTACCAAATTGGCTTGTGGTCATGTCTATGAGGAATTGTCTTTAATGATGATGTGAGAGGGTTCAGCCCACTGAGAGTGGTACCACCTCTTAGGCAAAAAGTAGAGAGCAAGCCAGTAGGCAGTATTCCTCCAAGGCTTTCAGTTCCTGTTCCCAGGTTCCTGTCTTGAGTTCCTGCCCTGACTTCCCTCAGTGATGGGATGTCACCTCTTGCATGATTTTGGTCTGAGTGGGTTTTTGTTTTTGTTTGTTGGTTGTTTTTTTCTCCCCTGAGACAGGGTTTCTCTGTCTAGCTGTCCTGGAACTCTCTCTATAAACCAGGCTGGCCTTGAACTCACAGAGATAGCCTGCCTCTGCCTCCTGAGTGCTGGGACTAAAGGCCTGTGCCACCACCACCCAACTGGTCAGAATGTTTTATCCCAGTGACAGAAAAGCAGGCTAAACACACAGCAGTCCTCTTTCGTTCTCTCCACGGCTACTTCCTCTACCTGTCAAGTTTGGTTGCAACTTACTCCATCAGTCTGGAGCAGTGGTCCCCAACCTGTGTCTGAGATATCAGCGATCCTGCGAGTATCAGATATTTACGTTATGATTCATAACAGCAACAAAATTACAGTTAGGAAGTAGCAATGAATAATTTTATGGTTGGTGTCAGCACGGTAAACAACAACAACAACAACAACTGTGCTAAAGGGTGACAGCAGCAGGGAGGCTGAGAAGCACTGGTCTGGAGACATAGCACAGACCCAAAGGAAACCATCTGGGGCAACTCCGTCTTCAAGTAGGCACTTTGCAAGACTCCCAAAGTAGCAAAATTCCTTTAGTATTTTTACTTTATTGAGGCTGATATTTTGACATTTGCATATTTTATTTTTTCCTCAAAATTTGTTTACATTTTCTTATATACCAATTATTTTATATTTTAGTATTTTGCTAAGAAAGTCATAATCCCATGTTACATGACCTTAAAATAACAATTCTAGATGTCTTAATACATAAGATGGAATGATCCAGAAGTTAGGTCCACTGTCATATACCTTACTTCTATTTGGTGATATGACACAGCCTGCAAAATTAGTCATTCACACACTAAGTCTCCAATACAGTTAAAAACAAAGCATTCACACAATAAAGGTAATTGAGTGTGACAAATGAGGAATGTAATTTTTCTTGGCCATGTTTCAGAAATTCAAGGTCGATGGCCTTTGTCAAGGCACAGAGCTGGAAGAGGTAAATACTGCCACATCTAGGAGCGGTGGGGTAGGGATGAATGCTCCCTGGCTGAGGGAGCGTTCGCAGGCCAAGTGTTTACAACTATGTTCTCTTAGAAGAGCCAACTGGGCTGAAAAGAAGTGCTGTGGCTTCCCCTGCCATGCAGCTCGGGCCGAGTTCACAGGCGCACTTCGTTGTCTAGAAAATGGAGTTGGCGTGGAGCTCCAAAGCTTATCTCTGTGTAAATGAAACGAAATGCTGAGCTCATCTTGACTCTAGGTCCTGCCTCCTGCTGGGGCACCTGTGTCTCACAAAGTGACATTTGTGCTTTTTTGTAACAAATGTTGTAGAAGAGAGGAAAAGAGGTGGAAACCCAAATCTATTATCTCTTCTACTAGCCCAGTGGCAACTGGACAAAATGGAAAATATCTATCCAAATGAAGTTTGGATTTTGAGTGTTCCGACAGCAGGGATAAGCTAAGGTTGACCGGGTAGAACTATCCTCATTTTATTGACAGGAAAGCCTGCGCAAGAGTGAATGCATGCATCGTGAGAACTCAGTCAGCAAGCAGTTCTCAACCTGGACTAGTTTCCATTTTTATTACAGTCTGTTTGGGTTGAGATTTTGAGGCAAGAGAACCGGGGCAGAAAAGGAAACCTGTGGATGTCCCACTTTGCCAGAGCTTGGCCTACACTCCAAAGCACTGTGAAGTACTGCCTGTGCTCACCGGTGCAGGCACACCTTTAGAGACTGGAAGCAAGGGAAGGGCTAAAAGGCAGGACAGGACGGAAGCGCTCGGCATTTCATAGCAGGCAGCCAGAGCCCTTTTCTCTTCCATATAATTCTTTGTTTTAATTTATCATCTTCTCTCATTCCAAGCATCTTCTTCCTCCACTCTTCCCAGTGCCTCTGCCCTCCCCCAGATCTACTCAACTCCCCAATCCCTGTCTCCTCCCAGAAAAGAGCAGGCCTCCCAGGGACATAAACCCAACACAGCATAACAAGACCATCATAAGACCAGGCACAAACCCTCACATCAAGGCTGGGCAAGGCAACCCAGGAGGAGGGAAAGGGTCCCAAAAGCAGGCAGAAGAGTCAGAGACACCCCACCCCCACTGTCAGGAGCCCTCCCCAAACATCAAGCCAATCACTGCAACATGTTTGCAAAGATCCCAGTGCAGACCCATGTCTGCCACGTCAGTCTCTGTGACGTGAGCCTGGCTTTGCTGCTCCACCAGCTGTGCATAGCCATATGCATGTGTGACTTCATACCACCCCCAAGAAGCAGGCATGCAGGTAAAGCTGGGAGGAGAGAAGGCAGCTGCTTAGTGAGATTACCAGCTTGCCCAGTGACCTACAGCTAACAAACAATAGACACTAAACTGGGACCTAGTTCTTCTTAATGCCCAAGTCTAGCCTGCTTTTAAACCTCCACTTGTTTTAATCACAATAAATGACAAGCTCACCATGTAGAAATAACAGGTGTTTTTCGCTTCTGTGTGGTGAATGTATCAGTAAGGGACTGGAAAGGCGGCTCAGTGGTTAAGCTCCGTCAGAACTGAGTTCCCAGCACCCACATGGAGCAGCTCACAACTGTCTGTACCTCCAACTCCAGGAGATCCACCACTTTCTTCTAGCCTCCTCCCACCAAATGACAGGCTTACAAGTCACATAGCCAGATCTTCCTCTCCTTCCTTCCTCGCTTCTCTTCCCTCCTTCCCTCCCTCTCTTCGCTTTCCCTTCTTCCTTCCCTCCTCCCTCCCTCCTTTCCTTCCTTTCTCTTCTTCCTTCCTTCCTTCCTTCCTTCCTTCCTTCCTTCCTTCCTTCCTTCCTTCCTTCCTTCCTTTCTTTCTTTCTTTCTTTCTTTCTTTCTTTCTTTCTTTCTTTCTTTCCTTCTTCTTTCTTTCCTTGATAGGGTTCCAGCTCTGGCTGGCCTGAAACTTTCTATATAGACCAAGCTGGTCTTGAACTCACAGAGATCTTCCTGTTTCTTCTCCCAAATTCTGAGGTTAAAGGCATGTATCACCATGCTTAGCCCCACCCCCAGCTTTTTCTGTGGATGCTAGGACCTTCATTCAGGTCCTTAGGCTTGAGCACCAACATTCTTAGCCACAGCCATCTCTCCAGCTCTTGTTAGGCTGTTCTAATTGCCGTTGATCATTTTATAGTTTGAATACTCCACAACTTCTTTCTCCACTTCTTGACAATAGCTACTTAGAATTTTATTTTAGCTATTTATTTAATGTTGTTGATATTATAGACAATGCAACAAAGGGTGTTTTCTACTACTTTGTGAGGATGGCTCACTTTTTTTTAAGGAAACGACTGGATCGTGGAAGTGCTATTTCAGAGTTCTGAGGTATTTGCATTGCTATGGATTGAATTGTGTTTCCTCAAAATTGCTATGTTGAAGCCCTAAATCCTAAAACAGCTGGATTTAGAGGCAGCACTTGTAAGGAGGTGATTAAGAGAAGAAGTTATGGGGTGGGGCTGTGATCCGATAGGAGCAGCGACCTGGAGAGTGTGGGCGTTCGCTGCAGCTGCCAGGGCATCCAAAGTGCAGAGGCAAGCTCCGTGAGGACACCCAGAGCCCTCCTCAGAGGCCACGTTCTGCTGGCCTTAAACTGGCCTTGACCTTAAACTCTGGCCTCCAGGACTGTAAAAAAACAAATTCCTCTTGTCTACGGCACCCAGCCCGTGGATGCTGTCGGCAGCCTGAGCAGACTAATAAATGCATCTTTTGGATGTTTCCTACTGCCAAGTTGTTTCCCAAAATGTACACATGCCTGGCTCATGACGTTCAAGCCTCACCAGAGCCCAGGCTGGCCCCGACCTTGGAGCTGCACTAGGCTGAAGGCTCTGACCCCTTGAATTACAGACCCCATCAAGATATGCAGGAATTTGCTGCATAATGAAGGGTAATTTTAGCTAAACTACGTGTGAGCTTGTGTTTGGGTGGTTTGTGTTTCCAGTCTCTTATGTAGCAGAATTCTTAACAGTTTAGCTTCTTTGAAAAAAAAAAATGACAGGTTGCTTTGGTGTATTGTGTTAAGCTCTTCCATTTTCCCTTTTTGTTTTGTTGCATTTTGAATCAGGAATTGTTATGTACCCTAAGCTAGCCTCAGGCTTGCAATACTCTTGTCTTGTGCCACCAGGCCCAGCCCTTCAGAAAACACACATTTATTTATTTATTTTTACCTGTGAGCAGGTATGTGGAAGATTGTGCACAGTGGAAAGGTCAGAAGACAACCTCTAGGAATAATTTTTTTCCCTTCTGCCGTGTAGGTCTCAGGAACGGAACTCCTCATGACCGTGTAGGTCATCAGGTTTGGTAGCAAGAGCTTCTACCAGCTGAGTCATCTCGCAGCTCTCATGCATTGTTAACTTGGGATATTTGAAACTGGTTAGTTCTATGCAGTTAGTAAATGCTGGGGGTTGGGGCTGGAGGAATGGCTCAGCAGTTAAGAGCGCTGGCTGCTCTTCCAGAGGACCTAGGTTTGATTCCCAGCACCTGTGCGGTAGCTCACAACCATTTGTAACTCTAGTTTCAGGTATCCAACACCCTCTTCTGGCCTCTGTGGGAACTACACACAGGTGGTGCACAGACACACATACAAGCAAAACACCCATAAAAGAAAATTTAATAATTGATTAAAAAACAAATGGCTGAAGTGGATTTTTTTTGCCTTGGCATTTTTTCTTTAATCTTTATTAGAAGGGGCTGGCAAAAGCAACGTTAACATATTTTATTCTTGATTCTTGAGTTATACTTAACATGTAACATGTTAACTGTTTTATTAAATATTAATACAAATGCTACAAGTGGCTGGTGAAAAAGCTTTCTGTGCAGAGGGCAGGTCTGTCACTGCTCTCATACCTTGCTGCTGGAAAGAGGGCTCTCACTGGCGGCCTCGGTGCTGTGGCCAGGCCGACACCGTCCAGCAGGCAGGTGCACAGGGCCCTCCCTGTGGTGTCATTTCAAGCCAGCTCTCATGGAACTGTCATCTCTACCTCTGCACTTGCCCCTGAGTTCGTTGAACATGAAAAGCCTTTAGTCAAGGGGCCCAAACCCACGAGGGCTAGATTTCAGCTGAGGTTTCTCTGATTGGCCACCCGAAATCTCTGCAATCTCAGCCTGAACAGTCACAGATAGATGTAGGAACTCAAGTCAATTAACCTCCACCCCAGCCTCCGGCCTGAGCCAGTTAGAGAAGCTGTGCGGGAGCGTGTGCCTCGGGCTGAGTGTTCATTGAAGCACTGTTCACAATGTCCTTGTCATGGAACCAGCCTAGGTGTCCAATGACAGCAGCAAGAGGAAGGAAGATGTTGTGTGTGTGTGTGTGTGTGTGTGTGTGTGTGTGTGTGTGTGTGTGTATGCACAGTGAAATTTTTCCTGGTCATAAAGTGGAATGAGTTTATGTCTTTTGCAGGAAAACAGATGCAACCAGAGACAATGGTGTTAAGAGAATTACGCCAGACACACAAAGACCAACACCATGCTTTCTTTCATTTGTGATTCCTAGATCTTATATAGTCCCATAAAATCGTGTATGTCAATAACTAGAAAGCATACAAAGTGGAGAAGTGGAATTGTCTAGGGGAACAAAGGAGTGGGGGTGGGATAGGAAGAGTAAGGACACACGGGGATGAAATGCAGCCATGTTCGGCGCACAATAGACACCTGTATTTTTTTATTATTTAAAACTTAAAGGAAATACTCAGGCTGGAAGGAGGTGTTTGATACTCACATATTTCAACTCTTCAAGTCCTAGGAAAAGATCTTTCAAGAATTCAGGCAGGCTAGTTTATAATCATGACTTCTGCTCGGCTGCCGGGTCTTACTGTGACCTGATTTGGCAATGCCAAATGCTCCACGAGCCCTGCTTTCATGCGGTGCAGGCACACAGTAACCGCGTGTACCTCACGAGCGCCTGAGAGTCCATGAAGACACTTTAGCATCTCACCAAGTCAAAGTACTTTTATAATAATCTTCCTCTTCTGTTTTTCCTCTCCACTATCGGTCTAAGACCTGACTGCAAAAGCAATGACAGGTGAGGCTGCCACTGCCATGGCATCATGGAGGCACTGACTGCCGCTGCCA
>NW_026590809.1:3607435-3625247 GCF_907164565.1 Psammomys obesus | reverse complement strand
CACTGACTGCCGCTGTCACGGCATCATGGAGGCACTGACTGCCGCTGCCATGGCATCATGGAGGCACTGACTGCTGCTGCCATGGCATCATGGAGGCACTGACTGCTGCTGTCATGGCATCATGGAGGCACTGGCTGCCGCTGCCATGGCATCATGGAGGCACTGACTGCTGCTGTCACGGCATCATGGAGGCACTGGCTCCAAGCTGCACTTGTCTATGCTTTTTTTTTTTTTTTTTAATGTGGCCACACAATTGGAGACAGACATGACAGTTCCATTTAAGTATGTTCTGATGATACAGTAGAAATGATTAATTTTATTAAATCTAGATACTGGAACACAGATGGTTTAAAATGTTCTAGATGAAGAGATGGGACTTGTACATAAAACACTGCTGCTGCTCAGGACCAGCATCCAAGCCATTGCTGAGCTAGCTGCTGTTCTCCTATGAAAAGGTATGCAAACTCCTTCCTCCTGTTCCTTCCTCACTTCTTCCCTCCCTCCCTCCATTCTTTCCTCCTTTCTTCCCTCCCTCCCTCCATTCCTTCCTCCCTTCTTCCCTTCCTCCCTCCCTCCACTCCTTCCTTTCTTCCTTCCTTTCTTTCCCCTTTCCTCTCTCCCTCCCTTCCTTTGCTTCTTTGGTGAGGGTTTTTGAGACAGGCTCTTGCTATGTACCCTGGCTATCACAGTACTCAGCACATCACTCCAAGCTGGCCTTAAATTTGTAGGTGTCCTCCTGCTCAGCCTCTCTGGAGCTGGAATCACAGACATCACATTCAGTAAGCTGTAGTTTTTCTGGCCATACTTGCTAGATGTGTTTTTTAATGAGTAAGCTGATCCTGTCACTGTAAATTTTACAGTGTAAAAGAACACCTGGGAGTTTGTGCTGCTAAGGATAAAATTCAAGAATGCTCACGGAACTTGGACTTCTCAAACCTATACTCGCACCCAGAGGCTGACAATTTTTCAATATTAGAAGATTTTTAAAACAAGTTTGGTGACGGCACTAGTGAATGTTGTCCTGTTGACATGGGAGGTTTCTGCTTTTTCAGTAAACTAGCATTTTCAAAATTACCAACGCATGGCACAAAATCATTTAAGAATAGATCTGAATGCAGCAAAACATGAATCATTTACTGACAATGTTTGCGATCCACACTGCAGCTAACCTTTAGGAAACCACCACTTGTCAAGTTGCGCTATGGTATCAGAGAACAGACACAGCTATGGCAAAGCTATTCAAGCGAACCTTTCTTTGCCACATGTCTGGGGAAAGCTTTAATTAATAAATGCGTGACAATAGGTGAATCCAGGAGGGCATCTGGGAGTGCTACGTCTTCTCTTATGCCAAAGGCTTGAAGTGCACGGGTAAATCTAAACCAAAATGGAGTATGCCGTCACATGCCTAAAATGTTGGCACCCGGGTGGCTGACGGTGGAGACTCCTGAATTTGAGGCCAGCCTGGGCAACATAGTAAGACCTTGTCAAAGAAAGAAGAGAAGAAAGGGGAGAGAAAGAGAGGAAAGGTGAAGAGGAGAGAAAAATGATGCTGTTCTCAATAACAATTTTGTTTTAGAAAATAAAGCAGCTTAAGCCTATTTAGTTTTTAATTTCATTCTAAATATTTAGCTACAGCTAAGTGTATCTCTTACCCCTCATCAAAGAGGTGTGTTTTTCAGGAGACAGTTTCACAATTGGTCAAAATACAGAGAACAAATGACCATGGGCTTCCTGTTTCCCCTTCTACTTCTCCAACACACCCCCTATGCCTATAATGCAGGGAACATTGAAATGGAGGGGCTGGGGAGACGGAGAGACAGGGGACCAGGACAGAGTATCTCCTATATACAACAGGGAAGCGGCACCCATGAAATCTCAGCAACATAGTTGCCTAAACAGTCCCCTGGAGAGATGGCTCAGAGGTTAAGAGCACTGGCTGTTCTTCCAAAGGTCATGAGTTCAATTCCCAGCAACCACATGGTGGCTCATAGCCATCTACATTGAGATCTGGTGCCCTCTTCCAGTGCGCAGGCGCACATGCAGGCAGAATGCCGTATAAAGAATGAATGAATAAATAAATGTTTTTTTTTTAAAGATGATACTGACTGACATGCCTATGGATGGGGCTGAGAGGGTGAGACTGGAGTCTTCTCCAGAGAGAAGCCCAGGATATGATGAGCAATCCCAAAGGATAATAAGTGGGCCCAGTAGGTTTTGTGTGTGTGTCTGTGTAGACACATATGTATTTATGTGCGAAAATAATAGAAGAACTGGTCATGAACTCTCAAGGGAGTTGCAGTGGGGACATGGGAGGAGACGGAGGAAGAGAGGGAAGGTTAGCCATAATGTAAATACAGTACTTTCAAAAAGAAAAAATTTACACTAAAAAGAATGAAGCAATTTTCATTAAATTTTATATGTAACAAAGAATGAGATTAATTAGTAGATAATTTACATTTTCTGTTTTTATTTCCAGTTGGATGACTTAGTGTAAATAAATGAAACTCTTCAGTTCTTAGTAAGTCTTGAAAGCTATGAAGGGATCGGATCCCAAGGCCTTTGAGGATCTTTGCATTAAGCCAGTAAAGATCTCTGTAGTGGGAACGACAGAGACAGACTTGCCTTCCGCAGGCAGCACTCGCACTGTCTGAGGGGTCCGAGGTGGCAGCAGTGGGCATTGACCGCAGCTTCTTTACAAAGAAAGTGCATTGGGGGACGCTTGTTCCCTCACTCTTATGATGGGTGAGCAGGAGCCAGGGGCACAAGCACCTCCAGTCTAATCTTTGCCTCGAGAATACCTTTATGTGATGGGGCGTTGCTGGCACCCACCACGAACTGAAGAGAGTTGCTGTGCCTGCACCCTCGCTTCCTCCCCCCACCCCGCCTTTGGACTCCACTGCAGCCACCTCCAGTGGTTTCCAGTTCGCCTCCCCCAGCAGTTGGCAGTCCACTCCTCCATCAGCATGGCAAAGGGATCAAGTATCCTCACCTTAATTGCCAAGGAGCTGACTAACAAAGCATCTTTTCCTTTGGGTTCCAAAGTGAAAGGCGAGTTCCTACTTTCTACTTTCTTCTGGACGCCCCGCCGATAGGCAGGCGGTTTAAGTTATAATCAGACACCATGACAATCCAAATCCTGCCTCAGCTGTAGAACGTTGGCTTCCTGTTGACAGGTGATGCTTCCACACAGAGCGCTGCTGCAGGAGAGCCGCGGTCTAGCGTTCTCCCGAACAGTTTTGGTTCCCACCCCCACAAACGGCTGCCACCTAATCAGAGCTAGTGCCGCCTTCAGTCACCAATCAGCAACGGCACTGGTGTGAAAACAAGGGTGGGCATGGCCAGGTAAAATTGCCAAGAGACGCAGAACTTGGGAACCGGGTTTAGAAAACGTGGGCTAGCTAGTGACAGACAGACAATGACAAGATGCTCTCGCTCAGTCAATAGTCAGTCTTGACCACGTAGAGCAGAGAGCGCAGTGAGGAGGGGCCCTTAGCTGTGTTAGCTGCGGTGTCTTCACCCGCTGTGTGGAAGCATGTTCTCCTTAGACGCTTCAGTGCATCTGGACTGATTTCTTGTGCCTTATAAATGTGAGTTTATCAAAGTAGGGTATGAATGAAGCTGTTTGGAAGACACCACCAGTGAGTGCTTTGAGAATTTCTAAAATCAATTTGTTTCCCTGTGTGGTGGCTTCAGGCGTGTTCCTGTGTGATCTCCCAAACAAATAGGAATTTTGTAAGAAATGGGGACAAAGGCAAGTTAGTCACCTGATATGGGCAGGCCCGCCCGTTGTCTTCTTCTTTGGTTGTGACAGAGGACAAGATGGTCTTTTGTTGTTGCTCTTCTTCTTTTGTGAGACAAAGTCTCACTCTGTAGCCCAAGCTGACCTGGAACTTACTATGTAGCCCAGGCCAGCCACAAACTCTTCAGGGATAATCCTGCTTCAGCCTCCTGAGCGCTGGTGTTACGGGTGTGAACCATGCTCATGTGTCCTCTCCTAACTGAAATGCCACGTGCCGACAAACACTGCAGACGCCTCTAGTGTGCTGTTCTTCTCCTCAGGATGTTGGCATTTGTCATTAACTCACAGTCTTTATCTCCTCCGTCCTTGGACACACTGTCACTGTAACATCAGACAGAGCAACAGAGGAAGGAGATCAGCCGGAGAATAAAGGTGGAGCTCCTCCTTTGAGCTCTAGAATGGTGACTTGTCTGTGTCTATATTTGTTATTCTGTTGAACAGACGGTTCAGCCTCGTGGCCCTCCAGGACCCTCCCTCCTTCCTCTGACACAGGTTGAGACTGGAACAGACTCTGAAGACCATCCTCGGAATGCATTAGAAGTCTCTCCAGTAATTGAAAACCTTAAACAAATTGACTTTTGAGGTCCTTTTTGGTTCAATAATAATTGAGGCCTTTTGTACTTAGGAAATTACAGACAGCCCGTCAACCGCCCTTCTTCACAGTGGCAGGGATGAGAGCGACGCTCCGCAGCTTAGCGGTGGGAGCTGTACATACGAAGCGTGTTCTTCCGAAAGGCCCACGCTCCTGCCGATGAGACTCTGGTTGTACGCCCATGTTACCAGCTGGGTTTTCTGGCTGGTCCCTGGGTCAGTAGGAGGAGCTTCTAGCCTGCTTTGAGGTTGGGCTCAGACGAGCTCAATCACAGCTGCTGGCAAGGCCAGCTGTGAGGGGAGATTCTACACGGCGGACTTTAAGTGGCTGCGAGGTAAAATGTCCTCAATCCAGACTCTTGTTGAAACTTCTTGCCGGTTGAGAACCAAATATTCCAGCACAATTAGCAATGTCACATGAAAGATTCCCAACATAGAGACACTTCCATTTAGAGAGGGAAGAAGGTTAAAATAGCATTGAAAAACACTTAAGACTAAAGCCTGTGCAGCCTTCAAAATAGCCTTACTCACTTCTCAGATGTGTTCTGGGGCCTCAGAAAAGAGAGTTTTTTGTTTTTTTTTTTTGTTTTGTTTTGTTTTTTTTTTTTACAGTAAAAGATGTTTCAACCTCCCTGTAACTTTCATAACCTAAAGTTTACCTTATCACCTGTAATCCAACCCAATACATAGCAATCAGCCTACGTTTCTCAACAAGCCTTTTCAGTGCAGCTTCAGAAGCCACCAAAACAGTATATACTGCTCCTGTGAGGGCTCCTGACCACGGCTCTCTCTGGAGAAGCCCACATTGATGCTGGGATTTTAGTTGGGCTATAGTTTGTTCACACCCACAAGCGGGGTGTGGCTTCTTCCAGCTGGTAACAGCCTTCCACGTGCTGCACAGAGAGGGGTGTGGTCTAGGACCCTGAGAGTATAAATATGAGATCGGGAAAGCGACTGTGAGGCATTCTAGAGAGGCCTTCTGTGTGGAGTTTTGTGTTGGTGTGTGGCGTGGAGCAGTTTGAAGAGACCAGAGACCAGAGACTGTGTGACCGTTTGGAGCAGACAAAGAGAAATGCTCCGGGGCGCAGCCGTGTGGAGAAGCCTGCCAGCTGTGTCTGCGGTTGACGGAGATTGGTCCGGAGTCCTAAAAGACCCCCTTGATCCTAAATAGCCAGAGAAGTAAGTGGTCTGGGATCCTCTTCCCACTAACCTTTATTCCTACTTACGGTTGGGGGGTTGGTGGAAGGGAGGTAGAGGCCTAAACACCCCAAATAAAGTAGAGTTTAAAAAGGACGCTACAGATGGCTTTCCCCCCCAAGACCTTGTCTCAGAAAATGAGGTGGAGGACCATCGAGGTAGCTCTGCAGGTACAAGCCTGAAAGCCCACGTTCAGGTCCTGGAACCCACATGAAAGTGGAAGGAGTGGGCTGACTCCTGACCTCAGTGAACATGTCATCACACACGCATGCCCCACACAAACACACATCTCACACACACACACACCTTACACACACACACACATACACACACACACACACACACACACACACACACACACACCCGTTTAGATTGTGGGATTGTGACAGAGTGAGCAGAGCAAGAGGTGTGGCAATCGTGTGGGAGACAGATGGCGGCTAGAACACATATAAAAAGCCCTCTCTCTTCTTCGTCCTCATATGGAAATGGAGAACAGCCTTGCTAAACATCGTTTCTCAAGTGTTTGGAAGTTTAATGGACCCAGAAGTTGCTGAGATTTGTGACTGGAAGCTGCAAGCGAGTGCAGAGAGTCACCCTGGGTTTATCATCTTTAGGTAGATATATGCTATTTTGACTGAAGTTGCCAGAAAGCTCGGGGATCTCTATATCTTAATCCACTAATTTATCTTAACCCACTTCTTTTATGTACAGTAACTATCTGTGATAAGCAGCTCATTGGGGACACTTAAAAAATCCTGTATCGACCAGAACTTAGACTCCAGAGAATGAATCTAGGATGTGGTGTCAGCCTTACCTATAAATGTTGAGGATTTGCAGGGCTGTGTCAGAGGCTTTATATTATTTTAACATTACCTTCAATGTTTTTATTTTTTACCTCAACCAATGGGGATGGAGGAGAGTTGAGGATTTATCTGTCTGGCGGACCAGGATGCTCTGGAGGCAGAGCAGTTCAGCATGAACGTTTTGTGGTAGTGTCCACAGTGGTAAGAACATGCTTTCCTGTGTTCAAAACCCAGAGGGCAGCTGCGCTCGAGTGAATTGCGCAAGTGCTGTAACAGGGAAGCGGGAGGCACGGGGGTGGCTGAGCAGGTGCGGTGCTGGCCGCTCTTTCAGAGGACCCGAGGTTGGTTCCCAGCACTGCAACTTCCTGTGGCCCCTGCTCCAGGGGCTCAAGCTTTCTCCTCTGGCTTCTGCAGGCGCTGCGCTCGTGTGCACACCCCGCCATCTCTTACACACATACACACGTAATTTTAAAAAATTAAAATTTTAAAAACAAAATCTTAACAATCAAAAATACTTTTTAAATGTGAAAACGATTAAAAGCTAAACCGAAAAGTTAAGGCCAAACAAGATTTGTCTTTCCCAATAAGAAGCTGCGGCAATATAATATTTTTAAATAGTTTCATTAACATCTCATTATAATAATAGCTGGCAGCTTAGAAGATAGACAGGGGACCATATTAATAAACTGTGAAGCTGCTGTGATGCCAGAGGGATCACACATGCAGGAGGAATTGAATTAAAGTACATAAAACCTGAACAAACCGGAGCAAAGGATGAGCGTGGTGAAACGGGTTTAATAATGATAAACAGAACAGCTTTCAGAAGACGGTGACGATTCAATGTGCGAATTAAACAGACAAAGAGGGCTAGGAAGGGAAAGAAAAATACCCTCTTATGCGGGTGGTTATTTTTAAAGACTGTCGAGATGAGTTGGCTCTTCAGGACCCGCATTAACTCTTCATGCATTTGAGGCCTGTGAATTACACATCCGTCCTCTGAGCTCATCCTTGGACACAGCTCATGTTCCTCCAACAGGAGGGAGTTCTGGGGGTTGGTGTGGAAGATGAGTAGAGTGACTCGCCCCGGAGAAAGGAGAATTTCCGGATGCGGAGCCCACCTGGGGTAGGAATGTCAGAAAGACGGTCTGACAAAGCCTCCACTCGTGTTTATAAAAGGTGGCATGTGGGCTTTGCGCGGTGTTTCGGTCTGTGTTCCGCTACCTGCGCACTAGTTACTTTTCTCATTATTGTGACAAAATCTGGGCAAGAAGCAAGATGGGAGAAAAGGTTTATTCTAGGTTATTGTTTGAGAGAATGGTCTGTTGTGTCTGGGAAAGCACGGTAGCTGGAACATAAAGGGGCTGGTCACATTCCAGCAGGAGCATGAGGTAGATGGTCACAGTGCATCCAGCAGGAGCACAAGGTGCTGACCATACTGCATCCAGCAAGAGCATAGCATTGCATCCACAAATAGGAAACAAGCAGAGGTAGATGCTGGCGCTCTCTTTCTGTGCATTCTTTCAAGACCAGTCCATGAGATGGTGCTGCTGACACGCAGGGTAGGTCTCCCATCCTCAGAAAGCACACCAGCGGTGTGCTGCGCAGGTGATCCTAGATCTAGTTAGGCTGACAATGGAGATGACACTCCACACCAAGACTAGGTGACCTATAAGGAGCAGATGTCTGTTTCTGTTTCTTATAGTGTGGGAGGATGAGAAGCCTCAGAGCACGGAGGCCGTGTTGGCAGGGACTTCCACTCGCATTAATTCATGGCAGAAAGAACAAGGGCATGAAGGTAAGAGTTCAAACTCATAACTACAAGCTCTTCCTTAAAGAGCACCCATATGCTCAAGAGCATAAGTATTATAACCTAAAGACTCCCATCAGGCCCATACCCCAGGGCTATCACTGTGGGGGCTGAAGTTTCCAAAAACTAATATGCTTTGTCTTCTTTTGCGCTTGGGACAAGGCCTCACCGGGTAGCCCAGGCTGGCTTAGAAACTTGGGAGCTTCCTGCTTTCTACCTCCAAGTGCTAAGCACCATTACACCTGGCTCCAACATACACTCTTGCAGGGACATAATCAGACCATAGCCCGTGTCGCAGCTCAGCAGTCTGCAAAAGAAATCTTGCGTGCTGATTGGCTTGAATGAGGGCTTTGCAGTGCCATTGGCCCCTGGGGTTTGTCCACTGAACTTAGGGGTCCCCAAACCCGCCTGTGTCTGAAGAAGTGGAGCTGTTCTTCAAATAGTAATTCCTGTGCTGCCAACTCAAACCTGCTGGATGTGGGATGTTAGAGGACAGGCCTCACGCCTTAAAGGATTCCTCAAGATGATTTAAATACGGCTGGCCAGGTCTGGGGACCGGGTGAGCGGATACTCGGCATTCCTTTAGACTTCTTAGAATGATAGCTCCTAAGACTGACTGCTAAGTCACTAATACACTTAGTGGATTAAAATACTCCCTTTGGTAGTCCAACCATAATCCAGTGGATGGCCGCACATCCATGAGTGTATGAGCAGCACGAACCGGGCTAGGTGGGTTATTACAAAAATAGAGGACACAAAGCTAGGAGGGGTGGATCTGGGAGGAGTTAGTTAGAGGGAGAAGGGTTGAATACGATAAGAAAAACCACTTAAAATACTCTCAAAAATTAACACAAATATTCTATTTAAATCACCCCTTTGCTCTGTGAGCATCCATGAGAATGGTTACATGTTGTTTAAATAAATATAAATATCAATATAGGCATCATCTTTTAATTTGCCGGTTGGTACGCATAAGCAGTGGTGATAAACAGGAAATGTGGAGCCGGATTTATCACTTTCATCACCTTTAATGACTGCTGACTTCCATCACGGTGCTCAGCATGAAATGGGCCTCGAAATTTACGGCTCGCTTCTTGAGTGCTGAGATGGGAATGCTCAAGGGTCTTGGGACTGTAATAAATATAAAGTATTTTTCCTAGGCTGATTTCTTGCAGCTAGTATCACTTAAAGGCGCTCATGAAACTGCATCCAAATATTGGCTTTGAAGTGTCAAAAATGGATGGGAGAAACTCCATACAACGACATATAAAAGTGATGGCAGATCGCTCTGGTCCCCATGTAACACCATCTCCCTTTCCACAGAGCGCGAGTAATAGCAACTGATAACTCACCACAACATAAGGTGAATTAACAGAGTAATAGCTGCAAATGTAGCTGCTCTGTGCTGGGCCAAGAGCTCCAAAGAGCAGGATGTCATATCAGATGAGAAGGACATTTTAAGCAAGAGAGGAGGTGTCAAAACTCATAGCAACTAAATACTGTGAGTGCTGCACTCTAGAAAGCATTGTCTTATACCATTTAATTTGCTGCGCTACGTTATTAATAAAAACTAGTATTTAAGCCTATTTTTGAAGCTAGGAGCCCATCTCTGCAGGGGAGTTAGCTTATGTTATATAAATACTCTTGAGAAGTTGTCTAAAAGAATCATGCTAGTTTGGCTGTAGACCACGTATTGGGCATAAGCTAAGCTTGGGACCCTTGGAGACACAATGAAGTCTCAAGATAAAAAATCTCAGAGCAATCTACCTCATTGGATAGGTTGTATTATCTTTCTGAGGAGAGAGACCAAGCTAGATCAAAAGAACTTATTAGTGTTGAGAAAACTATTAAAAATAAAAACAGGATGAGATGCTGCTCTTGGCTTCCCTTGAACATGGCATGCTTCAGTGAAGGAGAAGGGGACAAACAATAATTCAAAAATACATGCTCAAGTCCAGGTGACCTGAACTTCAGACAACTTCCAACATTTTGGTCTAAGTATCTCTTAAATACTACTTGGTTCACACAACTAACTTTCTATTATATTTATTGTCAATTATTATTGTTAATATTAATATATAATTATTCAATAAAGCAATTCACTAATTAATGTTTTGTATTTCAAACATTTTAATGGGAAGAAAGTGTTTATCTATATGAAATTATAATTCCATCTTTACCCACTAAGCCACCTCAAGTGCCCTTAAATAAGAAAAATTTGAACAACTATTAGAAACTATGATATATGAGAAAACACATTGCCTTGATATTATTTTCTATGCACTTGAAACATAAGATTTAACAATACAATTTTAAAATTGAAAGTCTTTAAAATGATAATAGAAGAAGGAATAGTGGCTAGGAATGTTTTAATAATAAAGTGCATGATACATAATAAGAGATGTTAAGACAAAATTTAAAGAAGTGGAAAGATGGGCTGTGATTGAAGAAAGGACAAATGATAATTCTAATTCTTGTGATTATAAATGTGTAATTATGATGCAGCTCCTATTGGAACCACAGTGCTGTCCTTCAAGCTAACAAAATGTCTTGAGCTAGGCAGCTTCTGGATTTATCCCTCCTGGTTCTGGATGCCAAGACATGCAAGATCCAGGCTCAGGCATACTTGATGTTGGGATGTTGATTCCTTGGTTCATAGATGGTGCCCTCCTGCGCTGGAAGGGGAGAGCAGACCCCTGGTTTCCTCTAAAGGCAGGTCCTGTGTGCGGGGTCCTGCCCCCTCATCACTTTGTGAGTTAGAATTTTAGTGCATGAATCTTTTAGCAACACTGAGACAGGCCAGAACACATGACTTTACAAAGCTGCCATAAATTACTGTAAAATTCATATGAATATATGAGTGAATATCCAAGAATAGGCAGGCAAATTGGGAGAACAAAGGTTAGAGATGGAGAGAATCATCTTATTAGTCTTAGTCTGTAACATGGGATACTGTTATCAAAAGCTACAGTAGTGGGAAAATGTGTAGGTGGATCAGAAACTGACTCCAGTAAGCACACATACCTGGAAGAGTTTAAACTCTGGGAAAGGCACGATTTCAGTTCGGTGGGTGTGGGCGATTTATCAGCAGTACTATAAAGTGGACATCGATCTAGAATGTTGAGCTAACCACCACACCAACCACAGAAATGCGGTTCTGGTGACAAAGAGGTGTAAATGGAAGAAATAAAGAACAGAACATGTAATGCACAGGAGAGAAAGAAGCTGGTTTGTAATATGAAATCTATGCTCAATGGCATGAGCACTCAGCATGAGAGGCCAACTGGACTGCATTTCACCAATAGTTCAGAAGAAGAGACAAAGGCCCTTCCTGACTGCAGGTGGGAAACAAGAGTTGCTTGAATGTCTTTTTTTTTTTTTCCAAACAAAAGCATACTACACGCAAACACGCCCACCTTTCCATGTCTGTGGGAATTTAAGGGCTGACACCAAGTGCAGTAGCCTGTCACTAATGCTTGTTTATAGAATGAGTGTGGAGGGAACCAGAACGATATTTATATTGTTCTTACTTGACTTGGAAGCAGTCCACTCTTTTCAATTAACATAGTTGCTGTATAAAATTTTAAAAATAATACTTTTAAACGTCTAGCCCAATTGGAAGTTGAAACACAAAGAAGGGTGACTTGGATTTAACATACCATAGTCATTATCCTACAGTGATGAGGAGAGAAAGAGAGTGAGAACAAAGTGAACGGCTGCCCAATTTCCTAGGAACTGATGTGCACACAGAGTGATGGGAGCCTGGGGGGGGCCATGCGTGGTGTGAGGCACAGCCACCCTCTCTGTGACACACTGTATATATATACACACACATATAGCTTTGTTTTTGTTTTCCAGTCAATGAAAACGTGAAATTTTCCTTAGCATGCTACAGAGACAAAAATGTGGTTTGCCTGTTTTAGAAGGAGTTGTAGAAATTAACTAAACTTGATGAGACCCAAGAGAATAGCTTGAAGCCTGTTTGTTGGAGATCTCTGGAAATTTGTCAAGCAGATACAGACTCTAGCTGTGGCGCTGAGCTTTGCATAGAGAAATATGGTCACATTTCTATAAATGAGCTCTCCCCTAGTTTTAATAATGCAGTTGTTTCTGGGAGAGAAATTGTAGAGACATAATCATTTTGTTCATTTTAGTAGTACCCGAGGACTATGCCTGGAGAGAGCTCTGGGTTTTTGGAGTGGCAGCCTGCAGGGGAGGCAGGATGTTTGACAGGGTGGGGTGGCTGAAAGCCTGCCCTCCTTCTGGGGAGCAGGGGTTAGAAATGCCAAGGCCCAGGCTGGGAAGCGGCTCACTTGCCTCACAAGCTTTAGGAATGGAGTTCAGATCCCCAAGACCCATGTCAAAGCTTGGGGCATAGCAGCACCCACGCTCAGAAGCTGGCGATGGGATCCCTGGGGCAAGCTGGCTAGCTGGTCTGGCCAATCAGTGAGTGAGCAACTATAGCGAAATAAAGTGTGAAATGATGGGGAGCGATTCTTAGTGTTACACTCTGGCCTTCACGTGCACTCACTCACACCTGTGCTCGAACTCACACCTGGGCACACTCTCCCACCCCCACTCCCATTGTCCCACGGTGCTGTGCCGGGGAAGGGAGATCCAGGATTGCCTGTCCTCCACACATACCTAAGTGTGGCAAACTCACCCAAGTTTGCCAACCAAGACCAATCATTCTAGCCAAGATGGTGACTTCTCGTTGGCTGGGCTTTGGAAACAAATAGCCTAAGAAGCCCTGGAAGCTGGCTCCACCGGCCATGCTCCCTGGCAAGAGCTCACTCCCTTTTACATACCAGGAGCCCCAACCCTGTCCAGCCCCACAGCTGTAGGGCCAGGAAGCTAAGTGTCCCCTAAGAGTCATTAGGAAGGACAGAGAGATAGTGAGACATGCTGATAGAAATGGTTGTACTCTTGTACACGCTGGACCCCAAAGTCAAAAAGTCTTCATACTGTGACACATCTCTCCAGCTCCATGGAGAAGTCTCAGATTTGATGCACCTTTGAGCCCTGGAGACCCTGGACACCCCTATGGAGTGTAGCATCTATGCTGGCCCTGGAGACCCTGGCAACTCTAGAGTGTAGCATCTACGCTAGCCTTGGGCTTGGGCTACCAGTAGGCTGTTTCTGTGTGTGGTGTGGTTGATGTGATTAAGGGCACAATGAACTGGCCTCAGATGGGCTCCTTTGCTGGATCTGGCATTGCATGCTCTGAGTTCACACCAAACCAGGAGCTCTTCAAGCTTCCAAAACAGTGATGCTGACTGATCTGTGGGCCGTGCAAGAGCAGCTGTCCCTTCAGAGAGGACGAGTCGTGGGCCCTTTTGGGTGGAAGATACTCAATAGATACCATAATAATACTCAATAGATCCCACAATCGATACTCACTCAGTAGGTAGCCAAAAGGTATCACAGTGGCAAGTTGGTCTCCTCTGGAGATAGTGTCATATTACAGTTTCGGTTAGTGTCTGCATGGAAGGTTAGACTTTCAATCCCAGCAATAGCTCCCTCACAGGAATCCACGCTGTTGGATGTGTGGGGAGCTGCCTCCTCTCCTGCCACACCCATTCTACCCCTGTCATACCAGATCCGGGCCACCAATAACAGGACAGGCTGGCAACAGCTGAGGAGGCCATTTGCAACTTGCTTATTCATCTCTCCTCCACGGGAAATTCTTTGCAAAGATTAGAACCATTGTGGCTGTGTTCCCAGGAGACACCAGCCATAAACTTGCCTCTTCCCCCAACGTCCATATCAGAATGGCAAATCCAGTGTTTCAAGAGAGTGTGTCAAGCCTATGGCCTCCTGTTTATCAAGTCATATATTATGGCTTCGTTGATCACCCTCAACACCAGCTTAACCCCCCAGCTCCTGATATTTGATGCTGGCTGAACCTTCCTGCCTCTGTGTGAGGGGAGGGGTGGCATTCAGTCTTCTCCTCCCCTCACCGGGCCCAGCCTCTTCTCAAAGAAGCAGGCAACCTGATTTATCTGCCCCACAGCAGGAGAAGATGCTGCTCCCTAACAGGACACTTGCGTTGCGAGAAGAGCCCTGTTCAGTGTCCTCCCGCCTGAACGAAGATTTTAACCTAGAGAAAGGGAGAGTTCTCCAGTCCCTGGGGGTCCTAGCGTTCACACAGTGTTCAGAGGTCCACACTCCACATGTCAGGGCCTATTTTTCTCAAGCAGAGCTTGACCTTAGCCTAACAAACCCAACTTGCTTGTTCAGTCAATCTTTGCAGTCTGTGGTTCTCTTAAGCACCAACTGCATACCTCGGCTGTGCTCAGCTTTCACCACTGAACACAGGGTGGCCTGTCAAGGCTGTGGTGGGTCCATTTTACCGTAAAGAGTGGTTCAGGTTGATGTTGCGTGTACCTATGCGTGCAGCACGTGCACACTGGTGCCTGAGGAGCCCGAGAGGGTACAGACCTCTGGAGCTGGAGCTGCAGACCGTTGGGAGCTGCCGTGTGGGTGCTGGGGACAGAGCTGCATCCCTCCCTAGGAACAGCCTTGATCGCTGAGCCATCTCTGTAGCCCTGGCTTGGAACCCCAAACCGTGTTGGGGCTCTTAGTTGGGTTGGTGAAGGTGAATTTTGACACACTGCATAATTTGGATGCACAGTTTGGTCAGGTTGAGAAGTGTATACAACAGAGAGGAGCAACTTCCAGGACAAGGTACAGAGTCCCGCCATTGCCCCGGGAGAGTCTCCCATGGTGCCCTTCTGCACTTAGTCCTTTTCTCCCAGGCTCAGCCCTGGAAAGCACTGATCTTATTTCTGTCCCAGGCCGATGACTTTTTTAAAGTATCATGTAAGTGGAGCCATAAGTGAGCTCTTTTGCATCTGGCTGTTTCCACTTTAATGCATTTGAGAGTCATCCACGCTGCTCATATCAATAGTCCATTCCTTTTTATTGTAATAGATTTCATTGTATGGCTGTAGCAAAATGTGTTTATCCATTTCCCATTAGGCGTTTGATTTGTTCCAATCCTTAGGTGTTATGAATTGAATGGCTATGGAGTTTCATGGCTGTGTGTTTGCAGGGTGTTCTCATTCCTCCTGGGTAAATAGCTAGAATGGGACGGGTAAGCTATATGATGTTGTCTGTGCTTATGTTTGGTTTTACTAGCTTTTTAATTTTTATTTTATGTGTGGGAGTGTTTTGCCTGTGAGTGTCGGCGCACCATCACACGCCTAGTTGCCGAGAAGGCCAGAAGAGGGCGTTGGATCCCCAGAACTGGAGTTACAGATGGTTGTAAGCAGCTGTTTTGGTGCTTGGAAGAGGAACCCAGGTCATCTGCAAAACCAGCAAGTGCTCCTACCCACTGAGCCATCTCTCCATGCTTACGTTTATTCTCTAAAAACACCAGCAAGTCAGTGAGATGGCTCAGCAGGTAAAGGCTCTTGCTGCCAACTCTAACATCAAAATTGAATCCCCAGGGTCCACGCAGTAGAGAGAATCAGTTCTCAGAGGTTGTCCTTTTAGCCTTCCCGTGGCATGTACAGAGTCTTCTACAAATAAGCAAATAGATAAATAAATGCAATTTTAAAAGAGGGAGGGGGCTGGCAGTTGGGTAAACGAGATTGCCACACTAACCTGATGAGCTGAGTTTAATCCCAAGAATCCATGTAAAGGCAGGAGAGACCCGACTTCACAGAGCTGTTCTCAAAACTCTGCGTGCATTTCCTGCCATTTACACACACCCACCAACATAATCTTTTCTATTGCAGAAACTAGCAAAGCCTTCTGGCTGCAAACACTGTGGAGGGCTAGGAGAGGCCCACAAGTTTGAGGCCAGTGTGGGCTGAGTGCTGAGACCCTGTCCCAATAACAAGTAAGAAGCGTAACAAAGAAGCTTACATTTTTGTACCTCACCGGAAATCCATGGGATTTACAGCAGTACACGTCTTTTTTTTCAGGACTTTGTGATGCTTCTATTATTCATTTTAACTATCAAATTAGAGTTTCCATGTGCTCTTGATGCTCTTGCCATAAATATTTGGGGGGGAGATTTATTCACATCTCCTCCCTACTTTTTAAAACGGTGTGGGTGTGTGCACGCATGTGTCTGTGTGTCTGCGTATGTGTGTATGTCTGTCCGTGTTGGTATGTAACAAGTGTGTATGAGTGCCCACAGAAGCCAGAAGAGGGCGTTTAATCCCCTGGAGCTGGGGTCACAGGTGGTTGTGAACTGAAAGATTTGTGCTGGGAGCTGAATGCGGGTCCTCTGTAGGAGCAGACAGTGCTCTTAACTGCTGAACCATGCCTCCAACCTCTCCTCCCTGTTTTTAACATGGCGTCACATGTAGTGTGATGGTTAATTTCCACACTCAGTGTGATGAGGTCTAGAATCACCTGGGAGACATCTGTGGAGATTGTGTGATCAGGTTGGTTGAGAGGGAAGACCTGCCCACTGTGGGCGGCACCATTTCCGAGCTCTGACTGTGTAAAGAGAGAGTGTGAGCAGAACCAGCATCCGTCACTCTCTGCGTCTTGACTTTGGCTGCAATGCGACTCGTTGCTTCACCTTCCTGCTGTCTTCACTTCCCCATCAAGATGGAATGCACCTTCAACTGTGAACCACAGTAAGCCCACCCTTTCTTCCCTTCTCCCTCCCTCCCTCCCTCCCTCCCTTCTTTCCTTCCTTTCTCCCTCCCTCTCTACCCCTCCTCCTTCCTCTCTCCCTCCCTCGCTGCCTTTCTTCCTTTATCCTTGCCTTCCTCCCTTCTTTCTGTCTCTGTGCTGCTTTTGTCAGGATACGTGGTCACAGAAAGGGGACAATAACTGAGACATAGTATTTATGGCCCTTTTTCCTAATCCCTGTGCAGGTCAGAGGAATCCTTCAAGACTGTTGTCCTTGCACTTGCCATTGCCCTCACTGGGTCTGTTTTCGTGCATGCCTGCCGAGAGCTTTTAGCAAACGTGCCACCAGCTCCTTCTACACCCACACTCCACTCCAGTTGCTACCCCGTGAGGCGTTCCCCAAACCTGTCTCCCTGCCTGCTTTCTTGAGTAGATCCTGGTTCCAGCTGGGACAGCTCAGTCCTCTGAGGAGCAGGTATGGGAGGGAACTAAAGGTGTAAAGCAATGATTGGACAGAAGAACTACAGAAAAACACAGGGGTCAACCCTCACCTCAGAAAAGCCTTAGCCCTGGAGGCGGGGAGCTGCAGAGCCGCAGCTGCCGCTAGAAGACTGCAGGCCCCAGCTGAGCTGCTCTGCCCCACTGCCTGTAAATGGTCCCCGGAGGGCATGACCTCGTGGTGCTCCCCCTGGTGGGCACCACGAGTACTGCATCGGGTCCCCGCACAACCTCAACTCAGAGTGGACTTCAGGGGAAGTGAAATGGCCCAGCTCCTTGTTGCCACAGACGCTGATGGAGCGGAACACAGCCAAGAAAGAAGGAAAGTCAGTGGATGCATATCAAGAGTGTGGAACTACACAGGAACAATTTCACTGGACTACTTCCAGGCTTGTGTATAATCTCTCATCCTACCTATGCTTTCACTGTTCATAGTCCCAGTCATGAGTAATTAGCGGAAAACAAACTATAAATAAGCAATTCCTAAATTTTCAATAATATTGTTACAGCATATGGTTGTGA
>NW_026590809.1:3526832-3607335 GCF_907164565.1 Psammomys obesus | reverse complement strand
ATATATATATATATATATATATATATATATATATATATATTGATAACCCACACAGCTGAGAAAGGAACATACATCGCGAGCAACAGAAAAGCACATATTCTTCTAAATTTCCTTTAGGTCTTTTTAGATTTTAGTATTAATTATAGGAAGAACATGATGCAAACAAGAATAGATCCTGCCTTTTAGTTTACTCTTTTAAAACATTTTCTGGCCAAATAAATAACTGCTCAACTAATTTTTATGTTTCTAGAAATTTTATTAATTTTTAATTTTAAAATGTCAAGTACTGGGTTATTTTATAAGCACTGACTGACTTATACTCCTCTCATAATATATATGCATATATATATATATATATATATATATATATATATATATATATATAATTAGTTGAGGCTGTGAAGCCCCTATTACACCTAACTTAAAAAATGGACTTTCTGCAGGTACAGGAAAATAATGCATAGAGAGGGTGGTATTACTTCTGGCTGGGTTGGCTACCGAGGGTCCTGGCTAAGCTGGGGGTGGACAGTGGAAACCCTCCCTCTGTCTCCTCTCCCATCACTTGTCTGTTGAGCGCTCCCAGACAGAAGGTGCCAGGGTGATCGTGCCGCTCCCGGAGAGCCACCTTCCAGGCTGACCTGAAGCTAACTTTGACCCCATTTCACAGTTTAAAAAAACGCACACAGAAGCACCGACCCTTTAAAACCATAAACCACATCTTTAAATAAAGCAGTATTCTAGTCTTTTCCATGACTCACTCATCCTTCACCCAGCTACCAAATATATCTTCCCGAAACATTTCTCCCGTGCACATTTTCTCCTGAGTGACCTGCGGACGGGACTCCGGACCCCACCTCACTCTCCAACCTCTCCTGCTATTGTTTGGCAAACCGGCTGCCGCCGGGCTCCTTTTGTGTGACTGTGCCTGGACTGCATCTTCTTACGTCCCCCACTGCGGCTACAGACCGTTTGGATTAAGCTGTTCTTACAACAGAGAAAGTATTATCCACAGATGCATATGAGATGTCATGACTGTGTTTACCATTTCCTGTCCAGTTGCTCTGTTCCCTGCACAGAAAGTCATCCACTGGTTTTCTACAAGACGTTCATGCATCGGCCTGAAACTACAAAGCTGTGTTTATTCCCCAATATCAGGCATTGGGCAGCCTCGAAGCCATCTTCTTCCTCTGCCCTGTCCTCTTCCTGGACTTACTGACATCGCCCAGGATTCCCAGCAAGATCACGCTGGAAATTCCCGATGCCTCCCTTTGGTGTCGGACACCATTTCCTTTCCTGGGTTATTGGGTCATGTCGGTGGAGCACACCATCCACGAGCTTCTTAAAGAGACATGGTAGAGAAGTTTGCTGAGGCCTTGCATGTTTTCGTGTGTCCCCTCTACCCACGCATGTGATTGACAGTCTCGACATCTGGAGAATTACAGCTAGGACGTGCTTTCTGGCACAGTCTCTGTAGGCACTGCTATTTTGTCCCTTAACAAGATGTCTAAGGGAAAGACTGCAAGGAGTAAAGCAGTTGTCGGGGAGTGAAGAACCCTCTAGTGCACGACCATCTAGTGAAAGAGCCTAGGATGGCTTAGCCTGGAAGAGAAACAGCAAGACCCAAGAGAGCTGTGGGGGCGGGGGGGGGAGTCAGTAGGTGATCAATGGCCAGGTCCTATAGTCACTGAGTGAAGGCCTTTATAAGCTGTGGCTTTTAACCTCCACAAGCTAGGCAAGGAAGGGACTGGGCAGAAAACTGTCAGTCTGCAGTAAGTGGCCATGCACACTGCTGAGGACAGACAGACTTTTCTGAGGGCCGAGCGTGGAGGCCAGGTGGTATGTGACTGCCGTAGCCAGGCCAGCGTCACACACTTGTTCCCAGCTGGGAGGATTCCAGTTAGGAGTGGGAAAAGTGTCCAAAAGCGTTTGGCTTCTGGTTCTGCTTTGAACGTGGAGCCAACAGGATATGCTGCTGAATACGGGCGCGGATGACGGTACAGGACGCAGGGCCCAGCAGTGTTCTTGCCCTGAGTGAATGGAAGGAAGGAGTTGGTTGCGATGGAGCTGCCAATAGGGAATGCAGGGCCTTCATTCTGGACATCTTTTGAGACAGACCCCATTACACCTCTACAGAGAGAACTCTGTAGAGTGGCTCCCTGGACAACTGAGTTAAGAGCAAGCAGTCTCTGCTAGGTCCACAGGCTTAGAAATCAGCAGATACAGTGATGACAAATTGACGTGCTGAAGGGGCTTGTGGGTATAGGAGAAAGAAGAGCCGGGGACCGAGTGATGAGCTACACTGATTTTAATAGGATTCTATAAGACCACAAAGGAGATGGAGAAGCAATGGCTGAAGGGCTGGAGAGGAAATCAGGAGACAATTCATGAGGAAGGATTTGATTGGCTGCTGACTGAGAAGTTAGACAGGGCTGAGACTCAGGAACATAGAGGTCCTGGGTGACCAGCTCTACTGCATGACTTGAGTGGGTTCAGAAGTCAGGAGAACACTAGAGACAAGAACCATGGGAAATTGTTTACACTGTATCCTGGAGGAGAGCAGAGACACAAGAAAAAAAGTTTTCTTTCATTCCTGTGTCTGCATGTCTGCTTGAGCATGTGTGCTTGAGTGTGTGTGTGTGTGTGTGCGCATGTGCATGCGCGCGTGAACATGGTTGCACATTCCTGGCATGCGTGTGTAGAGGCCAGAGGACTAGGTTGTCCTGTTCTTTGACACCTTAGACCCTTGAGTCAGGACTTCTCACTGGCCCCAGAGCTAGGCTGGTAGACAGCAAGCTCCACCACCCTGCTGACACTGTTCCCACGGCTCGGGGGTTCTGGGCACACACAGCCACGCCTCGTTTTCCATATGGGTGCAGGTATCTAAACTCGGATCATGCTCGCCCAGCAAGCTCTCTTCCTCACAGAGCCGCCTCTTCAACCCCCGTTTTCATTGCTTAAAGGGAAGATGTTATAGCAGAATTGCTGGCCAATGGAAATGACTGGAGAGAAGGGAGGAAAGCGAGAGAAGAAAGAACAGACAGTTGTTGCTGTACGTTTTAAGTAAGGAGACAGGAGCCAGACGGGGAGATGGACAGTCTTAGCTCGGCGCTCGGCTAGCATGTGTTCTCCAAATAGCAGCGCATGCTGCAGAGCTGCTTTTAGTTGGCTCTCATCTTCCTGGTAAATTATGACATTAAGGGCAGCAACTTCAAGGGAAGGTGAGGAGGAGAAAGCAGTGAACAGAGGGTGCTGGGCAGTGAATAGGCTGAAAATGTAGCGGCACCTGACTGGTACAAGCAGCTCGCTGGATGTGTTAATGACTGTCTGGCAGGACTGTCTAAGGCAGGCATGGATTTTCCTCAGCCACGTTCAACTGGCCACATGTGTGAATAGAATGGTAGAGGGCTGGATCAAACCAAGACTGGGTCCTTGTTAAAAAAAAAAAAAGTGAAAGAGAAAAGATCTAAAGAGCTGAAAAATGCATGTGAAGGCAAGTTTATAGTAAGCCATTGACCCTGAGCTGTATGAGGACACATGGTGAATGAAGGGCAGGGACGAGGTGGAGGGATCAAATTAATTCCTTTTTATTCCAAAGGAAAAGAAATACTTTAAGAGTTGGGAGGCTCAAAGGAATGAATGAAAGACAAAACAACAAACAACTGTCAGAAATTAAGAAGCTTGAAATTAAGATTATTCTATCAATATCAATTCAGTTATGGGTATCTTTTTGTCTACTCTTCCTCCTACTCTTCTTTTTTTTCTTGACTCTTGAGTCAAAGCTTCACTGTGTAGCCAAAGCATGTTTTTGGATGTTCTATGTAGTCCAGGGTTGCCTTGAACTCATGACCTTCTAGTTCCCTGGTGCTGGGACTTTGGGCATTTTCTGCCACACCCAGCTTCCTTTCTTCCTTCCTTCCTTCCTTCCTTCCTTCCTTCCTTCCTTCCTTCCTTCCTTCCTTCCTCTCTCTCTTTCTCTCTCTCTCTCTCTCTCTCTTTTTCTCTTGTTGCTTTTGTTTGGTTTTGTTTTTTTGAGACAGGGTTTCTCTGTTTCTCTGGCTGTTCTGGACTCACTCTTTAGACCAGGACGGCCTCGGACTCACAGAGATCTGCCTGCCTCTGCCTCCCTGAGTGCTGGGATTATAGAGTGTGCCACCGATAATATAGAGTGTGCCCAGCCAATAATGCACTTTTAAAACGCTCTTTTCATTGCTCAGTCCAAGCTGCCTTTATTTGTTTATGACGTCTGTGATTCGTGTTGGAGACTTCCACACTGTGTCTGCTGACACTTGCTCACATTTCAGCAGGCAGAAGCTGATGGGAAGCACTTTGTCTTTGCAGTGTTTGTCAGTTGCTAATATTTGCTGTACAACAACTAGCCAGGCACCTGCCAGTTACTGGGGGACTTTTAAATGTCAGCTCATGTTTTTCCAACCAGATGGTTTTGTCCAAAGAAACTCTTCTCCTCCATCAGAGGAAGGGGAGGCCAGCAGGGGCCTCGTTAATCAATAGGTCATGTGTGTACATGATTCAGTCCCCGTTTTCAGTCTTACTCCAATCCCATGCCAAGCTTAGGTCCACGCTGAAGATGCTGATTCCATTTCTCCAAAGTTAAACCTTCTTGGGCCTGCCAGGTTTGGCTGTTGCACCGAAGAAGAGGGGTTCTCAGTTCATTTGATCTCTGTTTATCAGCCCTTGCATCCTCTTTATAGGGATGTGATCAGCTTTTGGCCATATAGCAAATCCTTAAGATAATCAAGGTGTAATGGGAAAGGGGGATATTGCAGTTTAAAGTTTCAGAGGTTCCAACCTATGATCAGTGGCTTTGCTGCTGTTAGAACCGTAATGATGGAGCTCACGATACAGCAAAACCAATCACCTGTAGCACATCAGCAGAGGAAGAAGACACATCCTAGTGATGTGAAATCTCACACCAGGCCCCACCTCTTAAAGGCTGCACCACTCTGGGACGAAGGTGTAATGAATGAAGTTAGCTATGTGCCCACGGTGGCACGTGCCCAGAACCCCAGCACCAGGAGGAGATGTACGGAAGGGAGGGTCAGAAGATCAAGGGCATCCTCGCCTATGTAGGGGGTTGAAGACAATATCCTTTACTGTCTGGACCTCTTTAGACCTAAACCCTAGGAAGAAGTAACACACCTGTGCAGTTTTAAGCCTGCCAGGATTATGAAGTGGGAACTGGTGTTTCCCTGCTTCTCATAGTTTCCAAGGCAGAACAGTATTCCTACTTCTCTGCTGACTTTTCTGGTCTAACTATGTCTGCCAATTTGCATTCCCATTGATTCCTTTGGAGTCAACTTGTTGGTAGCTCCTAGTCACTGTTGCCTCTTAGTCTCCATGTCTGTTCTCGTATTCCTTTCACATTAAAAAAAAAAAAAAAAAAAAAAAAAAGCTTTTCTGTCATTTAAGAGACGCTTCTGCATGGAACTGTGAAAAACACATGTGCTCTCTTCCCCATGTC
Source organism: Psammomys obesus (assembly GCF_907164565.1). Taxonomy (NCBI): domain Eukaryota; kingdom Metazoa; phylum Chordata; class Mammalia; order Rodentia; family Muridae; genus Psammomys; species Psammomys obesus. The sequence continues at coordinate 3,601,856 of NW_026590809.1, read as the reverse complement.
CAGGCAGTCCAGGTTGCTGAACAGTAGAAATAGCAGAGACCCAGAGTTCCTTGTTCCTCAGCCTTACAATCCACCTCTGTTACCCTGTAGCTGCTGTGAGTCTTTCTCACCCTATGCGCCTGCCTCGTTCCTCTTCTCTGTCAGAACATCTTCCTGCAAGAGCTTGCTCCGCCATCTTCCAAGGCCTGGGTTTGTCGAGGGTTTAACACATTTAAGCTGTAATGAAGGTGAAGAGACAATTTTCTTATACCTTAGTGAGATAAGACCTGCCGTGTGGCTGTTTAAAGGTCCTCAGTGGGATTGTGTCCAAGTTGCCCACAGATGTACTCATCATCAACTGGATTTTATCTTCAAAATAAACTTGTTATCTCCAAGGCTTTGTCCCCAGGTCTGATTTAAGAAAGAACTTAGCAGAAGATAGTCGGCACTGGAGAATGACTGAAGGAGGACATCGCCAAGGTGTGGAGAGAAGCAGAAGCCCATGAGCAGGAGCAGTTACTGCAGTGTGGCCACCCGTGACACTTCAGGATCATGGTCAGCAAATTTTCTACCCATGGTGCACTGAGAAGGATGAAAGGAGAAGCTTGGCTTATGCAGGAGTGCTAATGGCATCAGCTATGAGGACTGTGACCATAAGACATAGTGGTTAGATTTTTTTTAGCTGCTTTGAAAGAGTTGGAGGAGAGTAAGAGATTTATGTCATCCAGCTAAGAATCCAGGGCATGGTAACTAAGGACAGAAGGCTCTCCTAAAAGCATGTAATTTGTTGTGTATTTTGCAACTAGAGGGAGAATATATGAAAAAAAAAATGGGACCAGGATAAAATAGATGGGAAACCACTATCCAGTAAGGTCTCATCTAAAGGAATCAAAGGGGAAGAGGAGATGGGCCTGAGAAATCCTGGGATGTGGGCGTTGAGAACCTCAGATCACAGTCTGAGCCTGCGCCCTGTGAGCCGATGTGCTGTCCTCTGGCCTTGAGTCTCCTTGGAAGGCACCTTATTTCCTCAAGGACAGCAACTGTCTGCCTTCAGTGTCTTCCGACGCTAGTGTTAGGTCTCAGTGTGACCAGAGGGAGAGAGCACACTGCTGCTGCTAGAGATGTGAAGTCTGTAAAGGTGGATGTGACCATATCTCTTGATCCAACCGCTCCTCTCCAAAGCACGTTGTCATCCTCCTTGAGAATCAGTGAAATTAAATTTCTGTCTCCTTGATCTGAATGGGACTTTATTTGCTTTGACCAACAAACAGCATATAGGTTGCTCTGTGCTTTCTAAGGGGTCCTACAAGGTGACAAAGCTTCTGCTTTTCAAGAAGACATTTGCCTTTGTGTGTCTGAGATATCATGCAAGAAACTATTCTTACATTACCTTCCTGAGGTCACCCTGTTGTGCAGTGCAAACCACATTAAGAGCAAGGGAATTGGTTGTTGGTAGCGAATGTGAATTCCTATTTGTCTTGGAGCCACAAGCTGCTTTTGGAAGAGCCTCATGCTCATTGCCTTAGGCTGTCGTTTGGATTGAGGAATGCACCATTCACTGCTTGGCCCCAGGTCCCTCTGTCTGTTACTATGTCTCTGAAGGGAGCCTCATCACCTGACATTCAACAAAGCACCATGCTGGCCCAACAGATGAATGACAGAATGACACTTGGATTTGATTTCTAGGAGGAAGAAAATATGTTGGTTGCTTTAATAAAACAGTGCCTCTAGGTTGTGAAAGATAAATCCTACAAATTTTCTGTAGCCTACCAGAATCAGGGATCCAACTACTCATGCAACTTCAGACTTTCTACCAAAAAGAGAGTCTGCATTTATGACCATGAAGAAAGATCAGTGTTTGATGAGCTGTTTGGGACTCTCAGGAAACAAACAAACCCTCATAAATGTACGAATAAAAACAGCCACCGTTAGGGGCTGGAGAGAAGGCTTAGTGGTAAGAGCACTTGCTCCTTTTTTTTTTTTAAAGACCAGAGCTTGGTTCTCAGTACCTAGGTTAAGCTACTCACAACTTTCTGTAACTCCAGGTACAGAGGATGTAGAACCCTCTTTTGATGTCCTTGGATACCCACACACATGTGCACATATACATAGATAAATAAAAGTGGCAAATTAAGATTAAAAACCTACCCTCAAGAACACTGATTTTGTGTATTTATTAGAAGATGGACCACTAGAGACCATTGCTTTTACCAGTCTTGAGAGCAGATCTGACTGGTCCCTTATGACCCAAAAAGGCAGTAGCCTTTGGGGTAGTGGCATCTTGAAATAGGAGCTGTGGTTTCTCAGACAGTGGCTGAGACAATGTCAAACCAATGAGCATGTATATAGTTTCTGTTCTGTCTGCTATATCTAGAGCATAGGCATGGAAATGAAAGTATGTTAAATAAAGCTGACTTAACCACAGTTCCTGGGGTCCATTGTGGGATGCTATGGGCTTTTTCATTTTTGGTATTGTTAGTGGGTTTTTATTTTTTATTTTTTATTTTTTTGAGAAAAATGGTCTGTCTTATTCTATAAACCAGAATAGCCTAGAACTCATGTATAGCCCATGCTAGTGTCACACTCACTGGACTCTTCCAAGTTCAACCTCCCAAATGCTGAGATTTTTAGCTGCAGGGTATCATGTTTTGTTAGCTAATGTATTTTAATCCTCTTTACTCCATTCTCTTCCTGTTAAAAATATTGGTCTCCAGGTATCTGAAAAGAGTAGATTAGGATGTATTATGGTCTCCACAGTATCTGTACTAATGGCTCCTCCTAATTCTTTGGGGACTGTCGCATTGACAGATCAGCAATCCTGGGGGTTAGTAAAACTGGAGGTCCTTATGGTGGCAAGGATACTTGATTATCTGAAGAGTTGGAGCTGTTGCTACACTAGGAACACAAGTGTCTAGAACTTCAGGGACTCCCAAGGTTGTCCCTAACTGCTTCTGTGTCTGATGAATGCAGAAGAGTGACTTAAAAAATCATGATTTGGTAAAGTCAAGATTTAGTCACTCAGGGATGACTGTCTGCTCGTACACTAAGCCAGCAACTTAGACTGTGGGTGTGCTGGCTAAAATCTACAACAGCTGACAGAAGAGAAAGGCTGAGCAGAGATGAAAGTCTTGGGACCGCTGACCAGCTAAAAGTGAGCTCTGTGGTTTATTCTAATATCTTTAGTCTTAATAATTTTGTTTGGTTTAGATTTCAGCCAGCCACCACCCTAAGATGTCAGCAGCCTAGTAAAATCAAGGTAGGAGTGAGCATGGAGTGAATGTGATTGCTGCTCTTGGTGTCCTCTTCATGTTTCTCCTGCAGCTGTAGCGACATGCCGATATGCCTGAGCTTGCTATCCAGAGAGCTGTAACTACACTTTTCTTCTGAGAACTGACTCGGCTCACAGCTAGTGTAGCCTGGAGGTGCTGGGTTTAATGCCTTCAAAGTCAACCTTACCTCAGGAGACTGAAGACTCACAGGATAACTTCTCCAACCTCCATGCCCTTTGTTGGAGTCCCTCTGACATGTAATACTGGGTTTCTCAGAAGAGCTGTGGAGTTGAGCTCTGGGTGTTCAGCAAGGTAAAACAAACAAACACACAAACAAACAAACAAACAAACAAAAGACCTCTTTCTTTCTCTGCTCATGAGATGTCCAGCAACACCACTAAACTTCATATCCACAATAAAATCTTTCTCATAAAATGAAACTTGTAGAACCTTACACGTTTACCTGCCCACATTTGTTTGTTATTTGCTACAAATATTACTAATAATTTTGACAAGAAAAATAGTGCTTTATTAGTTGGTAGGATTGAATTATACATATTTATAGTTCTAATAAAAATATGGAGTGTGGCTCTTTTTATCAGCTTGTAAAGGATGAAGAAATTGGGCATTGAAGAAAGTGAAGTAATGCACATTAATGCCATACAAAACCAAATATTTTATCAACTATAGAAATAGTTAGCAAAACTGTCAACTACCCAGATTATTTAGAGATTGCTGTCATTGACCAACTATGATGATTAAGGAAATCAACACCTTCACAGTGCTGGTAAGATAAATACTGTGAGTCAGATTTAATGGGTGAACTTTTTTCCTTTAGAATTGCCGAGCTGTAAGTTACTTGTTCCCCATCTCCACCCCCTCTATCTTTCATTTTACAAAACAGTTCACACACGCACACACACACACACACACACACACACACACACTTTCATGCAGACACATACTCTCTCTCTTTTTGTTTTGAGCATTTTCAAAGTGTGACTCTACAGATTTGTACGTTTTCCCTTTGGCAGAACAGGCAGTATTGACTTTGGAATGCAGCTTACATAGAAAGCCACACTGAGAGCAAGTCCACAGTAGCTCTTTATCTCCTGCACATATTAGGAAACCCTCCAGGAATGATGCTACTGGGGCAAATTTAGAAGGGCCAAGGCATTCGTGGAGGAAAATGTCAGCAGTGTCCAGAAAAAGCCAGAGAGTGGTCAAACATTGGGAACAAGCAAACAGGGCTTGTTTGAAATTATACAAATATTTGTTGGCTAAATCTCATCTCGCTTGTTTTCACTTTGGCTGTGTTAGTTTCTGAACCTAGTGATGTCCAGCCTCACCCTTCCTGTGGGCCTATGGGATACCCAGATGCTGTCTGTGGCCCTGACACTCAGCCCTCATTGAGTGTTTTGTCTGCCTAGTCCTGCTGTCCTTATGTCACAAGCGTGTTCCCTCACTTTCTAGAAGGTTCTGTTCTTTCTGCTTTTCATTTGAGGCATCCTAGTGCTTCTGTTTTAGTGCAAAGTTCTCCTGGTTCACCACCACATCTCCATCATAGGGCAGGGCCATGGACCAGCATATCCATCACACACAGACCATGGCTATCCCTTCAAGAGGCCGAGAGAGCTAAGCCAATTAGAGGTCTTCTCTGGGGTCCAGGCAAACAGAGAGGGCTCTTTCCCATCTAGTGATGTGGTCTGAAATGGTCATAGCTGCCACATGGAGAAAGCTGGCAGAAAGAGAGGAAGCCAAACTGCAGAGATTCATGCTCACAAGTGCGGAGACATGGGTCTAGTATGAGGTTCTCTCCTGCCCAGCTCTGCCTCCCTCTCTTCTGTCTCCTGGGCCTGGCAGGCCTCTGTCTCACTACGATTTCCTTTACTATCTGTCCTAATATTTCTCTTTTCTGCTCAAAAGGGGCAACATGGAGTTTCTGGTCTTCACAGCCAGGAGCTCTGATTAATGGACCTCATTGACTTTTTTTTTTTTTTCTGTTTCATTTACATAGTTATAAAACCAGTTGCTTAATTGGACAAGTATTCTTCAGCCTTTCGTTTTGGGTATAGTAATTGGCTTCTGTAGAAGATGGCACCCTCCTGAAGTTGCTTTCCAATGCTATTCTTTCTCCCCATCCCCTGAGCTCAGAGAGAGACTAAGCTACTAACTGCGGCCCGGTGACTCCAGAGTGTTCCGAGGGTGCACCCCACTCGAAAATTTTAACAACGCCACTGCAGTTTTCTGTCACCAAAGCTGAAGCACTTCCAATATTCTCAGGAGTGCTCAAGCAATTCCCGCTCAGGTCATTTTACCCCCAAAGTGAGCAGATGATCTTGGTATGGCTTCTGACTATGAGAAACTAAGGCTGGTGATTCCTAGGACTGTGTTTTTATACAGTTCTGGAGACTTGCTTCCAGGGTGACCGCCAAGTTCTGTCTTAGGCTTCACTGATTACTCCCCTTGTTCTCAATGCTTTGGGGTTAAGGAAAGTATGAACATCTATCATTTTCAGTTTGTTAATTTGTCCAAAATATAGATTTAAAAGGAGTGTCTGATTGTCATAGCTCAGGTCCCTTGATCACCCTTCTCTAGGAGATGTACAGAGCATCTATTTAGCCCTTTAAAAAGTGTCTGCTGAGAAATAATAATCTCCAAGGAAACTGAGATGCTTAGAGTAAGAAGACCTCACACTGGAGAGCAAAATAACCACCAGTGTCCACCGCAGGGAGCTTCTAGAGTCAGAACCAAGTTGGTGACTGCACTACGATGTAAGCTGCTTCTCAAGATGCCACATTCGCCTGCAGTGTGCAACTAGGTGAGGCCATTGCTCTTGAACCTCGCATTTCACTTTCTATCTTCCTTAGCCTTCAGCAGAGTTCCTGTGATCTTTTTTTTTCTCATTTCAATAACATAAAACCATATTTCCTCAAATTCTCAAAAGGAAAACTTTGAAAACACTACCTCACTGAGTCTATCTTGTTTAAGCTAGAGAAGTTGTGTATAGTCTACCATTAAATTGAAAAAAAGCAAGCAGGAGAGTGTGAAATCTTGTTTTGATAAAATATTTCATAAATACAATTAAATATGTACCCCAAAAGTCTTCCTGGAGACCCACCAAACTTGGAGTACTGTTATGGTAGGTAGAATAAGGCCTCCTAAAATGTGTCGCCACTTTAGTCATTTGGAACCTGTGAATTATGTTTCTATATGTGGCCATGGTAACTTTTTGAACATGAATAAAAGAAGAATCTTGAGGAGGGAAGATTTGCCTGGGTTTTCTACAAGGACTAATGTCATTTCTGGGTCCTTTTATGTGAACGGGAGGGCAGAAGAGCTGGTAGGTGAGAAAGATGAAGATGCCATGCTGGCTTAGTGGATGGAAGGGAGCCCAGGCCAGAAAGCCCACAGCTTTCCAAGCCACAAGAGCAGGAAGTGTCTTCTTGAACCGTTTCTGTAAGGATTCCAGTCTAGGAAGACTTGGTTCTAATTTGTGACCTCTGGGCTGTAAGATAATAAATTTGGTGTGTTTGTGTGTATAAATCCTTAGTCTGTAGCAATTTGTTAGAGCACCAACAGAAGAATTGTGTGAGTGGTTATTCTTGGGGAAGAACACCCAGAGGAGAGGTTAAGGGGCATTAATTCTTCCAAAGTGGGAATTTTTCAAAACACACTACTTCTATTCGAAATATATTCTTGCTGATGTCATAAAAATGAGCTGTTTAAAAACTCACTTTCAAAAAATACCACTCAATTTGCTTAAATTACAGGATTCCTGATGGAATATTTTGCATTTGATGTTTATAGATATTTTTAGATATGTACATAGGGAGGTTGATTTAGTATAAATCTATCATCTTTGTGAATATATTGCATGTGCATTCTTTATTTGTTTATTTATCTGACCTACATCAAGCTTTGTTTTCCTCTTATGTAAACTGGAGCCCAATAAGTTGTCCAGGGAAAAAGGATACAGGCTAGTTAGGGCTTTGAGCTAAGTAAGTGCTCAGTCTATGTGTCTGTCTCTCTGTCTCTGTCTCTGTCTCTGTCTCTCTCTGTGTCTGTCTCTCTATGTGTTGCTTTATCTCTGTCTCTCTGTCTTTCTCTGTCTCTGTCTCTCTGTCTCTGTGTGTATCTCTCTCTGTGTCTCTGTCTCTGTCTGTCTGTTTCTGTGTCTCTCTGTCTGTCTCTCTGTGTCTCTGTCTCTATTTCTCTCTCTGTCTCTGTGTCTCTCTCTCCCTCTCTGTCTCTCTCTCACCATCTGCACACATGGCTTCCATTTTCAAGCTCGCTTCATGACTGCAGGATGGCCACAGGTGCAATGACAATCGAGTTCTGGATAAAAAAAAAAGAAGGAGCATGCTTCAGATGACTCAGCCCCATTAAAGAGCGTTTTAAATCTGCACTGGCACGAATCTAACCACATCGCCACCCCTGACCACAGGGAGGCCAGCAAATGTAAATTTTCAGCTGGGCACATTTGTCACCCCCCAACAAAAATCAAGGTTCCTTTGTAAGGAAGGAAGAAGGGAAGGAATTCATCTGGGATAAACAATCCGCAGCCTGGGTACAAGCTTTGGTGGCAACCAAATCTCGAAGCAGAGGCCTTCTAACGCTGTGATGATAAACTTTCCGCCGTAACTAACAGTCCTGAACTGTTCAAGGCAGTGGAAACACTCATACCCTAAACATCTTCAAAACTAACTTGTGAAAAGGAAGGGAGGCAGGGAGTAAAGGCAATAAACTTAAAAATGCAAAAAACAGCCAATTCCATTATGAATGAGTTCTTAGGTATTACCTTAGTGAATATGGTTTTGAGGAAAACATCCTCGTTTAAGACAGACTTCACAAGGGCTAGACATATCCCTGCAATTTATATGGCAGAGCATTCCCCCCCCTTCATTGTAAGCTACACAGAGCCTCACTGCAGCTGGTGACTACAGAAAGTTTGCTAACTACAGATTCAAGTGTGACTCCTGTTTGCAAGGTGACAGACCAAAAACAAAACAAAACAAAACAAAACAAAACAAAACACTCTACTCAACTCAGAGATGAGCTGGGTGACTCACGTATACCAATGTGCTCAAGCCAATTCGAAGATGTGAACACTGCCCTGTGGGGTGGAGAATGATGGGGTCCCTCTGGGGTTCAGAGACCAGCCAAAGATACACATTTCTATGCTCTAGCAAGTGTTCACAAACCCACTCTACTAGGGATTGGCTTGGGAGTCCATGAAGTCTTACGGGAGTCTGAGAAGTAAAAAAATAAAAAAGAAAGAAGAGAAAAAAGAAAGCAGAGGCTCTCAGCCTCAACGTAGTGCCTACAAATAGCTCTTTGGGCATCTAGCATTAAAATGGCTGTGGATCTCCTGAGGTTGTTGACAAACAAATAGGAGCCATGTGCCACACTGTGGACACCTAGGGAAGAGAGCTCTAATCTCATAACCTCATGGATCTACCGACACATGTTTAAGAAGAGAGAAGCTTGGAGAATAGGGCAGAAGAAATCTGATTATTTCAAAAAGATCCCCAAAGACCGACCAAAATTGAGGAGTTGCAATGCAATGGTTGGTTATCTGTGGAGAGTTGGGATTTACATGCGAGAGAAAATGGGCCATTTCTGGGCTCCATCGGGGTCTGGTCCTGCTTTCTGTCCCCAGTCCCTCTTTTAGAGGGAGAGTCTGCTGTCTATCTGAAGGTCTCCAAGCGAGATATGCATCTTGCCAGTTCTCCACATTTCACTAGAGTATGAGAATTAAAATATTGGAGTATTTTTAACTATTGGAGTATTTTAAGGATAAGGAAATTATGAAATATTAAGGAAAATATACAATGTGAATATTCATGCTGTTGACGGTCACAGCATCTCTCACTGCAGGAGACATTTCTCAGTTGGGGAAGAGAGCTTTCCAGCACCAAGGGGCTAACTATGGCATGCCTGCTTCACACTGCCTCTCCAGTGTGACTACTTTCACGAGCTAGGCTTCGGGAGTTAGGGACTGTGATGTCTACTTTATGCAAATTGGCCCTTATTACATATACAGTCGGCCTTGAAAGAGTTCAGAAGACGAGAAGAGCCTTGATGAAAAGTAATGGGTCTGGAGAGATTCCTCAGAGGTCAAAACTATCCACTGCTCTTGCAGAGGGCATGGGTTCCGTTCCCAGCCCCGTCGTGGCAGCTCACGGCCACGTGTTAACTCCAGGTCCAGGCGTTTTGGTGCCCTCTTCTGGTCTCTGCGGACACTGCAGGCGCATGGTACCCATGCATACACACAGGTAAAAACTCATACACAAATAGATACATAAACAAAAATTAAAATCCTTTAGAAAATGTTAAAGTAAACAAAATCACACAAGCTAGAAGCACAGCTGCTTTGTGTACCTAGACCAGGTTGTTTCAGTTATGTCACGAAAGAGTGACTTCAAACCTAAGAAGGTCTAACAAGAGGTTGTTCTCCCAAAACTGAAACTGTCCTTATGGCTAACAGAAATATGGAAGCATGTCTGTTAACATATAAAGAAATCTCATTCAGCTGTGTCTATCAAGTTTCTATTGTGTCTGTGAAATGTATTTTTCAATTATGACAGCCACTACAGCCAATGACAAAACAAACCAAATGGAAAAACAGACCTTTGAATTGCAGGTGTCACAGATACAAAGCCACAATTTTCAAAAACGCGATGGCCAGTCATTTCTACTACACTGGTTATAATAGCATTTTTAGGGAAAGAGGGACATCAGGAACAAAGATTAATAGGCTTTCACAGTTTACCCTAATTTAGTTCGTCTTCTCAACCTATCTATTTTATGTGTGTTTGATACATAAAATACATCAAGATAGCATGCATGCAGAGAACAAAATGGAAATATATATTCTTGGAAATCGCTGCTCAATATTTTGTTTATGATTGCTTGTAAAGTAAAAAGCATTTAGAAAGCGCTGCTAAGGATCATAGTAAGTGTTAATGATTGGTTCATTAGGAAAAATCTAACCCATCTCAGTCAAATCGGGCAATCAGTTTTCCAATCAGTTTTGCTGTGACAAAATGCCCAAGGTAAACAACTCAACAGAAGGAAAGTTTCTTTGGAGCCATGATTTCTGAGATTCCTCTCCAGGTCGCTTTCCTCTGTTGTTTTCCGGCCTGTGGTGAGGCAGAGCGTGATGGAGAAGAGTGTGTTGTAAACACCCATGACCCACAGAAAAGAAGGGAGGACAGGGCTAGAAGCCAATCATCTCCTTGATTCCCACAAACTAATCTCCTTCCACTAGGCCTCGCCTCCAGGCGTCCCGTGGCGTCCCGTGGTGTCCCTCAGCACCATGAGGTACGGACCAAGTCTGCAGCACTCGGGCCGTCATGGACACTCAAGCTCCATGTGTAGCTATGACTTACTGCCTCCACCCATCAGACGCAGCTCTCTCAGGAGTGGGGACAGAGGTCATGGTTCTGTCAGGCTGAGTACCCTCAGCACTGCCGCGCGTTACGGTGACGTCAGTGGGTGCACCGTCCCCATTGCTGACTCTGAGAGCACAAGAAGGGTTGCAATCATCGGATCCATGACTTGCCTTTCATGGCTCCGAGCACCCAGTGATGCCCGCAAAGGCTCCTACAGAATGTAAGGAAAGATGGGAATATGCTCGGAGGTCTTCATGATCGCACTGGAAGTACACTCCTCCATGCCTCACAGCGGTAAACTGTCACGATGATTCTCATCCCAGATCCTCCAGGCCAGTGCAGGAGGCTTCTTCACATAGTCAAGCCAGTAAAACGTACATCAGCTTGACTCTTTCGCATATTTGCCAGCTAAATTATTCTCAGCCTCATTCTTACATGTAATCATATCACTTATATATACATATATAAAACAATTGGATATATTATATATCATATACATTCGTTATAGATTGTGCATTTTCGTAACCTATAATGACTGAATAAAAACAAAAGAAATCAAAAGGGAAGGAACAGACATAACCGCTCCTGTGTATGCCAAGAGAAAGTTTATTATTATGGGCATGTAGGAGAGTATAGTCAGAGACAGGGCGCCTGGGAGAGTCCAGGGTGAACATGACCAGAGGAAGCTGGCCACATGGGACAGGGAACAGAGGGAAACCACGTGCAGCAGCCAGGAAGCCAAAGGTTCGAAAGGGACAGGTAACCAAAATGTCTGGGTTTTGCAGGGCAGAGCCTCTGGGGGAGGGCAGCCAGCTCCCGGGCTGGGAGCTCCGGGGAGGGGGCTGGGCATGCCAGCCACACCCTGTAACAGGTAGGGACTGAGGGATGCTGGGAAAACCTGGAGGCCAGGCCTGCTTTGATATGTTAAGTAGGCACCTCAGCCATTTGTCCTTGGTTTGAAACTTAGAGAGGACCCAAGTTCTATTGCCAACACCCACACGATGGCTCAAGTATCTGTTACTCCAGTTCTCAGGAATCTGATGTCCTCTGCTGGCCTCTGCAGCTGCCAGGCACGCACGATGCACAGACAAACATGCAGGAGAAATACCTGTACCGATGGAAACAAATAAGTCAGTTAAAAAGCCTGAATGCTAATAACTCAATTGTTTATAAACCATGCAACTAATTTTTAAACTTTTTTATTCCTACCTTTAATTTTTGGCATTTAAAACTTTTAAATTTAAAATATATATATTTATTAATTAATATATATTTAATATATATTTAATAACTAATATATATTAATTCCATACCTGGGAAATATACGTAGCCTCCTCCCCACCCCTCCTTCTCCCATTTACATTTGAGCAGAACTTGGTAGGACAGGCCTGTCACTCAAGAGACTAAAGGCCAAAGGATTGCAATTCTAAGATCTTCCTGAAGTACAGTGTGAGTTCAAAACCAGCTTGGGAACTTTACAGAGACCATGTCTCAAAATGTAAAACAGACAGAGGCCAGTAGAAAGAGGGGCAGGGTGATAGCTGTGCGGTGGGTATTTGATTAGCATTCGTGGGGCTCTTGGTCCAACCTCCAGTATTGAAAAAAAAAAAAAAAACCCCACAAAAAAGTTTGTAAATTTAGCAGACTGTTTTTAAGACTTAGTCTGATTTATGCTGTATTTGATTTGATTGTATTAACAACCTCACTTTGTCATCAAATTGCACTTTACCCCCACAGGTAAGTGTGACAGTTTTCTGTAGTCTGGGGTGCAGAATGCGGACCAGACAGCACCTTACGACTGAGGGGAGACGAGCCATATAAACATGCAATTACCTAAATGTGTGCCTAACTATGGTTCTGCGATTACAGAGTGGGTGTGGGAGGGGCAAGGCTTTGAGTGCTGGTGATTTTCTTCTATGCTAGGCCGGCGTTTTTCTCCTTATACCTTGGGGCTGGAATTATATGACACAAGGGCAGTTATTTAGCTTATACATAACATGGGTGTAAGCAAACAGCCATTAATATAAACAATATGAAAACAAGACTGGGACACCCCTCCATGAACTACCCGGGCTTGTTGGTCTGCAAAAATAAGGCGTTAACAGAAAACAGTTCTGGACTGAGTTCAGCTCCCACAAAGAAAACAGAAGCAGAGTTCTCGTCGATCTGTTGAGAGACTAGCAGAGGAAATGCAGATGCAGCTGAATGACTGGCCTCAATCAAGGAACCGCATAAACATGATCTGACCTCTAAAGTTTCTCATTTTTTCTGGTCACTCTTACCCACCTGTTACATGCTCCCTCCCCCCATGCCCAGCAAACATTCTAAGCACTGTACTTTGGTTAAAATGTTTAAGCCTCACTGTAAGCTCTCTGGTAAATACTGTCACCCCCATCTGACAGATGTGGAAATTGAGGCTCCAAGAAATCACACAGCTTTCCTGCGCAACCAGAACTCGGGCAAATGAAGTCTGGCTCTGTGACCATGGTTCCAGTTCTGTTTTGTGATCACAGGAGGAGCAACTGCATCTGTTGGGGCCACCAAGGGGTGTGAGTGGAGTAGGTAGGGAAAGAAAAGCCATGGAAGTTATCCTGGGCTGAGAAGCTGAAAAGAGAAAAGGAAGAGATGGGCTCCTGTTAATTCTGAGAAAATTGTGAGGGACAACGAAAGGAGCGAAAGGACAGGAAGTAAAAGGAGACAAAGGAAGCCATGGTTGCCCTGCTATGCCCTAGTGTCTGAGCTCAGGAACTGGGTGTCTGCTTTTCTAACTAACCCCACTGGTGCCCAGGGGCAGCGCTGCCTACACTAGCCTCTTTGCACAGCCACTGTGGGGGCGGGGGCCAGAGACCGGGCGCAGTGACGTGTTGGGGATCTTTCTGGAATTCTGTGACCCTCAAAGACCTGATGGGGCTGTTCACATAGTACTTCCAGTTCCACTCTTTCTTCATGGCCTTGACTCGTAGTTTTGGTTCCACTCTTAGATGACACAATCGGGGGGCAGCATGAGATGATAGGCCTGTGACGGCTACTGGAAAACGTCCTCGGAGGAACTTGGTATCCGGAAGGAAAAGAGATTTCCCTCCAGGAGCCACACAACATAATCAATCGATATGTATTGCCTGGAGCCAGGATGTGCCGACTCATCATGCTGAGCATGGTAATCTGATTGTGGATAATAACACAGCTAAAGGAATAATATTCCGTTTAAGGTAATGTCTGGAGAAAGCTGAGGGGTAGAAAGCCAATTTTGCATTCCATACCTATTTTGTGGGCTTGCTAAGCACTGCCCCAGAACATGAATGAATTCCACCCCTGAGTTCTTAGGTTCCAGGGCAGGGCAAAGAGGGCATTGAAAGACAATGGAGAGAAAGAAGTCACCTTCGTCAGGGCGTCCATTAGTCATGTTTGGTGATTCCTTCTGCCACCTTCCCTTCCCAGGCTTGCAGGTGAGGTGACCTTCGTGCACCCAACTTGCAAAGTATTCTAGAGAGTGATTAGGAGCCACCCGTAGGCATCTTGTTCTTTTCCCTCCAAAGAAGAAGTGACTGACTTCAAGACAGCCCACTGGCTCCATGGAATAGGGGTGGCTGACAGCACCCAACAGGCACGTTAGCTTCTTTCCTTTGGGGCTCTCCAATCGCCTCTGCCTTCTCTTCTCACAGGGTGCATCTGGGTCAACACATCATGTTGACCTCTCCCTAGCTCCAGTTTGCACATTGGAAGCTGTTGCTCTGAATTGCAAGGTCTCCACGCTAAGGCACTCTAACTGGTTCCTGGACTGGATGTGTTCTCGCTGAGTTTATGTGCGCAAAGAGCACAGGCAGGCAGCCCCACCTCCAGTGGCTGTCCCAGGCCGCTCCTACCAGATGAGCCTCCACAGCTGTCCACATGCTCCTATCTCTTCTCAACACGCACTCTCCTTGTGTCGTGACTCCTCACAGGCAGTCGGGCTGGCTCCAGGGCAATGAGCTTTGCCACAGCCACTCGTATGGGAGATTAATTAGTTGGCATTCTAGCCGTCCAGGTCTGCACGTGAACTCGAGCGGCATGGGCTGTATGGATGAGATCAGCTCTCATCAAGTCAGTGGCATTATGTCTATGATCATCATCTATGACAGCCAGCGTGTCCTTTCTCAACAGTGGCTATTGTTTTCCATTTAAAATGTCTACAGCAATGGCCTTGTAAGGCCCCTGAGACTGTTGAAGACAATGTGAAGCATCTAACAGGGAGGTACTTGTACCCAGTGGACAATAACCTGGGAATGATTGCTGCTGGTGCCACTCACTCGTGTTCTGAAGAGACCTAAGCACACACATGTGTTAAATCACTTCTAAAGGAGTGACAAATAACTTCTCCCAATAGTGACTAGGAGAGATGGGTTGGAGAGATTCTCGGCCCTTTTGACAAGAACAGTGATGCGCAGAAGCCAGTTACCTAGTAACTTCCCTTGTGAGTTACCTAGTCTGTGACAGCACGTGATGAACACTCGCCGAAGGCCTGCAGCAAAGGCCCGCACCACACGGACCAAGCTTTACGTTCTTGTCCCTTGAGGAGCTCGGGCAGAAAGAAAGCAAAAGGCAGCTTTGTGAGGACAGCTCTGGGTGCGTGAATGCAAATGTGTGAATGTTTGCGTGGAAGCTGCACACATCTGTGTGGGCGCGTGGGCGTGTTCCTGTGGGTGCACTCGGAGGCCGGAGGACAAGTGCTGGTGCCATCTCCAAAGGGGTGTGTCTCTTCTTTGAGAGAAGGCCCTTCCTTGTCCGGAGCTTGTTCGTTAGGCTGGACTGGCTGCCCAGCAGAGCCTGGCACCACCCTCTTTCCACCTCCACCTCTCGGGGTTACAACTGTGCTACATCTGTCACGGTCATGCACACAGGGGTCCCGCGACCTTGTGCTGTGCATTCAGGGCTTTTCTCCGCTATGTTTTCCTCTTGCAAGTCCTGGCAGTGGTTGGCTGCGATTTTTGTTTCTATTTTTGATGTTTTGGATAACAGATAATGATGTAATGTAGCTTAAATATTATTTTATATTATAAACACACAAAAATTGCTTTAGAATGTTTTAAAGGTTTATTTGTGTGCGTCTCTTTCTCACACAAGCATAAAGAAGTGCAATGCCTCCAGAGACCAGAGGAGGGCATTGGACTCTCTCTGAGCCACCTGATGTGAGTGCTGGGAACCAGGGCTGGATCTTCTGAAGAGCAGCAGTCTTAACCACTGAGCCATCTCTTCAGAGCCAGAATTTTTGTTACTCAAAACAAAGATTTCTGAGAAACTGGTCTGTTGAGTTTGTCCTCTCAGAGGTGATGGTGGTGGTGATGATGACATGCTCTAGTAAGTGAGCATTGTAAAAGTACAAACACTGCCCCAACCTAGAACCAGCAGGGAGGAGTGGTGATCCTCCTGCATCGTTATCCCGGGTCCACAGGCCCATCCTGTGCTGTACAGCAGAAGGCTCCAGCCTTAGGCATGAGACCCACGGCACCACACTGATGCCATCATTTCCAACCAGGCCTCCTTGAGCCCGTCATCTAGCCCCTGTGAGCTTCCACCTTTGCCTTCGGTGAGGGCATCAGCCCAAGTCACGGGTCCTTCGAAAGGACCGTATGAGACTGCATTATGTGCACAGGCTCCTTGTGACAACCACCTTCCACAGGCCACAGAGCATCCTTATCTCCTAAACTCCTTTCAATACTTTGACGTTTTAAATCTGAGTGAGATTCTCAGTGGTGCCATGGAAGACAGTGAGTTTCTTCTTTTCCTTTTCACTCTTGGAAACATTGAGCTGCTTGTACTTTGATTCAAGACACCCTCCCATCATTGGTTCCTGGGTGATCTGCTTTTACTCATCTGGATAATTAATCTGGTTTTAGTAACCCACAAGCATCCGGGTGCCCAGACCCTCTCTCCAACACGAGGACCTTGACATTAGCCGTATCACAGTGAGTCACTGGTTCCCATTCTTCCTTTCTTCCACTCTACCTGTTTATCTCTTTGTCTTGCTCCATCTGAAGTAACCAGTTTTCCTCCTTCATTCTTCTCAAACATAGAAAAGCTTCTGCATTGAGCAGAGTTACAGCCCGTGCTGAGCTAAGTTGCAGCCATGCCCTGGCTGAGTTCACTGACAGTTTAGCTTGGTTCTTCCTTCTCTGGAAGACACATGGGGTGGAGGTACCAGGATGTTTTAGCGAATCGGGCTGTGCCATGTTTCATAGGACAGAAGAATGATCATCTGATCATTCATGTGTTGGAAATCAAAGCCCTACTTTTTTTGTGTGTGTTTTTTTTGTTTTGTTTTGTTTTGTTTTGTTTTGTTTTGTTTTTCAATATGGGGTTTCTCTGTGTAACCATGGCTGTCCTGGACTCACTTTGTAGACCAGGCTGGCCTCAAACTCACAGAGATCTACCTGCCTCTGCCTGTTCGAGTGCTGGGGTTACAGGTGTGTGCTACCATGCCCAGCATTCAAAGCCTCTAAATCAGAGGCCTTGGGAGAAAATTAAGATTAGCTGTGGTCATAAAAAAGAGGATCCAAGATGGCATGAGTAGTTTCCTAAGAGAAAGAGATTTGAACTAGCTTTCACTGTCTGGCTATGTCATCCTCTCTGCCACATTATGATACAATAAAAGGCCTCACCAGATGCTGAGACAACACAGGCTCCACAAGCTTGGGCTTTTCAACCTGCAGAACAATCTGCCAAATGAACTCCTATTGTTTATGAACCAGCAGAGCCAGGTATTGAAGCTTTGACCAACACAGCCTTCCTTTCTCTCTTTCTGGTTGTTGTGTTCATTCTGCCCCATCCTCAGGAAAACAGCATATGGGAGCCAGTGAGAGGAGAGATCCAGCACATGGGAGTTTGTCTCTGTTTAGTTCTCAGAAGCTCAGCGGAAAGCTCTTCCAAGGAACGCTGTCCTTGGCGGAAACGTTCTCTGTGTGTCTCGTTTGTACTAGCAGCTTCTGGACACAGTTTCAGCTGAGAGAACTGGGATCCTCACAAGCTGGCGTGGAGAGACTTTGTGATGTGATTCTCTTGCATCAGTGGGATAGAAGGTCTTTTCCAGAAATCTCAGGCTGCAGTGAAACAGTGTGTGCTTTCCAGTTCCCCCTATCCTTCATCCTGCTTCAGTTTTTCCTGGGAGTGAAGAATGCTTACGTAGTTTGTCTTCATGGACAGTTAGCTTTCCATTATCCGCACTGTGGCACTGAGGAGGCCTATATAAAGTTCTTTTGCCATTAGACACATTATCTAGCATCAACCCATCTCTGACCTTTCCAGTTTATTTTCAAAAAGCAAGTAGATATAAACTCATTAGAAAATTAGCAGAAGCAAGTGTGCAAACATATGCATTTCAAAGTTGTTCATAAATTTGGAATTACCAGAGTCACCATTTTCCTCTCTCAGGATACTAATAGAATTTTTATTTGAAGACTATTAATTTTTTTTTTTTTAGCTTTCTCTTTTCTGAGATAAATCATCTCATTTTTCTCCATCTGTAACAAGAATAAAAACCACTCCACTCCCACCCCACCCCTGGTCCACAGATTATAGGGTGCAATAAACCCTGTCGAAGAAATTGATCTGCAGAAGCACAAGAAAAATGAATTCCAAAACTCCTGCCAAGTGTGGTCGAGGATGGATGATGACACTCTCTTTAGCGAGATAGCAGCAATGTTCAAAGGAAAGTCCAGCGCCTGGCTCAGAGAGAGATTGGGAGCTAAATTGGCTACTATATTTTATGAGGAGAAACAGAAGCAGTAGTCTCTGAGATAGGAGAGAAGAAGACAGTGAGAGAATGAACAAAACAGAGCTGCAAAATAGGGCCTGAGGTGGCAGCTGACCCTGAGCACCCGTCACTGAAGCAGCCATTGTGACATCTAAGTTGTGCCGACATCTTCACCTTTTGCCTGTCCTCACACTCTGACACGTGTCTGTCTCCGACAGCCCATGGCAGTGAGTGGGGAGCTGGGACTGGCTGCTGGGCTTCAGCGTTTTAGGTGTTTTTATGGAGACAGGGATGTTGATGTCTTACTGTGATGGGGTAATCAGGATCCTGGAAAAAGTACGGAAACCACCAAAGCACAGAGGAAGGGGCTCTAGCTAAGGAAAAAGCCCGTGAAGCAGGGCATGCTGGCACACTCAGGCCCAGGAAGGACCCAGGGAGCTGCTTCAGCAAGATCAGGAGTTGGAACCCAACCTGGGTCATACAGTGAAGCCATGTCAGAAGGCAGGAGACAGGACTGAGGCATCTGTGTTGGGCACTGGGTTGAGCATAGTTGAACAATGGGTCAAGTGGGAGAGGCTGAAGCCCTGCCGTTCTTTGAAACTGCCGATGGGTTTGAGCTCTATACCGCTTCATATACCTAATACGTAATAAAGCCTTGAAAACAGTCAGATGTCCAAAAAGCTATAGTGGTTGTTGAGATGGAAACAGGAAACAGAACTCCACGGCTGAGAAAACTGTAACTAATTCAATAGTGAACTCTGAGTCCTACATCTTGTAGGTGCCAAGTGCTGTTGCCTTGGTCTTTACAATTCACCTCCAAATTGATCCAAGAACCAAAAGGACTGGCTAAACCAGAGCAGTGTCAGCACCTCAGCCCCAGTCTAGAACTAGTCCCGGGTGTGTGCCTGATTGCTGTAAGGCGTCAGTGCACACTTCCAGTGCCTGCAGACTTCTGGGAGGAGAATGTGGCTCTGCTGGGGCCATGTTGCTCACACACTCAGAGGGAGATGAAGTGCCCACAAGTCTCCCCCACCTTGTGACGCTTTTCACCAATGAGCACAGGATGCCATCCACCTGTCGTGCTATGATCAGGGAAGCTCCGAGGTGTCATTTACACCTATGTGGACACACCCGCCTCACACATACTCACACATATGTACATGCGCTCACACAAGTAAATAATAGTGAATAGTAAAAATAAATTCCTTTATAAATGCCCTAAAATATCATTCTTTTATGCATAATTCTGTCTCTCTCTATTTAATATTTCTTTGTACTCAGTAGTTACAATAGAACTACTACTACAATTTTTAACCTGGATCGACTGCTTAGATCCATATTTTTATTACAATTATTTATTAAAGAAATAATTATAAAACTAATACCTTGCAGGTCAGTAGCAGCCTAAATGCATAACAGCAAGAATAACATGAGAACAAAGCTCCTTCCTACACGGGCGCAGGTGGGCTGAGGCTGGTCACGTCACTTCTCAGGACCGCTGTAGCTGGTCTCCGGCCTCAGGAGCAGAGCCTTGGCTTGTCACACTGTCATAACTCTGGACTCTCTGGGTAACGTACTTGTGTGGCACAACATGAGACAGTGGCGGCACACGTTAGAGTTCCTGAGTCAGAACAACAGGTCCTAGAGGCTCTCAGGTCAGCAGGGGCCGGGTGCAGCAGCTTGGGAATGGGGGCAGCTCTGAGGGCCAGGAAGCAGGGAGAACAGCGGACCCCAGTTCCAAGCATCTTCTAATCAAGCTGTTTGTGCTTGGGCTGTGGGATACCCCATGGTTTGCAGCACTTAGTATTTAAAATCACGTCTGAGATCATCCAATTTTTAAATATTTTCCAAGTCAATCTGAGTTCAGACAAAATATCACAAGAAACTGTAGAGCAATATTTTTCATAATCATGGATGCAAAAACCCCCAGTAAAATATCAGCAAAGACAATCTAATAATGTCTAAAAAGAATTACATATCATAATCAAATGAGATTTATCCCAGATCTGAAAGCCTTGTTTATCATTTGAAAATCAATTACTATAATCCATCCTATCAACAGGCTAAAGATGATACATTTGTTTTAACTTATGAATCCATACTGACACATTCTTCCCTTCTATAAAAATTACATTATCACATCAATGAATATAGGAAAAAGCATCTGGTAAAATGAAACACTCAAACACATTTCAAAACTCTTGGAATATTAGATAGAGATCGCAGAAAATCCCTCTTCTTCATAGAGAATAGCTACAAAAACTCAACAGCTGGCATAAAACTTAACGGTGGGAAGCTAGACATTTCTCTGCCAAGATGAGAAACAAGGTAAGGCATCTCCTTTCACCGCTGTTCTTTAACATGTCCTGGGAATTCTTCCTAGTTGAGTAAGCCAAAAAAGGAAATAAAAGGTATGCAGTTTAGTAAAGGAA
The DNA here is from genome assembly GCF_907164565.1 of Psammomys obesus. Lineage (NCBI taxonomy): Eukaryota > Metazoa > Chordata > Mammalia > Rodentia > Muridae > Psammomys > Psammomys obesus. The sequence continues at coordinate 3,581,053 of NW_026590809.1, read as the reverse complement.
AGGTAAAAGTGGCCTTCATAGAGATGACATAATTATTTGTACAGGAAATCCAAGTGAACTGGGGAAAACATGTCTACAACTAATGATAGCACAGCAAATTGTGTCCTTCCAGGGAGGAAGGTTTGCATCTACTGTTCATTGCTCTCTTATATATGAGAAGTAGTAAAGGAAAATTGAAGTTAGAGCACATTTGCATAACTGGAATCGCCAACAACAGGAGAGACAAAGCCCCAAGCAGACAACTGTCACTATCAAATGCACCTCCCGCGCCAGGAGTGTGTTACATTTAACTAAACTGCTACAATGCCAAAAGAGCCCTGTGCAAACCCCCAAACACACCAGGCTCTGCCATGGCTATTGGTTGCTCTGCACAAACTGATGCTAAGGTCCTGTTGCTGAAGAAGACGCCTACACAATTCATTGAGCATGGAGAAGTCAAGCTGGCCTACCTAGAGCCTTTATCCCTAGTCACTAGTGTTCATAATGCTGGAAGGAGTTCTGTATGCCACAAGAGGAGAAAGGTAATCACTAATCTAGCTACAATCCCTTCGGTCGACAATAGTGACCTGTCTGTAAGATATGCTGACACAACAGTGGCCCAAAAGCTGCGGGAGTAGCCAACTACAATCTGACTGGAGTTAAGGCCTACTCTGTGGGATGGAACCCATGCCCGATACTGACTGGGTGACCAAGAACCTGAGACTAGCGAGGCCACAGACTCAGGGGAAAATCAAATATTACTGTTCTGCTAAAGCACCACATCAATAAAACGACTCCTAATGACCAGAGTCTTCCTCACCTACTTGCTTACCCCCTTGAGGCTGATAGGAACAAACAGAGATACCTACAAATGGATGATGTGCAGAAAGAGAAAGAGATCTTGGAACACTCAGGCATAAATGGATGTCTACATCAAATCCCTTCCCTCAGAGTTCAGCGAACTCAGCAGAAGATGAAACAGAAAAGTTGTAAAGATCTAGTGGGGATGGAGGACACCAAGGAAACAAGGTCTTCTAGATACAGCAGAACCGGTGCACGCATGAACTCAGGCTGTGACAGCGTGCGCAGGGCCCGCACAAGCCTAAGCCAGACAAGATACCAGCGTTAGTGACGACACGGACAAGAGCCCTTGTCCCTGAGCCAGAAGCTACCTGCAGTCAGTAACCACTCACAAAGAAACAAATTAGTCTTCTCCCATGGAGCAGCCACACTCAAGGGCCGGCTCCATACCCAGCAGTAGATGGCACAGAACTAGATAAAACACTACTGCACATTCGTAGATTAAAAAGTACCAATGTTGTCAAACACAACAGTCTTGGTATATAGATTCACTACAATCTGTCAAAATTCCAGCAGTTTAGTGGCTATCACTGAATTAATGCCAGAGTGTCCAAAGATGAAGAGCAGGCAATCCAATGTTATCAACAAAGTCAAACCCGAGTTTAATATAAAGTTATTGTAATCAAGACAGTGAGCTGAGAGACAGATTAATTGAACAAACGAGTTTGAAAAACTGATCTAGTGATCTTCAGCAAAGGCTCACATGATTGCAATACAGGAAGTGGTACGAGACCAACTGTTCATCCACAGTAAAAAATGTGAACAGGCATCTCCGTCCATACACTTAACCACAGAACACGAAACTGACTCCACGTACAAACCTTCTGGAGTCTAGTGCTACAATTTACTATACCATCATTTTAATAATGATATTCTATGATATGATATCCTAGGCATTTTCAGGTTCATTTGTGTTTTCTGCACAAAAACTGCTTTTAAAAGTATCAGATATTTTGGAACTAGTAGAGTAAAAAGTAGTGGCTGTCTTTCAATGTGTCACACAGGCGATGACTTTCTAAGCAGGAGTCAAGGAGCAAATAAGACCAACATTGGAAAATTGTGGTCTCCCAGAATAACACATTTCTGTTCAGGAAAGGAAACTCTCAGTGGAGTAAAGAGGCAGAAATAAATTTCTTCCAGCTGCACCTTCAGCTGAGGACTAATATCTAGGTTATATAAAGAACTTTAAAAAATCAAGAGAACAAACAACCCAATCCTTTTCTCTTTTAAACACTTGCTCTTTGTGTATGTGTGTATGTGTGTATGTATGTATTTGTATATGTATGTGTGTGTCCACATATGGTCAGTATTCTACCACTATCCTATACTATCAGTCCCCACTTCCACATTATATGAATTTATTTCTTTTTCTTTAAATTATGCATTAAGCTTTGGTTATTTTTTCTTTTCTTTTCTTTTTTTTCCCCTTTCTGAGTAAGGGTCCCATTATTTAGTCCTGACTAGCCTGAAACTTGTCATGTAGGTCAAGCTAAACTTGCCTCTGCCTCCTGAATGCATGTGCCACCGTGCTTGGCTTAAAGCACACATTACTTTTATAATTAAAATTTAATTCAGCAATAATCAAAGGAGAGAAACCCAAATTGATGTATTAATAATAAAGCCTTCCTGTGCACTCCTTTTGGAGGTTCCTGATTATTCTCCCTTTCTATCAAGAAGAAATGATGCCTTATTGTCAGTCTGAGAGACACAACACAAATAAGCTTGTTCTGCGCAGCCTTGTACTGATTCCTTCATTAGTTTTCACTCGCCCTCACCCCTGTCCAGTCACCTCCCAGCTCCCACCTACTCTGGCCTCCACCTCATCCACCCCCTGAAGAGAAATCTAGGGGTCTTCCAAAACTTTCTACTCCCAACACTCTCATTGCACCCTTCTCTCTGCCACCTATTCGTTGCCATGCTCACGCACTCTCACCCCTACCCGGCCCATGCTTACCTGATGTGAAGGTTGCATTTCACACAGAGTTTGTGTTGTGGCTAAGCCATCTTGTATAATTCCAAACGTGCATAACACAAGCCTACCTTCCCCGCTGGACTGCCTATAAAGTGTGGGCGGGAGGGGCTGCAATTGGAGAGCCCATAAATCTGCAAATGAAACATACATTGGCTCTAAGGATGATTTTTATTTTCCCTGTATTTCCTCTAATATTTTGAAGTGCTCTCTCTTAAATTAAAAGTGCAGAGCCTTGCAGTGACTATTTGGCCTTCTTGCTAGAGATCTAGCCTGCCTGAATTCTGTCCCCAGCCCCCGAGTTTTTCTGAGTGTTTCACAGCTCCACTGAAGGAGCTCTTGGCTGACCTTGTTGCAGCATTATAGGTAGGTTATAAAAGAGACTTTTAAATTATAACAGCGGCAAGTGTTAAAACAACAGTGAGGAGCCATCAGCTTGCACACAGCTGCTCCCACGCACATCAGCTCTGCCACAGAGGACGGTGGTAGGGCAGCCACGCCATGTCAGCAGAGTCGGCGCGGTGCCGGACACTCCTCACCTGCCCTGAGAGGGTGTGATTCTCGCCAAAGCTTATCGAGAATCAAGCTGCCTCAGATTCTGAATGTGAAACGAGCCTGTTGATACTTTGGACAACAGTGACTGACCAAGTTTCCGTAGCACCAATAAATTATACCACAGGGAGGAAAATAGCCTACTAGGCCTAGCAATCAAGGCTCATCTGATTTCTATCTGTACCTCCAGCTTGCTCTCCTCTCTTTGGTCCCCTTCCTTCCCTGCCATCCTAGCCCTCTTTTGTGTTCTGGTGCATTAAGATAAGCTTTAACTAGTTCAGTTTAGAAAATAAAGCGCCTGCGAATGAGCAGATGCCAAAAACTGTTACTGTCCGAGCTTGCACCTTTGGGACTGCACGAGAGCAAGCACCCTAGACGAGGTCCATGTGCTCACATGCATATTTTTTTAACCAAAAGGGAATGTTTGGACACTATTGCTGCGAATAGTGGTCTTCTCATATTGCGGTTAACTGTTTCATGTGGTTAGAAACATGCATAGGTGACCACTATTCTTCCATGGTAGACTGCAATAATTCTGTAGTTTTGAACATTTAGATTGTTGTAAAAACAAACAAACAAACAAAAAAACCCCAGCTATTCTGGTTCTAGTTGTTAAATCTCTGTGATTAATCATAAATGAATTCCTGTAAGTAGACTTTCTGGACAAAGGAAATGAGAGCCATCAAGGCTTTTAACTGTGCGTTGCCAAACCAGCCCAAGGAAGCAGACTCACGCAGCCCTATGAATATTTGCCAGTCACTGACTACTCCCGTCACAATGAGCTTGCTGATTCTTCCGTTTTCCAGATTCAAATTGTGATGGAAGGAAAGGACCCCAAGAGAGCCACATGGACCTGTCTGATGCTTTAGGTGACTTCTGTAAGCAGTACGATGCTGGCAAGCCCTCAGCACACTTTGCTCTCTCGTCACTCCCAGATACGCAACACAGAGAATGAACAAGAAAGTATATAGAAGTTCCTTTTGGTACAGAACCATGTGTTAATAAATGCCAAGAGCCATTTATTAAGCCTTGATTTAGAATATTTGTCTTTCCTTGTGTAGACTTGTTCACAGTAATGGATGGTGTGGCTGAGCTTGTGTGTGTGTGTATGTGTGTGTGTGTGTGTGTGTGTGTGTGTGTGTGTGCGCATGTCAGTCTGCTATGATTTGTCCAACTTCTTTATTGTTGGATCTATGCTTTTTACTTTTGGATGGGTGCACTTTATGAAAAGTTTAACATTAATAGATTAACCCACTCTACCTCAGAGACTGGATATGGTAATACTGTTCTTCTTGTAAAAACAAATAGTAACGACACTGAATTTTTTTTCTTACCATCTAGTACCAAGTAGTAAGGCTATGATAGGACCCAAGTTCATTTTTGAGAAAATTACCTGTACCCTCAATCCTGCTTCTGTACCTGCTGAGTGAGTTCCTTACCATTCTGCCATGAATTTTACCCAGAATTCATTCTCTTCTTTGGATACAGTTAATGCATGTGTTTCTTGTGGATAAAATCTCAGCAGTTTTGTCCATCTTTCTCCAGGAACATCTGGCAATCTGTTAAAAACTGTTCAGTCTATTAAGGAATAGATTCACCTATCTATCCAAGTCACCCACTTAGAAAATGCCCAGTTAGTTAACAAACATGTTCAACCAAGAGTCTAGGAAAAGCAAACAAACAAACAAACAAAAAAACAGGTGATAAGTGGTCCAAACAAACTACTGTGAAAACCACATTTGCAGGTTTTATACCCCTCCTTTGAATAATCTCAAAGCCTTTCAAATCTTTCCTGGAAGAAGCTTCATTCCACACCTCACCTCACCCTCCACACCTCACCTTTCACAGGATGGTTTCCTTTCAATGCTTTCTCTATGTGGTGGCTGCTGCTGGCTGTGGACTCCCACTAGGGAGGGATTGCTGGTTTTTCTAGGGAGAAAGGGACAGGGGGAAGAAGGCAGGAAGGGAAGGGAACGGAAGAAGGGAGGAAGGGAAGAGAAGGAGGGAGGAAGAAAGGGAGAAGGGAGGGGGAGAGAGGGAAAAGGAGAGAATAACTTCACAACTGCGAGAATGCTCCCAACCAGAGTGACTGTAAATGAACAGCCCTTTCCTGAAGGCTCATTCAAATGAAAAGGCTGCTGCGTGGACAGCACCCCTCTTCTCCCACAGCATGAGCAAGGAAATTTTCTTTGTCAATTGCAGTTTCAGGACAGCTTCCTTTTAAGTTATTATAAATATCTCATTCGTTTCCTTGATGTTTTTATAGGTCATGCCTAGTTGCTCCAAGTGGCAAGGAACAAGAAATCTGCTTTTTACCCAGAAAGAGTTACAATCCAGCTGAGGTTGTGCCATAAAGATCCCACAGTAACTGTGATGGTTTTTATTGTAACTTGGCTCAATCCATAATCTCCTGAGAAGAGGGGTGAGTGACTGTCTAGGTGAGGCTGGCCTGAGGGCATGTCTATAAGGAATTTTCTTCCTTTTATTCAGAAGAGTATTTTGTCCACATGTATGCACATGCATTCCTGGGGGCTTTGAAGGTCAGAAAAGTGTATTGGATCCTCTGAAATTATGTATAATATTTTTGAGCCACCCTAGTGATTGACCAATGAGCCATCTCTCCAGCTTTGGGTTTTCTTAATTATGGTAATGGATGTGGGGAACCCACTAAATGTAGACAGCACCATCCCCTGGACTTTGCTTGCTGGAGTGTGGGAGAGTGGTGAAGGTGAAGTCGGTGTGAAGTCGGTGTGAGCAGCTGTTTCCTGTGCCAGGGCTCCCAGGGATGGCCTCAACCTGGAACTCCACGCTCAAATAATTTCTTTCTCTCCTATTTTTTTTTCAGGATATTTTATCACAGCAACAGTATAGAAACCAGGACACCAACTATGACACAAGTCACAGCCATCTCTTCTTCTTTCTTTCTTTATTACAATTTAGTCATTATATATCCTGACTGAAGCTCCCTCCCTCAACTCCTCCCAGTATCACCCTTCCTCTCTCTTCCACCCATCTGCTTCCCCTAGTCCACTGAAAGGGGGACTTCTCCTCCTTTGCCATCTGCCCATAGCTTATCAAGTCTCATCAGGACTGCCTGGATCCTCTTCCTCTGTGGCCTGGCAAGGCCGCATTGCCAGGGGCAAGTGATCAAAGAGCAGTCAACTAAGTTCATGACAGAGGCAGCCCCTGCTCCTCTTACTCAGAAACCCACAAGGAGACTGGATCATGGAGGGGGTCTAGGTCCCCTCCATGGTCATTGATTGATGTATCAGTCTCTGTAGGACCCCCTGGGCTCAGATTTTTTAGCTTTGTTGGTCTCCTTGTGGGTCTCCTGTCCCCTCTGTGTCCTTCTATCTCTCCTTCTTCCTTAAGACTCCCTGCTCTGCCCAAAGTTTGGCTGTGAGTCTCAGCATCTGCTTCAATCCTCTGTTGGGTGGAGCCTTTCAGAGGACCCTGTATAATAAACTCTCCAGGGAGGATGCTTAAATCACAACCATTTCTTGTATGGACAGTCAGAACACGCATATGCATTGTCAAGGCCCTTGGCTCGCCCAGCCTGAAGTTCTAAATCATTTGTCAACAGAGTGAAGATGGTGATAGCATCTTTGAAGGTGAACTAAGGAAGCAGTAGAAACCTCTACCTCAGTCTTCAGGAGCAGCAGGGCAGAGCTGACAGGCACCTTTTGTGGGAAAAATCACTTTTTTTTCCAACTATTCAGTTCTTTTTTTTTTTTTTTTTCTGTCAGTATTGAGCATCTTTAGAACTGGTTCTATTTATTTATTGATCTCACACTATAAAAAGCACCTTTCTGAGATTACGGGACAGAGTTGAAGGAAAAATGGTGCATGGAGATGGGGCGTGTCAGGAAACCAAACTTAGCCGACATTCTGTCTCAGCAGATGGCACACATGCCGTGTGACCTGAGAGGCTCAAGACTATCTTCCCAGAGGAACTTTCCTTACCGGAAACAATACAGCGCTGAGCAGTTTGTGGTCCTCAGACTATCCCATACCCTTGATGACATTCCTGCCACTATTTTTCAAAACTGAAACTCACCACATACTATGGTCCAATAGAAACCAGAGCACACTTGAGAGCACACTTGAGGTCACTTTTTACTGCGTTAGTCAATGCCAGGGCTGCAACCTGGGTCTCCCTGTTTCATTAAACTGATTCAGCTACTATACCTGCACTGCCCAAGATGGAGCCATCATTCATGAAATACATCACCCCTGGAGTGCTTTGCTCTGATAATGTATGACTCTAATATAGCTGTTGTTTAATGATATATTGGTGTAATACATGATCAGGGCAAGGACACCTGGGGATGTATTATGGGAAGAATGGTGCCATTCAGAAAATGAAGGATTTCAGAATAGGCTCATCAGAATCATGGATAATAACCAACATATGCAAGTCTGAAAACTGTAATTTTGGTCTGCTTTCTGCCTTTAAATAAACACCTGCCGGGCTCATCTCCACAGCAGGCCCATTCAGAGGCAGGTGCCCCTAAAGCATTAACTGCTACATAGTTTCTAAACTTTTTATACATACTAACAATGCGTCTGCTGAACCACGGGTCACAGAAAGCTCATTGTATCCAGTTACATTGTTTTTCCTAGAAGGTCCTCCTTATTTACCCTCAAACCATGGCAAGCCAAGTAACATTGACCTCTGGACGCACCATCTCTCATTACAATAATCTGAACTCCAGTCACTGCTCAGCATTAATTATTGCCAAGGCGATAACATTTTCTTGCTACTTGACAGTTGACCTTCATCCTATCATTAACCTTAGGTCAATTTAATCCCAACCTCCATTTTTACCACTATACAAACAATTTATTTTCGCATTTTTTTCAACCACACAAAGACAAACAATGTCAGACGGCTGCACATTGTTTTATGTATAATGATGATTAAACATTTTTAAAGACATCCAGACATCAAAGTTTAGAAAGCACAGAACAATGGAAAGTCGGGAAATAAGATGTCATCAGGGTTCATATTCCTGGAGGAGTATTATTTAAGGAAGGACTCAGGATGCGTAATTACAAGAATCAAAATACAAAGTACAAAAATCATTTTAGAATTATTCTTTCTGTGCAATCCAAGATTTATAGGTAGTATCTGCTACACAGATTCTCCAGTAGGGTACAGGATACTATACCCTATAAGCCACGAGAGTAAAATTCAGGCAATCTTATCCCCCTATAAGATTTTTGTTTCTTCCTAGAAATCAAAAGTATGAACGTATAGGAGAGGGAAGCTGGAATTCCTGCTGAGAAATTTATTTGGTGTTTTCTATTCTTCTTGACCTCATGCTTATACGAAATGCCAGAAATAACAGCTTGACACAGCAAGGCTGTTGAAACAATCGTGCTTAATGTGTTGAACTGAAAAGAAAGGCAGCCTTGTAAACACAATCACATCCAATTGCAAGTTCAAGAAGTGCTCCACGGAACTTTGTTGGTCTTTCTCTGCTAAATATAAAGCCCAAGAAAGCATTCATTAAAATAATCTAAAAAATAAAAAATTTTCATAAACAAAAAATCTGTTTTTACATGGATGTGTATGATGTTAGATTGAATAATGATTAAATCAAATAAGCAACAAATGTGATAACTTAAAAGGAAAAAGCTCTATAGCTTTGTGCTCTAATAAGCCTTTATTTGGATTTAATTATGGATGTGCTTTACCAAGCAGTTAAGAGAAAATGTAATGTTGTCTTTTACAATTTTATATTGTAACAAAGTCATGGCATTAAATACAGACATTTAATTACTTTCCAAGCTTAACACCAGCGTTCCTCCTCAGTCTTTTCTTGTGCCTACCATAAAGGAAAAACTGAAATGCCTCACCCTTAGCAGAAAAAGTTAACTAACACATTTACCTTTTCCAAAACTACGTAGAAAGATATTGCTTTGGAGAAATGTGTTATTTCTCTGGGTAAGCTTCCATTTTGTCCAGCCTGTGTTCCATAAAGAATGTGAGTTTGAGGGGAATGCACATGCGTTGAATGTTAAGTGACTTCCGGAATATTTCACCTTTACTCCAGGCCTCAGAGTGGTTCCCAGGGAGAGTGTGGAGTCACTTCTGCCCTCTTCTTATCAGGAGACTCAAGGACACCGGGATCCTCTTGGCCTGAGTGTGTGTACTAACGCCAGCCACTTTCTCACTTCCAGGAAAGAACAAGGTCCAGGGATGAGATGAAAGTCCGCCTTTGTTACAGCTGACTGTAAACTCAGGTGGGCAGTGGCAAGTCTCTCTGCCGTCCTGGCAGGCCAGTGTTCGGTGTCATGACCCCACATCCAAGTCTGCTGCGTTCCGTGGGAACCAGAGATACAGGGACAGAAGGTCAACACTTCTCGGAACCCTGAGCAGTCTGGAGCAGGCAGATAAGCCCACAATTATTTCTTAGACTTAGGGGGAAAGAGCCTTGCATATGCACACCTTGATCTGTCGCCAGAGGAATCGCTTGTCACTCTATCACCAATTCCTAGAAAATTCATCTTTTAGCAGGAAAACTTGAAAAACAAGTTGAATTATGCTGTGAGAACTGAGGATTGCACAAGCTCATGTTGGCACGGATTTTTGTCAGGGGCCAACTTTAAAACTCCACTTTACCCCCCAAATACACAAATCACCCTCTTCTTCCCTCCCCCTTAATTTTCCTCAGCTTAACTTTCTTTTCTGCATCACACAAGTAGAGGATTCTGAGTAAGCAAAGAAGTTACATGTTTGAGACTTACAGGTGACCTTCAGTAGTGTAAAACTAAAACCTGCTTGAGTTTTTATTGCTGTTGTTCTGGTTGTGCATTTGTTTTGTCAACTTGTTACAAGCGTGGGTCTAGGAGGAGGGAACCTCAGTTGAGAAAAGCCCCCATAAGGTTTGCCTGTAGCCAGGTCCGTGGAGCATTTTTCGATTAACTCTTGATACGGGTATGCCGGATCCACTGTGGGTCAGGTCGTCCTGAGTTTAGAAGAGAACAGGCAGACCTGCTGAGCTAACCAGTAAGCAGCATCCTCCATGGCTGCTGCCTCGGTCATTGCTTCCAGGTTCTTGTCTTGCTTGAGCTCCTGCTCTGGCTTCCCTGAGCTATGGACTTACCCAGAAGTGTAAGATTTCCTTTCTCCCGCAGATTGCTTTTGGTCACTATTTTGCCACAGCAACAGTAAGTGAACTAAGGCAGCAGAACACTGTCCAGTGTGGACCAAGCCAGCCTGCCAACTGCAGTTGGCACAGCTCAGTGCAGAAGCTGTTAGAGATGTACAGAAATCTCAGAAGCTTAACAAGAATTGTGACTATATATTTACGTAGAGAGAGATGACAGAGGTAGACAATGGAGTTTTCTTGAGTCAGAAAGTCGAACAAAATTATATCATTGAAGGAAATGATATATCATTGAATGGAACTGGGGATCACCACGTTAAGAGAAATAAGCCAGACTTACCAAGAAATATAACACATTCCCTATCAGATATGGGATCTGGAGGGAAAAGGAAAACAAAGACCTAGAGGCAGCATGGGGCTATCTAGGAAGAGGAAGGGGGTCGTCGGGGAGGGAGAGAGGAGATGAGAAGGTAGTTGGTGGAAGCATATGAGGACAGCACAGCATATAGTGCAAGTAGTTGTCATAAGGCAGGCGGGAGTGGGCGTGGAGAAAGGTGAGTTCCTAAGCCTGGAACTTGTTGTGCCACAAGTCCTCTCCCAAGCTGTGTCAAAGGCCAGCAGAAGGGAAGGGGTGGCCTGCTGTCCAGCGGGCAAGGCTATGAGCTCTGCTTGCACACGGTGCTGAGCTGAACCAGAACCAGAAATCACATCCTAGGCTGGATTGTATAAAACCCGTATCGCTCAGCAGGGCCTTCTCTTGCTTTCAGTCTTCATGTCCTAATCCTCAGCTCTGAGCTCACAAGCCAGCTTGAGCTCAAAGCTCCGATATTAAAGTCATCTGTTCTCTCAGATGCTCTCGTCACTCACCATGAACCTGTAGGTCACACCAGTGATTGAAGTCACCTACAACAGCGTGGAGGAGCTATAAGAACCAAACATGGTGTAGGCCGGTCTGCCATCAAGGCCACAGAAGGCCAACAATGGACCTCACTCAAAGAAGCCTAGTCAAGATAAAGTGATGAGCACATTCAAGTCTTTCAGACACTTCCCAGATTGCTTCCCAAAAAGGTGCTCTGACAACTGGACATCCTAAAGCAGCAGCAAAAGCTCTTTTTGCCTTAATGTATCACACAGATCCCATGCTACACAGCCCTCGGGGGTCACGGCTTTAAGTCTCTTCCACAGAAGGCAGAGTTACCTGGAAGATGGCTTATTTGAGGATGGTGTCTCATGCCTAAAGCAATTGGCACAAGTTAAGTGAAAGGAGACAATGATTTGGGTCACTTTCACGTATCTCCTTTCGTTTAAATTCATCGACAGATAGAAAAAATTCCACCACACGCTATTCTCATGCGATGATAATCCTTAACTTCCCTTCTGTATTGAATGAGCCTGGCTCTAAGGCAGCCCTGTGACATGAGCCTATGTTCATTAGGCAGCACAAATTCCACAGCCAAATCTGATGGGCCATAGAAGGTTAGCTGTGCGAATCAGCTGACCCAAGCTGAGCTGATCAGTACTCTCAGAACACCTATTCCTATAGAACAGAGAGCAGTGTTTTCTGTATTCCTGCGGAAACCCGTGTTTATACTGGGAAATTCAGAAGCTGGGATGATGGAGGAGCAGGTTTCTATTCATCTCTTTGTTAGTTAGGCTGTTTGGTATTTTGGTGTGAGACAGTGTCACTACATAGCCCGGGCTCATCTGAAGTTGTTATGTAGTCCTCACACTTCTGATCTTCCTGCCTCTGCCTCCTGGATGCTGGGACCAGAGGTGTGCCTCATCTTATCTGTCACTTTTCAGTGATTTTAATACAAGTAACAATACAAGCAATGGTTTTAATTCAAATACAAGTAATTCAAGAAGGACAAAACTCTTTCTACCCATATTTTAAGAGACACTTTCCTTTCTCCTCCTCCTCCTGCTCCTTCTCTCTTCCCTACAAGTTTGCATTTCCCAAACCAGGGCCCTTTGTGTAATCAGTGTACGTGTTAAATTTAGTGGGATTGCTCTCCTCTTGAAAAGCACTTGACTGGTGGAGGATCTTGTACATGATGCCTTCTTGGAACCAGAGACCATATGACAAGCACGAGAAACCCTAAAGAGGGGCTATTTACTCCTCCATGCCTCTAGATAAAAGAAGTTCCAATATGTGCTACCTGGCACAGCTACCTTGATTTTTCCACTTCACAAATAGCTTTGGTATTTTAATGAACAACAGAGACAGACAGACTTACTATATTTACTTAAGCTCCAAATCCCAACCTAATTAGTTAATCTATTTCCAAAACATCTGCGGATCGCTCCCCCTAAGGCCCAATTAGGTATTACCGCCATAGTCCAGAATTACGTAATGATTTTTAAAAATCATTCCTCAAGAACTTTTGAAACCACACCAACTACTTAATGAAATGAAGAAGTAAAGTTTACTAACTGACTGTCACCATAGTTCGATCTAGAAGCTCGTGGCATTCTCCATTTAGAGATGAGGAGCCTTGCTTGGGGACTTGGTGCCAATTGGTTCAGCTTAGGCTAGCTGACCAATGAGCTCCAGGGGTCTGCCTAGCACCTCACCACCAGTGAGTTGCAGATAAGTTCTGCAGCTCCTAGGTCCCCCCTTTTTACTGAAAATAGTTTTTTTCCTTGCATAATATATCCTGATTACAGTTCTCCCCTTTCCTCCCCCTCATTCCTCCCCACCTCCCCTCCCATCTGGACCTTCCTGTCTCTCATTGGGAAACAAGCAGGCTTCTAAATGGTAATAATAAAATATAATGAGATAAAAGGAGCCTATCGCAGAGGGCCTCTGAAAGACTCTACCTAGCAGTGTATCAAAGCAGATGCTGAGACTCATAACCAAACCTTCAGCAGAGTACAGGGAATCATATGAAAGGAGGAGGACTTAGTATGACCTGGAGAGGACAGGAGCTCCACAAGGACCAAATATACCAGGGCACAGGGGTCTTTCATGAGACTGTTTCTCCAACCAAGGACCATGTATGTTTATAACCTAGAACCTCTGCTCAGATGTAGCCCATGGTAGCTCAGTATCCAAGTGGGTTCCCTAGTAAGGGGAACAGGGACTATTTCTGACATGAACTCAATGGCTGGCTCTTTGACCTCCCCCACCCCTGAGGGAGGAGCAGCCTTGCTAGGCCACAGAGGAGGACATTGCAGCCAGTCCTGAAGATACCTGATAAGCTAGGGTCAGATGGAAGGGGAGGAGGACCTCCCCTATCAGTGGACTTGGAGAGGGGCAGGGAGGGAATGAAGGAGGGAGGGTGGGATTGGGAGGAAATGAGGGAGGGGGCTACAGCTGGGATACAAAGTAAATAACCTGTGATTAATATAAAAAAATTAAAGTTATTTATAAAAAAGATAAAACAAAAACTAACATGGTGAAATTAGACAAAGCAAAGAAACAGAAGGAAAAGAACTCAAGACACAAGAAACAGACACCTGCTCATTTGCATACCAAGGAATCCCATAAAAACATTAAACTGGAAGCTGGAGGGCCTGTAGTAGAGGAGGGGGTGATATATATTAACTTAAATTAAAAATGAGATAATATTTTTTTAAGAAAAAGCCCTGACATGACATTGTGAAACAGGGAACCTCAAAAAATATAATTTAATTCATTTCCTCTTGACTATCTACTGCTGGGCACACGGGCTGCCCTTAAGAGTCATTTGTTTCTCCAGTGAGACTCCCTTGGTGAACTAAATTTTCCTTTGTAAGTGGTTACCAATTGGCAAATGCTTCTGGGTTAGGATAGGGATGGATGCCTGGACCCATCCCTCGGCTGTCGGCCTCCACCTGGGGCAGACCCGTGCAGGCCCTGTGCCTGCTGCCTCAGTCTCTGCGCGTTCACAGGAGCTTGGATCATGTTGCTGAGGGTCTTGTTTCCTTGGTGTCCTCCATGCCCTCTGGCTCTGACGCTTCTCCCCTTCCACAGGATGGAGATCTGACCTGGGTGCTCAGGCTTCCTTGGCAGGCATGTTATTGGCTGAGCCGTCTCCCAAGTGCCCCACCGCCTCCTTTGCCGCAATGCTGAAGATTCAAAGACGTGTTTGATCTTAGAGATCCAAAAATTGGAACCACAAAAAGTGCTCACCAAAGTACAGAAAATGGCCTTAAGAGAATCGTGCGTGTTTGCACCTGTTTGCACCCCTGTGCTGACAGAGTTTAGGGTCCTGATTTCTGATGGGAGCAAACAGAAATGTGGATGCCCCTCAGGAATGCACCCCCTGAGGACTGGTGCTGTTTCCTCATCTCTGTTCATCTGTTCGTCATACTTATTGATTTCTAAAACCTCCCAAAACATGTAGTGAGAGGACATAATTAGAATCCCCTCAAAATAACAACAACAACAAAAAAATCAAAAAATAAACATACAGTATTGGTAGAAAATGATCATTTTGCTCATTTGTGTTTGAGATGAAGTCTGATGCTGATTGGCAAAATAAAGAGGCTTTTTAATTATTGTAGCATATACACGCTTTCTTTGTTTACTGTGTGTCCAAAGGTCTGTGGTCAGATAGCCACACCAGAGTAAAGGGCGTGCTTACATTCTGCTTAGCAAAAAGTATACTTAGCTGAAAAGTATAGTAAGACAGAAAAATATACATTTTGGGTCAATCATTTAGTATTCTTACCTTGTTAAAATCATTTTTTTAAGGTTTTGTAAGTGTTCCCATGCTCTTCCAAACTTTGCTCTAAAACGTGTAATTGGGGGTCTTACGCTAAAGAAGGCCTCAGGTTTTCCCTTTGGAGATTCAAAGCATTTCAAGTAAGGAGTGAGTCCCACCTAGACCCTGCCTCCTGCCTCCCTGAATCACTCTCTCTCTCTGTGTAGATTTAGGTAATGCCTGGTTCTTGTGAGAAGTTACAGAGCTGAACAGCACATAAGCAGAAATCTCAAGGTCCTGCTGCTGGCTTTATTTTGGTATTAGGAAGAGAGCCTTGCTTAAGGGTATGTCGTGAAGTCTTCGGAAGTGATGTGTTGAAAATGCAAAGTAATTTCATCTTGGATATTGTGGGATGTCTAGGGTGTCTTGCTATTTTATCTTTTTGCTCAGCTTCTTCCAACTTAAAAGATACACACCTTCCACATTTTCAAATCACTTATGTTGGACAAGATCCGGCAGGCTGCATTAGTTACTGTTCTGTTGCTGTAATTTAAAGAAAAAAAAAAAACCCAAGAAGAGCAACTTAAGGACTAAAGGGCTCCCTTTTCAGTTCTGGAGGCATTGAGTCCATTGCGGCATGGAAGGCGTGGCGGCAGGAGGAGGGAGTCAGTGATCAATCACACTTCACAGGCACATAGGAAGCAGAGAGCTAGGGAGAGAAAGGTGGCCAGCCAGGCTAACCAGGCTCCACCTCCTCAAGGCTCCATAGTCTCCCCAAACAGTGCCGCCATCTAGGGACCTTACAAGGACATTTCTTATACAAGCCACCACAAGATCCTTCACTTCATGTACTTAAAAAAAAATCTAACCTCTGCCATATTTAAGTAAGTTTCTGGCCTTATAACTCATTATTCTTAAATTCTTCAGAATTTACTCCCTACCGATGGCAACATTGTTTCTGGAAACCAAAAGAAAGCCACAAAACTGGGACCTTGAATAGATACAAAACTATCATCAAATCCCCACAGTTCAGCTACATTTTGCCAAATGGTCCATACCACTTGCCCAGCAGAAGAACCAGGTCTGAATTGTAGGCTATAGCCATTGTCAACAACAGTTCTTCATGTCTCTGACTTTTGAAAGGCACAGGGCAGTTATTTTGTTACCTGATCCTCAAACTGACTTTATCTGATGTTTCTTCTCTAGGAAAACCAGGTTAAGCATCTTGGTGGGGGAAATCAAATCAAAGAAGCCACGTGCCGTTTTTTTTTTTTTTTGGTTTTTTTTTTTTTTTTTTTTTGCTTGCATCTCATGAGGTGATTCACAAGTTCAGTCTCCTGTTACTGGTGATGTTTGCTTTGATCTCTTGATTAAAGATGCTCCTGACGGTTTTCTTCATCTTAGATATTCTTTTCCCTTGTTATTAATGAGCAAACCTGTCCCCTCATCAGTCTTCGGTTTATTCATTGGCTTATATCAGAATGGACTTCCGATATAAGCAGGCAATTGTTACAGTGAATTCCTAGCAATATTTATTTAGGTACTCAAACCTTCAGATCTGGCCTGGTGAGCCTGTTTGGGCTGATTTTTGAGTCCCTAGGAAATATTTCTGGCATTCTCTTAGCACTTTCACAATTTGGGGCATTAGTGAGACACACCAGATCATCCTGTACTTTTCCTACCAGTTGTGAGATGAGCCATTTCTCCTAAGAGAACTAATTGCTTTCAGTGGAGTTGCTGTGTAGAAGCCGAACTCTGAGGCCTAAGAACACTCCTGTGACCTACCCACGCTCCCGGTGGCCAGAGCTCGAGAATGCTGAGAATGTGCACATGTGCCCACACATGTAGCTGCGCTCACAAGGGCATATGTGTGCACTTTGCTATGTGTCTATGTAGATGCACATGTGTGTGCCAGTGCACATATGTGGGGTTCGAGGTCAGAGGTCGAGCCCAGACAACATTTACTTTGGGTTTCGAGGCAAGGTCCCTCCTGACGTGGAGCTCACCAAGAATGCTGGAATGGCTGGCCAGCGGGCCCCAGGGACCCACTTAGCACTGTCTCCTCTTTGATGGATTCCAAGTGAGTGCCATCACACCTGGCTTTGTAAAAATGAGCTCTGAGAGCCAAACTCAAGTTCTCATTTCTGTACAGCAGGTATTTTTGCCAAGTGACCCGTCTCCCAGCCCACAAATCACAAACATCTCCGTTTATTCTGAATGTGTTTGTGTATGTTTAAAACCATGTGTTTGTACCACCAATTCCAAACCAATACCAGCGTTGATTCTAACTTCCTGCAAGACTATTCTCCTCCACTGCAAATTAAACTCGCTGGTTTCTCTCATGATACGTCAAGTCTGCTGTTCCCTCCTCAGCAAGGGACCTCCTTGCCTTACTCATCTGCTAACAACTCCTGATAGACTTCTCCCCTCCCCCCTGCTGTGGGTCTGAACGTCCTTCTGAGAACGAGTATCCTCCCCGGAAATACCGTTCCCTACCTTAGGTGCAGAACACCTCCCTGTCTGACTGACTTCTCAACATTAAGACCAAATTGTTCAGAAGGAAGAAGGAAAAACAAAAAAGAGAATGGAAAAGGAAATAAGGAAGGGAAGAGAAAACAAGAAAAGAAAATTCAGGGAATGTCTGGGAGACATATTGAAAAATACTATGACGATGGGGTGTGGCCAGAGTGAGAAGATCAATTCCAACAGGCTCCACGGTGTGTGTGTGTGTGTGTGTGTGTGTGTGTGTGTGTGTGTGTGTGACAGAGAGACAGACAGAGAAATAGAGAGGGTGAGCTTCTCGAAGGTGTGTGAACTTCTCTTAGGTATAAGATGTATATCCTTTTGATTAATTTAGTAGTTTATTTCCATATGCACATACAGTTTTCAGAAATAACAGAGATAAACTCCATATATGCCTTATCTATTTTTCCCAGGAATAATATCACAGCTAGGATACTGATGTTGATACAATTGATATATTGACCATTTCTTTTTGACACACAGTCCCTCCATGTTTTCCTTTCATGTTCAATGCTTCTTGTTCCCAGCCCTTTCTTCATCTGTGGCAGCCAAAATCTGTTTTCCATTTCTAAAATTTTACCAATTCCAGAATATCATGTCAACAAAATTTTATAGTCTACAACTTTGGGATGAACTTTTTCACTCAGCATAGTTCATCTACAAGCCCTCCAGGTGGAGTATTTATCAGTTCTTTGCTCCTTTTTATTCTCATGGTTCAGAATATAATTTATAATATGAGCTATTATTTATCAGGCTATTTATTGATCAGTTAATGGACATCTACATTGGTTCCATTTGTGTCTAAAGCTGACATTGCCATCAACGTTTATATATAGTTTTTGTGTAAGTGATTATTTTCCAGAAATGCAACTGTTGACTATGAGAGGTTTAATTTCTTTGCATCCTCACCAGCAAGAGCTATTGCTACTTTGTTAAATAGTAGCCATTGTGGTAAGCTTGTACTGGTGTTACTGGTGGTTAAACTTTTCATTTCTCTAGTGGCTAGTGATATTTAACATATTTTATGCATTGATATGTTGAATCTATATTTTCTTTAATAAACTATCTCTTCATTTATTTATTTATTTATTTTTTGCCCATACTTGTTCAGCTAGACAGTTTTCTTTTTTTACTGTAAAATTTTAAGAGTTCTCTACATATGTCAGATCGTAATCTTTTGTTCGGTCTATGGTTTGTAGATACTTTCTCCTTGTCTGTAGCTTGCCTTTCAAGTTGTTTAACAAGGTTATTCAGAGGGAAAAAGCTTAAGTTTTAGTGAAATCAATTTATCTTTTTTTTTTTTTTACATTTAAGTCCGAGTCCCTTTTGAAGTAATGGACATGTAAGGTGTGGGGGTAGCGAGGCTGTGCAGGCCAGTGCTGGAGCAGCGTGTGCTGGCAAGGCTCTCCCCTCTGCACTGCTGCTTGGCGTGCTCCTCGTCCGTCATCTGAAGCTGTAGCACACAGGCTTCTCTCGGCACAGGGAGGCTGAGGCAGGAGAATCGGAAGTTCAAGCTCAGCTGAGACACACAGTGAGATCTTTCTTTAGAAGCAGCATGGGCCAGTTTGGCATGGTTTTGTGGAGTTATTTGTGTCTCTTCATTCTGCCCAGCATTTACACACTGACCTCACCCCAACGCCACAGTCTTCTTTGTCCTAACTGTAGAGTCTTGAAATTGAGCAGACTGATTTCTTGTCATTTTCAAAATTGTTCTAGCTCTCCCACTTTCTTACCTTTCCAGAAAAAGTTTTTAATAAAGTTTATTTAAAAAAAAGTCTCTTGATGAGTTTGATAAGAACTGAGCTAAGCTGGGCATGGTGGCACATGCCTGTAATCCCAGCACTCAGGGAGGCAGAAGCATGTGAGTTCGAGGCCAGCCTGGTCTACAAAGTGAGTCCAGGACAGCCAAGGCTACACAGAGAGACCCTGTCTCAAAAAAAAATATTGAATTAAAGCCACTTCAGTCTTCTAATCCATGACTATAGTTTTTCCACTCACTGAGGTTTTATTCTTTTTCAAAGTTTAATAAATGTCACTAATGTCCTAGTCATGGTTTTAGATTTATACTTAAGTATTCATTTTTTGTTTTTAACAATTACAAATGCTATCACGCATTTGATTTCAGTGTCCATGTGTCTATTGCAAACAGAGAATTACAGTTGGTTTTTGTATATTTATCTTATATTCTATAATCTTGGTTAAATTGCTTATTATGTGTATGAGGGTTTTTAAAAATGATTCTTGAGTTTTCTATCTACACAACTCATGTTCTTTGAAAATGGATGGCTTTATTTCTTCCTTCCAAAACCTTATTTCCTTTTCTTGCCTTTTGCACTAGTTAAGAATTCCAATGCTGTGTTGGTTGGGTGCAGTGAAAGGAAACCTGTGATCTGTTCTCTGCCTCGGGAGAACGTATCCAACTTTTTAGCATTTTATATAAGATTTGTTTGTTTTTATTCCCACCTTTTATTTTTAGTGTGTGTGTGTGCGCGTGTGCTCATGCACACATGTGCACAGACCACTTCTGTGTGGGCGCTTTCAACGCTAGAAGATGTTGGATCGTCTGACACTGGGATGACAGACAATTGTGAGCCACCAAACCTGGGTGCTGGAACCACACGCAGATCCTCTTGAAGAACAGCAGGGGCTCTCTCTAGAGAGATAGTCAAGCTATCCCTCTAGCCTCTAAGGTTTTTCCTGTAGATAATTTTTTTTTTAAGTTGAAAAAGTTCCATTT
The DNA here is from genome assembly GCF_907164565.1 of Psammomys obesus. Classification (NCBI taxonomy): domain Eukaryota; kingdom Metazoa; phylum Chordata; class Mammalia; order Rodentia; family Muridae; genus Psammomys; species Psammomys obesus. The sequence continues at coordinate 3,560,689 of NW_026590809.1, read as the reverse complement.
TATTCTGGTTTAGTCCAGTTGTAACCGGGCTTTTAGCTACTTTATTGGGGTTCTTATATCTAACACTCTTCTCCACCCCAATCCCTTCCAGCACCCCAACACCAGGTAGGGGAGACAGAAGATTAGGAGGAGAGGGGGCGTTGTGATCTTTTTAGACTACTTCCTGCTGATTAGGGGCCTTGAATTCCTTGGGGTTAGTCCAACCTTCATCTCATCAGGATATCTCCAATTTCTTCTTCTCATGACTCTTCTCTTAACCAGGTGACAAACCAGCAACAGCAGCCGCAGGAGCAGGAACCAGCAGGAGGAGCAGCAGCCCTGTCTCCCTCAGGGCTCTGGTCATTTCCACACCCTCTTAGAGGCCCCGGAATTAAACAGTCTTCAGCTGGCAGAATCACGCACCTGCCAGAGCACCCACGAGGCCAATAGTCTGCTGCTGTGGACAACCTGAGGAAGCCCCAGAAACAAGCCTGGATCGTGTGTACACGACATAACTGGGTTCCTTAAAGGTCTTCTTCTAAAGTGTTGAATTGTGCCAAATGCTATTTCTATAACTGATGTGTTTATGAGAGTCTTCTCTTTAGGCTGTTAGTATGATGGATTTTCTGATTGTTTTTCAAATACTGAATGGACCTCAAATTCATGGAATAAATCATACTTGGTAACGCACATAATTCTCATAAGGTGCTAAATTCTAGTTGTTACTATTTCATCAAAAATTTTATATCTAGGCTGGGAATAGTGGTGCACACCTGTATTCCCAGCACTTAGGGAGGCAAAGGCAGGCTGATCTCTGTGAGTTCAAGTCCAGCTTGGTCTATAAAGTGAGTCCCAGACAGCCAGGGCTACACAGAGAGACCCTGTTTCGAAAAAAAAAAATTTACATCTATATTAATGAAGACTATCTATCTATAATATTCTCTTTTTGGTGTTTTTTATGTTTTGGTATCAGGAAAAGTTTAGCTTCAGAAAATGACTTGGCAGTAGAGTCTTTTTAAACTCCATTTTCTGGAAACATTTTGGGAGAGGGAGTTGACCCTTTCAACGTTATATACCATTGCTTTCTACTTAGGGTGATTTACTTTTCCTAAAATTGAATTATCTGATTTTAACATAACTATTCTTTTCTTTTATTGATATTTGCATGATTTGTACTTTATATCTTTTCACTTTCTACCCTATTTAATATTTGAAATACATTTTTCATAGAACACACAGGTTGAGTCATAATTTTTATCCCATTTTGCCAACTTCCATCTTACCTGCTGAGCCGTCTCTCCTTCCCCTCATGTTATTTTTTTATTGTTTTCTCCTTGTTCTCTTTGTTTTTTTTTTTTAATTTCTGTTTTTCATATTGCCTTCCTATGGGTTAATTGGATATGTTTTGAATTTTCAGAAGTTTTAGAATATGATTCTTTATGTAGGTTTTTAGTGGTTATTTTAGTTGCTATGTAATATACTAGTCCATCACACTACGAGTATCAATATTTTACCCATTTGAAGGAGTATAACAACCGTATCTACATTTACATTTCTTTATGTTCTTTGCTTAATGTAATTGCCTTGAGTATTTCCTCTGCATATGTTCAGCTACATCAGACAATGCTGCTATTCTGGCCTATTCAGAAAACAGAATTTAGAAAACTCAAGGATAAAAGTCTTTTATATATGTATATATGCTGACAAGTTTTTTTTTTCTTTCTTTCTTCTTGGTGTTCTAATCTTTCTTTGCCTTTTGGTTAGGAGAGATTTTGGTTAGGTGTGTTTCCTAATGTTCAGCTTTACTTATCAGAAGAAATGTGTTCACTTCATGCTCGTGAGGATGGAAGTTTTAAGACCTACATTTTAACTTCTCTGAGGTGTTTTTCAACTGCAGTTGATCAGACCTGCAGTCACAACCCAGACCTTTGTGTCTCTGCAGGTTCCCCTTTTGATCACAAGGTTTTGTTTTTTATTTTGTTTTAGAGTTTTGAGGCAGGATCTCACTGTGTAGCCCTGGCTGGCCCAGAACTCAGTATGTACTGAACTCACGGAGATCCACCTGCCTCCTGAAAGCTGGGAGTAAAGGCATGCACCACCACGACCAGCTGATCATAGGTTTTTACAGTGGGTCATTTTGGAGGACAGGACCCCATATAGCCCAGGCTGACCTCAAATTTGCTATGTAGCTGAGAATGGTCTTGAACTTCCGATTCTCCTGCCTCTGCATCCTGAGTGCTAGGACGGAGTACAAGAGTACACGACCATACTCAGTGTATTTGATGATGGTGCAGGGCTTTATGGGTGCCCAGGGGTAATAATTTTATGATACACTTAAAAATTATTTTACTATTTTTTGTTTGAAATATCTATTCTTGGTATCTCTCTAACTTTCTACCACAGCACCTCCCACTTTTAAGATATTTATTTATTCTTAATTCATATGTATGTGTGTTTTGCCTACACGTGCTCCATGGAGCCATATACATGTGTGTTGCTCTAAGAAAGCAAAAGAGGGCATTGGACCCTAGAACTGAAGTCACGGTTCACCGCGCGCTGTCATGTGGATGCTGTGATTCAAGCTTCGGTCTTCTGGAAGAGCAGGCAGTGTTCCAAACTGGTGAGCCATCTCTCCAGCTTCAGCGTTTATCCCCTAACAGTCTCCAGCGTGCAGTCAGGAGCTTGGAGTACATTCACCTGCTAACACCCATCACCACTCTGCATCCCCAGAACTTACTCCCACCCCCCACGAGAACCCTGTGTCCACTAAACTCTGCTCTGCTTCAACCTTCCATTTGCTGGGGTCACATGTGTGAGTCACCATGTCTGATTCTTGTTGTTCCCCGTCACCAGGGCTTACTTTTTGTAAGGTTTTTCTTCTCCTTTTGTTATCTGAAATTTTGCTTCTATTAAAAGCATTCTTTGTTGTGGAGAAAATTTTGGAGAATCTGTGTTTCTAGAACCTTATGAGAAAAAGAAATTTTCTTGTAGCCTTTCGATCTACTCCACATAAAAGTGAAATTCTGTAATTTTTTTGTGTGTTGTAACTGGCTTATTTCCCTTAATATATCTTCAAGGTTCATTTGTGTTATAGCATCTTTCTCTCCCTCTCACTCTGGCTCTTGCTCTTGGTTTTTGGCTTTTTGGCTTTTTGGCTTTTCAAGACAGTGTTTCTCTGAGTAAAAGCGCTGGACTCACTTTGTAGACCAGGCTGGCCTGGAGCTCTTAGAGATCTGACGGCCTCTGCCTCCTGAGTGCTGGAATTAAAGGCGTGCGCCACCATGCCTGGCTTAGTAAGGTTCTACTGAAGCCGAGTAATTCTGAATAATATTCCACTTTCTGTGATAGGCGTTTTGGCGGCTTTTCCCTTTCAGCGACTGTGCACTGTGCCCCGTGAGCATGCGTGTACGGATGTGTACGGATGCCCGTCTCAGTCCGTGCTTTCAGCTGGGATTGTCAGATCACATCAACTGAGATCGAGTGAAATCCAGCACTTAAAGATAACCAGTTAGGCAGTCGTGGCACACGCCCTTCACCCCTGCACTCCGGAGGGAGAAGCAGGTGGATCTCTGTAAGTTCAAGGCCAGCCTGGTCTATGAGCAAGTTACAGGACAGCAGAGTTCTGTTACACAGAGAAACCCTGTCTCAAACAAACAAACAAACAAACAAACAAACAAACAGACGAACAAAAACTACCCTCAGAAAGTTACAGGTGAATTTCCATGCTTGGGCATTTAACATTCTACGCGTACGGGGACTTTCCCATAAATGTGGATTGATTTTATTATTATGTAACCAGAGACATTTTCTGGGCCTTACAAGAGTGCTCAGAGATATAGAAAACAACTCCTGAGTGACTTGAATGCACAAATGGCAATGGAAGCCCATGCAACAGATAAGATTCTTCCAGACAAAGAGAATGAGAGCTGGTAAAATAAGAGACTGAGTCCAAGAAGAGAAGAGTGGCACTTTGGAGGTGGGCTGGTGCCCAGAGGGTAACGAAGTCCCAGAGAGTAGATATCTGGGAAAGTGGAGACCAAGACTGGTGGCCACCAGAAGTTAAGCAAGCATGGGGGGTTACTGTGTCCCCATGAGGAAAGACTCTCACCCAGATGACTGCAGGAAGTGACGGAGAGAGTAACAGAGAGGAAGTCCTTCAGGCTCAGGAAGGTTACTTGGTAGCTGGAGGATTGTGTCAGGTTAAGATGAGGAGGGGTGACGGCACCATGTCACCAACAAATGCATCTCCAACATCTTGGAAGGTTCTGGACATAGCAGACTAAACACGCTGCAAGGAGAAAGCCGCCTTGCCCAGAGTCCTTCACTCTGATCCTAAATAAGCTCCCTGCTGAGACTGTCCTGATGGAGAACCATGGATTAAACTGAATAAATATTTCCACATCTCTGCTTTGGATAGTCCAAAAATTCATATAATTAGTCTTGAATTATTTCCTGTATTACTGTGGAATTCAACAAATATTCCAGTAGCTTAATGAAATCAATAGCCAGATTTGCCCGAAGGGAAGAATATGTTTACATATGGAATAATAACACCAAATAGAGGCTTGACTTTATGGCTGGTGTTTAAAAATTACATGGGATGAAATACAGATAACTCTTGAAGGTCTAGGGCCATTCTATACTTTCATAATATCCCCTTGCCTCTTTGCAAAACAAAACAACCCCAGGCCAGCAGAAAGGTAATAAGTCAGTTAGACATGTCGTAAATTAACTCCAAACAGTAAAGCCAAATATTCAAACTCAACCTCAGAAATGATCTCTTGGCTCAGACATCAATAAACAGAGAAATGGCAGTGGGTTTTAACCGTCACTGTTGTAGGCCAAGGATACAGATATGGTCCTGATTATTCCCGGAAGCAAGGGAAAGAAAAAAAGATGCTTGAGTGGGTGTTCATAATAAATAAGTGGTGAGGGCACGATCGTGAGAACGGGAACAAATTAAATTACTGCGTGAGGACCAGAGCGACAATTTAAAGAAATCCATTATTGATGAGAATAATCACAACCACTCAGTGCGTACCAAGTGCTGGAGAAGGAGGGCTAAGCAGCTGTCAAGCCTAAATCCTCTTCACAAGGCATCATGAGTTGGAGGAGAGGCTGAAGGCCCAAGACCCCTGAGGGCTCCAGCTGCTACATGTCCTTAGCATCACAAGAAAGATGGTCAAAAGAGAGATTTCGCCTCACACACAAAAAAAAGTGTCATGAGAAATAAAAATCGAATGTGACACTCGATGTAATAAATGACTATGAAAGGAGAGCCATTAAAGTCACATATTTTACACGTTATAGGCGCGGTCTCAGGGTGAGGAGCTTCCCTGCTCCTACCAGAGTCGTAGAGGAGCCACTAAAAAATAATTATCGGCCATGTGGAAATGAAAACACTTTTACTAAGAATTTCTTTTTTGAAAGATGAAAAAGGCGAAGGAGTCAACTCCGGAGCTTTTAAAGCAATATTGAATTCAATAAATACAAGTAATAAGACTAAAGTTTTTAACTGGCTGTATTATGGTCAGTTTGGGGGAAAGATGAGGAGAGAAAATGGGTTTCTTCTCTCAGCTGTGACTCTGGAAGCTTGCTCAGTCCCACACACCTGTTCCTGACCCACTACCGACAGCCGGAACACCTCCTCAGGCACCGGCCAGCCAGCTCAGCATGTTTCCCCAGACCCTCACTACCCTTTGGGTTCTGGACCCACTCTCAACACTCACTTCGAAGCACTAGTGTTTCTTTTCCTGAGAAACCGGCAGTGATTGAGTGTAAGCGGCCCCATAATCCTGCTGCTCTCTGTGCTTCCACGTCTTTTCTTTCTACTGTCCTAGTTCAGGGACAGAGGTAGCCATGCCCATGGTCAAGCCTAGTCCTTCCACCTTGTCAGGAGACCTTTCCCTGCAGCTCTAACCAGCCCACCTGCTCTTCTCTCTCTAAACACTGTACTTGGGAAATAGAAGCAATGTGCTGTCATCCAAATGTTTGTATTTTGAAACCCAACACCCATTGTGATCAATAGTATTAAGAGATGTCGCCTGGCCTTGCAGATGGGATTTGTGCCCAATACAAAGGGAGGGGGGGACTGGCTTCTCGCCTCTCCCTTCTGCCATGAGCACAGCAGAGAGGCACCACCTAGTTAGCCGAGCCCTCAGTCTTACCTCTGCCGGCAGCTCGGTCTAGGACTTCTCAGTGCCCAGAACTGTGGGCAATACATTTCGTCGTTCATAAATGTCCCGTCATAAAGCATCTTGCTATGGCACTCTGCAGGAATTAAAATACAACAAATTAAAACACATTTACGTTTTCAGGAATTGAAGATGATCTCACATAATTGCCTTCAAACCCTCAGGATCCAGCTAGGAAAGAGCTGTAAACACTTCCGCCTTTTGCCTTGCAGGGGCGAGGTGGGCAGCAATGGCTGCACAGTAGGGGACTGGGTGGAACTGTCCAGGTCAAGCCCTGGACTGGGTGGAGCGGCCACCTCCTTGTGGTCACGACGAGGAAGCTCCCCGCCTGCAGGACACACTTTCCCAGGGGCTCGGAGGCTGCGTAAATCCCACTGCCCACTCAAGGCTGAGATGTTGGCTCACATCCTGCCGGGGACGACAGGCATGAAGCTGGGCAAGGTCAATGACTTGGCTGAGGCTGAGCATTGCGGGTGGCCATTTTGCCCAGCACTGTCCTGGCTTTCAGCTGCCCCAGTCCTGAACGAAGAGCAATGGTCAGGCACCTTAAGAAAGCCCTGCCCCCAGCGCCGCCTGCGCCCCTCAGGGGTGCTCTGTCCCGCCTTTTATCACGGTGTTACCGAGACCCTCCAGACACATTTGTTGAGTCCATTTCTGAAGTTATGATTCACATAGTAGGTACTGTTATGCAAGCATGGACAACAAATGTTTCTGCTTACAGTCACCTGGGGAGACCTGTATACATTCAAATAAGTGCAGGGCCAAGTATAAATTATTTTAAACAACTAGACTACGTTACCCTCTGACCTCCACACAGACACTATGTAGACAACTGCATGTGTGGGAACGCGCACACACACACACACACACACACACACATACACACACACGCACACACACACACACATACACACACGCACACACATACACACACACGCACACACATATACACACACGCACACACACACGCACACACACACACATGCACACACATACACATACACACATACACACACACACACACATACACACACACACGCACACACACACACACACACTCTTAAAAATAATTTATTCACTTTACATTCTGATCATAGCCCCTCCCAGTCCCGCTCTCTCCCTCTTCCCCTATCTACCTCCCCTAGTCCTCAGAAAAAGGGAGCCCTCCTCCCCTACCAACTGACCCCAGCCTGTCAGGTCTCATCAGGACTGCCTGCATCCTCTTCCTCTGTGACCTGGCAGGCTGCCCTGGCAGGGAGAAATGATATAGAAGCAGGCAACAGAGTCCATGTCAGAGACAGCCCCTGCTTTCCTTACTAGGGAACTCTCCTGGAGACTGAAATGCCTACTGGCTACATCTGAGCAGGGGCCTAGGTCCTCTCCATGCATGGATGTTGGTTGGTCTTCAGTCTCTGGAGGACCCCTAGACTCAGATTTGCTGGCTCTGTTGGTCTTCTTGTGGAGCTCCTGTCCCCTCCAGGTCCTTCTATCCCCCAACTCTTCCATAAGACTCCCTGAGCTCTGCACAAAGTTTGGCTGTGAGTCTTGGCATCTGCTTCGATCCCCTGCCTCGTGGAGTCTTTCAGAGGACATCTATGGTAGGCTCTAGTCCTGTTCCCTCTCTTTATCTACTTCCGGTGCCCGTTCTATTTATCCTTCTGAGTTAGAATTAAGCATCCTCCCTAGGGTCTTCCTTGGTACTTAGCTTCCTTAGGTCTGTGAATTGTAGTATGGTTTTCCTGTATTGTATGCCTAATATCCACATCTAAGAAAGTATATACCATGCATTTCTTTGTGGGTTACCTCACTCAGGATATTCTTTCCCACATCCATCCATTTGCCTGCAAATTTCATGATGTCCTTGTTTTTGATAGCTGAATAACATTCCATTGTGTAGATGTACCACAGTTTCTTTTTCCATTCTTCGATTGAGTGACATCTAGGTTATTTCCAGTTTCTGGCTATTATGAACACAGTTGAGCAAATGTCCTTGTTTTATGGTGGAGCATCATTTGGGTATATGCGCCAGAGTGGTATATAGCTGTGTCTTGAGGTAGAGCTATGCCTAGTTTTCTGAGAAAATGCCAGATTGATTTCCAAAGTGATTATACAAGTTTACACTCCCACCAGCAATGGAAGAGTGTTCGCCTTTCTCCAAAACCTCGCCAACACGTTCTGTCACTGGAGTTTTTTATCTTAGCCATTCTGATAGGTATAAGATAGACTCTCAGTGTCCTTTTAATTTGCCTTTCCCTCATGACTAAGGATGTTGAGCTTTTCTTTATGTGCTCCTTGGCCATTTGAGTTTCCTCTATTGAGAATTCTATGTTTAGCTCTGTACCCCCTTTTTAATTGGATTATTTGGTTTGTTGGTGTTTAATTTCTTAAGTTCTTAATATATTCTGTTGGATGAAAGGTTGGTGAAGAGTTTTTTCCGGTCTGTAGGCTGTTGTTTTGTTCTGTTAATAGTGTTCTTTGCTTTACAGAACCTTTTCAGTTTCATGAGGTCCCATTTGTTAATTGTTGCTCTTAGAGCCTGTGCTGTGGGTGTTCTGTTCAGGAAGTTGTCTCCTGTGCCAATGGGTTCTAGGCTCTTCCCCACTTTTTCTTTTAATAGATTTAGTGTTTCTGGTTCTATGTTGAGGTCTTTGATCCACTTGGACTTTAGTTTACTGCAGGGTGATAAATATGGATCTATTTGCATTTTCTACATGTAAAGATCCTGTTAGACCAGTACTATTTGTTGAAGATGTTATTTTTTTTCTCACTGTATGTTTTCTGTCAAAAATCAAGTGTCCATAGGTATGTGGGGTTTTTTTCTGGGTCTTTGATTTGATTCCATTGATCCACCATTCTGTTTCTATGCCAGTACCATGTAGTTTTCATTACTGTTCCTTTATAGTACAGCTTGAGATCAGGGATGGAGATACCTCCGAAAGATATTTTATTGTACAGGATTGTTTTAGCTACTCTGGTTTTTTTTTGTTTTTCTACATGGAATTGAGAATTGTTCTCTCAAGGTCTGTAAAGAATTGTGTTGGTATTTTGATGGGAATTGCATTGAATCTGTAAACTGCTTTTGGACACACACACACTTCAATTGTTTTAAATAACAATTTTAGATTTTTAAATGTTTTAATATTGCATTATTTTGGAGGAAGAGTCAGGGCACTCCCACGTGGAGACCAGAGACCAATGTTGCAGTCAGTCCTCTCCTTCCACCTTTACATGGGTTCCAGGGATTAGCAGACTCACACAACAAACACTTTTACCCATTGAGTCATCCAACTGGCTCCTTCAAATGATGCAATTTAAACACACATACATTTGACTCTTTTAAGGGAGGATTGGAGTCTCTGGAAGGAGAGGGCAACCACCTGGATCTACTGTAAAGGCAACGGCTAGCATAAGAAGGAAGCTGAGTTACTGGACTGGGGCCTAGATGCAGTGAGACAGCAGTGAAAGTGGGTGGAGAAGGAGTAGAAGGAAGATGCTGTCAACCTTCCTCTCTTAGTGAAGCCAGAGGATTGCGCTTCCCAACATGAACCAGTAACTGGTACCAGCTTCTTGTTTCCACCATAGCATCTAGGACTAGAACAGTGGATAGAATAAATGAATATGCATTACACAATGGACAAGTGGCAGCTTGACCATTATCCAGAAGGCACTTTCTCAACAGGAGCCCAAGAGGAGACCCAGCACCAGCCTTTCAAAAGCAAACCAGGGCACAGCTCAGTACTCATGCTGAACTGGGGAACAAAACTCAGGGGAGAAGCCCTTCACCTCTCAGAACTCTGCTTTTTCTTCAAAGCACAGATCACACTTGACACTCCAAATGTGAATTTTGGCTGTTATTACCAGTGTCCCTGGACTCCCTCCTCAGAATGAAGCCTTCATAAGGACAGGGAAGAAAGACTGCCATTTTACTTACTGCTCTTGTCCTAAAATGTGTGTGTACTGTTTGCTTAATATTCTTGACTGACTGGAATGAAAAGTGAGTGGGCAGTGAGGAAATAATGAACAGCACAGACACCGTGCTCAGGATTTACACAGGTGAGTACAAGAAGAGGCCATTTGGAAACACAGCACTATCATGTTTGAAGGAAGGGTGCTTCGTAGGAAAGAGGATTACATGAAATATGAACATGTCTGAAGGGTCCATGTCTCAGAGTAGGAGGCTGGTGATTGTAACTGAAGACCCCTTTCAGGAGACTGGAATGTCAGAGGGGATAAACGCCTAAGAGAACTGAAGACATCTCTGAGCCCTGTAGTTTATCAGTTGAGATGATTTCTTTAGTCTCACTACTGAAGCCTCTGCCGATAGGAGCAGCCTGGTGCCAGGCCTTTCTCCCTCCACAGGCCTCCCTGGTGGCCAGGGCAGTTCTCCTAATGGTGGACTTCTCACATGGCCTCTGAGTCCCCAGGAAGGAAGTAGGAGTCCCAGTCGGCCTTGTCCTGAAGGCCAGCCCAGATCCCTGCAGAAGAGGAGCAATGTTTCTCTGTGTCTCTCTCTGACTCACTATCTCTGAATCTGTCTCTGTCTGTCCATCCGCCATCTCTCTCTGTTTCTGTGGTGTCTATGTTTATGTGTTTTGATGTCTGTGTACATGTGGGTGGTCGGTGGATGGCATTGAGCATGTGCACATGTGCGTGAAAGTGGAAACAGGAGGCTGCCGTTAGAGACCCACCTCAGTCACTCTTCCATCTTATGTTTTGAAGTATTGAAATAGGCTTTCTCAGTCAAGCCCGGAGCTCACTGATTCGGCTAGTCTTACTGGCCAGTTTGCTCGGGGTAGCCCCCTCTCCATCTACTGAAGCTGATGTTACAGACAAAACATGGTAACTGCCCAGTGTTGTGTGGGTTATGGGGATTCAAAGTCCAGGCCTCACACTGGTGCCACAACCACCCACCCACCACCACAGCCCCATTCACAGTTCTTTATGCGTGTGGAAACATGGATGTATAGAGAGAAGAAAGTTGTTGGGAGATATTTTCAGATGATAACTATTATGAAGACAGTTCAAAATGAGAATAATAGCCAAGGTGATTATTGTCTCTAATGCCCAAGAGATGAAGAAATTTAGAGTTCAAAGACTGTGGTGTTGTTAGTAAGAATGCTTGAACAAGAGATGGAGAAGTTGAAGTCACTGAGGGACACAGCGAGGGATGACGGTATAAGGGATGGAAAAGGCTGGCTGGGTAGATGGTGGGCATCAGAGGAGAAGAGAGTAAACCTATCACATACCATCAGCAGAGTCCTAGGGAGGCAACCCCTGCCTCAGCCCAGCTGCTTGAGTATGCTCTCTTGAAGAAGGTTGGTGAGAGGATTGTGACATAATGGAACCCAGGTTTCCTTTAAATTGAGGAAGTAGAATAAATTTGCATTGGAGAGTGGGGAATTCCTCATGGGAAAGAGCAGGTAACAGAAAGATGCATTTGGGTGAAGGGAGTTCAGTGCCTCTCCCTTCTGATCCCATTGTAGGCTTGACGAGAGTAGTTTGGGTGCCTCAGATGTGCTGAATTTATCAGTCAGAACACCAGCACCATTTAGAAGTCCAACACAGTAACACATCTGTAACATGTGTTCTGAGGGAGCAAAGACTTGGGAGTCCCTAAGTTCATGGGCCAGCTGGTTTGAGTCAGTGAACTCATGTTTAGTGAGAAACCTTGTCTCAAAATACGAGGTGAAGAGCCACCAAGGAAGGGACCTGATGTCACCCTCTGACCGTGTGTGCACATCTACACGCAGGCACGCATGCATTTGCCCATGAAAACACATAAAAATACAAAAGAGAGAAGAGAAGGACCCACCCCCGCCAAAACATCTTGCCCAATACTTGAGCCTGGGCAGAAAGATATCTGGCCACTGTCCAGCCTGTCCAAAACAGAAACGGCTTGCTCAAGGTAACCCAACAGAGACAGCCCCAGGGAAACCATCCACTCTAACAACCGCTTCCTGTGGGACACATGCCTTCCTTTCCCGAACAAAGGGACATCCCACCCTGTGCTCAGGCTCAAGAATGGCTCTTTTTGAGTTTTTCCTAAGGCATCCAATATTTATTCCAATATTCCCTGCAACTTGTTAGTTGGAGTCCACGTCTTTAATGCCAAACCAATCCATTGCATTCTTTTTGAGCCAAGCGCAGTGGGTTCTTGTGTTTCGGCAGTCAGTGTCCGTGCTCCTACTTCCTGTGACTGTTTGGCAAGGCCGTGTCCATGCTCCTGTGACTGCAGTTTGGAGGCCCGTCTACTCACAACTCAGGGACGTCTCTCCGCCAAGGCCCATGACAGTCAGTGCACTGGGACACGACACTTTTGAGCGCACTATGACAGGGCCAAAGTAGAGTACCTGACCGAGTCAGAGTGTGCTCCAGCAGACACTTCTGGGAATGAGCTTTTATCCATGGTAAATCTGAGGGGACAGATGAGTTGAGCCATGCTATTCGCTGCAGTGAACAGCCTGTGATGAAAGCTTCCTCAGGAGAATGGGTGGCTGAGAAGGGGAGGAAGCAAACCAAATTTCAGAGCCACTTCCAGAACCCTGAATAGGGAAGGAAGGCCTGGATCACGCCAAGGCCTGGCCTTCCCCAAAATGGCCATGACGCCATTTTTGTTCAAGAGAGAACTTTGCAACATGCTCTAGTTTGAATCTGGAACATTCCTGAAGAGTCATGTAAATGCTTAGTCCCAGTAAATGCTGTAAGGGCCCTGCTTTAAGAGGAGGATTCTGTGTGAAGAGGCCAGGACACTGCGGCAGCCTTTGAAGAACACTGTGGCCTTGCTTTCATCCTCTCCCTACTGTTTTCAGCCCCCTACAATGATGTGAGCATTATGGCTCCTCCTGTGCCTCCACCGTAGTACACCCCACAGACCCAGAACAATGCGCAGGATAGCCAAAGCTGCTTGCCTCAGGTGCTTCTCACAGTGGCAAAAAGCTCCCCCATGACTAAGAGTCACATGCTCCTGCGTCTCCATCCCAGAAACCTGTTTATAGGTGCTTGCTACGGTTATAAACTCTCTCCTTAAATTGGAAAAGTGACTTTTTCCTGTGCTGTCAAACAAATATTCCCTGTTTTGGACTCTCCATGTTCTTAAGGGCAACCTCCCTACTCAGGGCTGAGAAGTGGCAGCTAAATGATAATGGAAGCCACAAAGAAACCCAAGTAGCTCAGAATCTCCACCACTGTTGAGGTCCACAGTAGGACTGAACGTCATGTCCGACACCGCTGAGGTCCAGTGTTGACTTCTTCATCTTTCTGCAGTTAAAGTAAACAACTTCTTGTGGGCACCAATTGTCCCCTAAATCTTAAGGTCAGTTTCTGCCTCATCTGAGCTTGATTGTTTCCTTCTGACTGTTCTCCCTCTCCACCATGGAAAGAATAACAACTAAGAGTGATATCGAAGCACTTTGCAAAATTCAGACACCATAAAATGACAGATTATTTTCATGATGGCCAATAATAATAAGAAATAACACATGGGCTCACGAATGGTCTTTGGCTTGGATGCAAATGACCTTTTGTACTGGCTTGCCTACCTTGTACTCATACCCAGCACGATCAGGAATCTCTCAGCCACAGCCAATATTTCAGGAAGGATTTGTTGCACTGAGTTGTGAACTCATAATGTTTATGGTAGTGTTCGTGGCTGCTCGTGGGCTAACATCCATGATATGTAAAGCAGCTAATGGAGAGAGCCTGGCCACTTGCTGCGTGGCCCCTTCATCTACATCTTGGGAGACAATTAAGGCCATCTCTCATTCTCTGTGGAGCACATTTGTATTTGACATGAGCTGAAGCTTGAGCCACCAGGTTTGAGAATGGCATTGTCAACCTCAAGGTCCTTTGTAAAGCTAGCTATTTGATGGAGGAAGCACGCTCGCCACCTACCCACCCCCAAAAGGAAATAAGTCAAGATGCCTTAAAGTCCGTGAGGCCAAAGGATTCTGCCAGAACTGCTTTAGGAAGTCACTTTTAATTACATTCTCCAGTGCGCACAAATACTACATGAAGAATAATATGAAAGAGCCCATGTGTTTTCAGGAAGAGGAACAATTGGTTTTAATGATGCCTAAGGGAGAGGAGAGTCCTACTGGTGACACAGAACCCCAAATTTAGACTTGCAAGATAACACTGTGAGATGGCATTTACTTTTCAGAAATAATTATGCCAGAGAAGATGTGGAAGTTAAATTTCTTGAGGTTTTAGAAGCTTTAATTTATTCCAGTGTATGTATGTGCATGATGGGGGTGGCGGTGGGGGTGCGTGTGAGGGGGTGTACATGCGTGAATGAGAATGTCTGCATATGTCTGTGTGTCAGACATTCCATGTAGGCCAGACCCTAACATCAGATGTCTTAAATTGTTCTTTCCTCACTTTCTTAAGACAAGGTATTTCAGTTTGGCTACACAGCTGACCAATGAGCTCCAGAGATCTATCTCTGACTCACCCAATCCCTCAGGTTGTGGGCTTTTCCATGGATTCTGTGGATTCAAACTCAGTTCCTCATTTTACATGGCAGACACTTTACCTGATCTCAGCCATCTCCTGATGTCTGCTTAACATCTTTGTCGGGGTTCCTATTGTATGATGAGAGGGTTTATTTGGTTTATGCTTCTACATCACCGTTCCTCACCAAAGAAAGTCAGGACAGGAACTCAAGCAGGGCCAGAACCCGAAGGCGGGAGCCATGGAGGGTGATGCTTACTGGTTTGCTCCTTGTTCAGCCTGCTTTCTTTTAAAACCCAGGACCACCAGCCCAGAGAAGGCTCCACCCACAATAGCTGGGCCCTCCCCCATCAATCACAAACTAAGAAAATGCTCTGCAGGCTTGCCTTCAGCCTATTTTGTGAAGGCAGTTTGTTTATTGAGGTTTCCTCCTCTCAGATGACTGTAGCTTGTGCCAAGTCGACATGAAAGCGCAGCTTCTCTCAGCGGAGAGAGCCTTACCTGGTTTTTAGTGGACATGGCTTCCAGATAGAAAAGCTCATGAGTGAGTCGTGAGAGTCAAATGGGACTTTTTTCAGCTACAAACTAGTTTTCTCTGGAACTCAAATCCAAATGGGCAGAAACTGAAATATTTCAAATAGATCCACTTTGAAGACCGATCATGGAAGAATAGTCTTGGGTATTTCTTTTTCTCTGTCCTGCACCTTTAAAGTTCTCTCTTGCTTCCAAATAAATCTCATTGGATCAGGATTGTCCCTCGAAGGCTTTGTGTTAAAGACTTGTTCCCCAATGTGGTACTTTGGGTGCCATGTTGCTCTACACAAGGGACCCTGATGGGTGGAAGTTGGGCTGTCAGGGGTGGGACCTCTGGGAGCTTGTGGGTCCCTGGACTCTTCTTTCTTTCTTTACTGTCATATGCTGACTATGAGATCAACAATTTTACTCTGCCACACTCTTCTAGCATGATGTTCTGTCTTATCACAGACTCAGGACGATGGGGCCTGGTGCTTCTAAAACGTGGAACTCAATTAAACCTCAGCTTCATAACAGTCATTTCAGATGTTTGTGACAAGCTAACTAACAGTGAGCCAGACTAAAGATAGCGGGACTCCTACCTACAACTTGGAAGGACCCCAAAGAGAGATATCTACAACCTGGGTGGAGCCAGCTCGAACCTGGGAGGACCCCTGGGAGGACCCCAGAGGAAATTGATGAAGGCCGACACACTCAAGCTGTGTGCTTGAGGGCAGCCTCCCAGAGGGTCTAGTACTTAGAGCAGAGATGTCTAGTTCCTGCCCCTTAGCTTTGTGCTGAGTCTGGCGTGGGCGCACTCATGAGCAGAGTGGACAAGCTCTAGCAGGAGAGCAACACAGATGAGGGAGAGCAGGCTAGGGAGTCCTGGGCTGCTCTGGCAGTGTCCGGAAAATAGGCAAGTAATGGCTGACCTACGCTCAAGAGCTTCAGAGCACAGAGGGTAGGGATGCTTGGCTTTTTTTTTTTTTTCTATTTTTCTTTTATTATGGTCAATAGACAATAACAGAAATATCACCATTTTTCTTTGTTTTGTTTTTTGTTTTTGTTTTTGTGGAGACAGAGTTTTCCTGTGTAGCACTGGCTGTCTTGGACTCGCTTGGCAGTCCAAGCTGGCCTCACACTCACTGAAATCCACCTGCCTCTGCCTCTCAGAGTGCACCACCATGCCATGGTTAATTTTGGCCACTTTTAAGGGTAGAGAGAGTTTAGGTTGTCACACGCGTGTTATCTCTAGAAGCTTTTGTTTTCCTGAATGGAAACTCCACCTCCACTAAAGAACTATTGATTCTCCAACTTTCTCAGCTCCCATTTTTCTATCCTATTTTCTAGCTCTGTCAACTTGACTACCAGAGTATTTCGTGTAGTTGGGGCCAGACAATGTTTATTTCTTGTGTCCTTTACTTCATTTAGCACTGACTGTGTCTTCGAGGTCTGTGTTGTAACTCATGACAGAATTTCCTTCCTTCCTTTTGTTTGCTCATTTGTTTGTGGCCCTGGGGATTGAACCCAGGGCTTCACACATGTCGCTCGTGGGCTCCACAGCTTACCCCTTCCAACCCTTCTCTCTCTTATTTTACACGTATCTATATGTGGACATCTAATTGTTACTACATTTTCTTAGTTTACTGTGTAGCCCAAGCTGGCCTCCAACTTGAAGAGATTCCTCTGCCTCTGCCTCCTAAGGGCGTGTGCCATCACACTGAGCTCCAGCTTTTTTCTTTTTCTTTCTTTCTTTCTTTCTTTCTTTCTTTCTTTCTTTCTTTCTTTCTCTCTCTCTTTCTTTCTCCTTCCTTCCTTCCTTCCTTCCTTCCTTCCTTCCTTCCTTTCTTTCTTTCTTTCTTTTTTCTTCCTTTCTTACTTTCTTCTTTTCCTTTTTTTTAAAATTTCATACAATGAATTTTGATTACATTCACTTTCCCTCTTGCAACTCGTCGATTTCCCCGCCCATCTTTTTGTCTATCTTTTGCCCACATCAAGGCCAGCTTGTGCCGCTCACATATTCTTGGATGTGTGGCCTTCCACTGGAGCCTGGTCAGCCCACCAGCGTTCTACACGCTTAAAGGAAACAGACTTTCTTTTCCCACCAGCGAAGACTTGCCAACAGCCCCTCGGCTACAGGGTAGAGCTCCATGTCTCCCTCTCCTTTCCGTGCTGGGATCTGGTCTGCCTTTGGCTTGCACAGGTCTCATGCCTACTGCCACAACCGATATTCATAAGTGCAGCTGACTTGCCAGCTTTGTTTTAAAATTACATTTATTGAGAACGGAGAGACAGACAGCACCACAGTGCAAACAAAGGTCAGAGGACAGCTTTGTGAAGTTTGTTCTCTCCTTCTGCCATGTTTGTTCTGGGCATCAAACCCAGATCATCAGGCTTGGCAGACAGTGGCCTTCTGCTGAGGCATCTTGTCAGCCCTGTTCCTACCTTTTGGTGACTGTGAGTAAGGCTGGAGGGAGTGTGGCTATACAAATATCTGGCTACGTGTCTGCTCTCTGCTCTTTTGGATCTGTACTTGAAACTGGAATTACTGAATTATACAGTAATTTGACTTAATTTAGTTTTTTGAGGGCTCGTAGCACATTGCCATTTTACACCCACACTAACAGTCCTTAGGAATCCTGTCATTTCCATATCCTCTCCGTACTTCTAAAACATAATAGCCAGCGTAACAGGGCGAAGGAAAATACTAGATTTTGAAGGACCCGAAGACAGCATGATTTCACAGTCAGATCTCTCCAGCAGGGTCACTGCTGAGGAACGAAAATGCTGAAGTTAGCTGCTAAGTCAGTTAGAAAGTCTGAATGGGCAGCGCATTTGAGGTCTGGCATGCCCCTGCTTCTTGTGCAGGACAGACAAGAACAATGTACAGATGACAATGGTCCATGTGCCTCAAGAGGGAATGTGAGACACAGCCACAGGTCAATCTGCAAATATATCTCTGTAGGGTAGATTTGTCTCCAGAACTTGACACCCTCTCAGTGAGATTCAGATTTCTTGATTCCCTTGAAGGATGGGAAGACATGGAAATGACAGGGTCCTGGTCACCTGTGCAACGACGCGTGCTTCCTTTCACCCCAGTTCAAAATACCCGTCTAGACAAGCGGTCAGCCTGCAAACCAAGAGTGAAATCACACGATCAATACCCGTTTAGACAAGCGGTCAGACTGCGAACCAAGAGTGAATCACACGATCTGCTTAGAAAAAAAAAAAAAAACCAAAAAACCCAAACCAACAAAAAACTGTCAATAAGATGCAAGCTCTTTGACCAAAGCATCCGAAGTGATGGGAAGATACTGTACTATTTGCTGTATTCATATGTTCAATTAATTTTTTCTTGTTAATCTTTAAACAAAAGTAACTATCGGAGTCAAAGGTGTTTGCTACCATGATCTTTTTCCCAGCATGACCAAGACTTGTCATGGGTATTTTCCCCATGATTCTTTGTTTAGACCATATACCCAAATACTAGCAATGTTGGCTAATTCCACATAACCGTGTGTAATGCTGCCACCATTGCTGCTGCTCTAAGGGTGCTCCGTGGTGAGACAGTCATCCAACACAGCAAATAATGGTCACAGGGAAACTTTAAAGTGTGTGAGTGAAGCCGTTCATTCAAAGCTCATGAAGACAACAAGATTTGTTACAAAACTTCAGTCTTTCCGAGGATGTGAATGTGGCCCTGGCTTTGGTTAAACATTATTCAAGCTTATTTACATGAATTTTGTGTTACTTTGTTTGTGTGTAAAAAATAACTTTCTGAATGTAGAGAAAATCAGTTTGTAAAATATGATTTGGTTTTTTTTTTTTCTCTCTCTCTCTCCTATCTGCTCATGTTGCACAAAGGTAATGTCTTCCAATGTCTTGGAAGAAGGCTCAGTCCACATTCAGAACGATGCTTTTCCTTAAGACTCATAGGTATCAATTAAGATTTATGACAGACAAGGGCCAAATAATTCTAGGTCATTTATCTTATTTCAGGCACAACAATAGGGATGATGAAGAGGAAATCATGAGAAGCTCAACAAATGCTTCCTAACTGAACATCTTAGTTGTATAAATGTCATAATGCCTAAAATCCCTGTCACAGCCATGGTCGCAACATCAGCATGAGGATCAGAAGGCAGGCCCAGGGTATTACAGCTTCTCCTCACGTGGAGAACCCCTCTCTGGGAGACTGGGGTTAGAGCTGGAAGCTGTTCCCGGAAAAATTTCTTTGAACCTTGCTCTTTGACCTCTTTGACCTGAAGTTCATAAAGAGCTTGGGCCTCGGGTACATTCCAGCCACAAGGAGAAGGAGCAGCATGCTGGGAACTATGGTTTCTGATCCAGCTAGCCACCTGCTGTCACTTGAATCTCAGCTGTTTCCCCAAAGACTCGGGGGTTAAGGGCTTACGCTCCATGTTGGTGCTTTTGGGGAGCAAGAGGCCCATAGACCATTAAGAGAATGACCCCTAAGGAGACTGAGACCATGGTCCCATCTTCTTTGCCCCCTTGACTGTGTCGTAAAGGATTTTTCTCTGCCACACATTTCACAAGCACAAAACAGCAGCTAACCAGTGTGATCTGGGAGCTCCAAAGTTGTGACTGAACGTGAACCTTCCTTCTTTGTAAGTTACCTCAGGTGTTCTGTCAGAGTGGTGAGAAGCTGAATAACACGCCACCCAGCTGCATACAGGATAAGCGTGATTCCACCACGGTCCTCACACAGGTGATGGTGCTGCATACAGGACAAGCGTGATTCCACCAGGGTCCTCACAGGGGTGACGGTGCTGCCATGTATATCTTAATTTTTAAAAACTGTGTAAGTTATTTGAACGTTAAGTTGGTTGAATTTTCCTCAACAAATATATGAACAAAAGGAACATTGCCAGAACCACTGTATTTGTCCTAGTCTTCTGGATAATTCATATTTATTTTTATTGGGACAGCATAAAAATATGCTATTTGTACTACCGAAGACACCGACATTGTCTAGTTAATTGACTGATTGCTGTTTTTTAATTAAATTATACTAATCACACAAGTTTCATTGTTTAAAACTAAAAGAGAAGAATGAACACTTATCTTGCTGACTCTTATTTTAGGAGAATAAGTGTGGGGAGACCTTGGGGAACAGTAGTAGGGGACACACGTTGGATTAACGGTGATTGTACAGGAGTTTGGGAGGAGCACCATAGTGAATGTTTCTGGGTGGTAAGATCATCAGGACTGGGCTGACAAGATGGCTCAGTGGGTAGGGGTGACTGCTGCTGAGCCTGACAGCCTGAATTTGATCCCATGAACTCATGGTGAAAGATTAAACCAACCCCTACATCTTCTCCTCTGACCTTCTCCTGTGCACAATGGCACACATGCAAATACACACAGATAAAAAAAAAAAGATCACAAAAATGTTCCAAGGTCCAGGACTTTAGAGCCAGAACAAGAAACAGTTCCTAATAAGCCAAAAGGAGGAGTCAGGGAAGGGCAAAGCTCCGTGGGGCCAGGCCTGCCGATCAGCAGTTTGGCTGAGGTCCCCTTGAATTTCCACAGAGCTGAGATGGTCTCAGATCCCAGGGCACCACCATTTTCCTTTGAGCAACTGGCTACCTGTGACTTTTCCTTTGGCCACCTCTTAACGGCATGTTTAGTGTGTAGCCAGAGCCCACTATTATCTCTCTTGTAGCCTCATTCCTTGTTCTCAGAGTTTCTTGTTCACCTGGAGAACCTTTGTACTTTAAGTTAAAAAACCTAGGTCATCTCAGGTTTATGGGGAATAACAAGAAAAGGAAACCAAACTAAAGTGAGCCATGAAGTCCTGTAAATGCTACAGGGTCAGAAACAGTATCTCTCCTTGCTTCCAGTGGCTTCTATAGTGCCTAGCACACAGTAGGCTCTCATTGTGTAGTGCTGAGCCACAGTAGGCTTTCACCGAGTTTTTGATGAATGAAAAGGACATGCTTTCATTAGTCTGGGGTCAGGAAGAGAGTAGAATTTACCCTTCATCATTCAAATGAAAAGCCTTTACTTTGTGTATGGGAGCCGTGTGTGTGTGTGTGTGTGTGTGTGTGTGTGTGTGTGTGTGGGTGGGTGGGTGGGTGTGTCCAGAGATTGACATTAGGAGCCTATTCTAGCTCTCTGCAACGTACGTTTTTGAGAAAAGGTCTCTCCCTGATTGGGCTGACTGACCAGTGAACTTGAGCTCTTCCTTGTGATAAGAAGACAGAATGTGTACCAGCACATTCACCTTTTTATAGAGCTCTAGAAATCCGAACTCAGGTCTTCATGTGTCTATGAAAACCTTTCACCTGCTGAGCCATCCCCCAGCCCACCTAGGAGAAATCGTCGGTGAAAGAGCTCCATTTGAATCTGAGGGTGGCGGTACACACCCAAGACCAGCCCTCAGACACGGCGAATCTCAGGCCAGCCTGGACTGGACGTGGGGCAGGATGAGCAAGGTTGAAGAAATGACTGGAGCTAGAGGAGCATGCAGACAGGAGTAACAGTGGCAGGGCATGACCACCCGGGGCTGAAGGAGCGGGGAAGAAATGGCATCACCGCAGTCTAAAGTCTGAGGCAGCTGATGGAAGTGCAGCCGGCAGACAGCCCAGCTGGGAGAGACTAGGATGAAACATCCCTGCCCTCTCCCCTCCCACTCTCCTCCTCTTGCCTGTGCCTGCTGACTAGGTCCAAAAGTACATCAAGGCACTAGGGAGTGTGGGTGGTGCATTTTCAGAAGAGGTCAGGTTCTGGAGCAGGAAGTGGGCAGAGGATGGGAAGACAGTCAGGGCACAAATATGGAAGAACCAGCACGAGGCTGCCTCACGCATGCACAGGGAATTCACTGTCCATTTTGGCATGTTTACATCCTGGTGACTCCTGGAGCTGACTTAACTCCCCCTAACACAACTGAGATCGACCTGGGAGTTTACGCTTGCCCTGCAGGAAACTGGAAGCAAGAGTTCCTGGGCAGAGCACCCCAAGATCCAGAGTACTCCTCTCTTAGGAGACAAAAGCTGGAGCCTCTTGACCTTTAGGACCTAAGGCCGGCCAGTCTGCTCCCCTGCCTGGTTGATTCAAGAGAAGGGCTGGGACTGCAAGAGAGTGTCAGTCGTATGATTAAGACATGCCAGACCCCATGTGAACTAATTGTCTAAGTCATGCCTCAGTTTCCCCAGCCATAAAGTGAACAAAGAAATGGTCCCAGTGGTAGACATGAGGACAAGTTTGTCCTTACATATACAGTTTTGTTGTTTCGTCTTTTCCTGTGGTAACTATCTCTACCTTCAGACACAAACACTGCTGAACTGAAACACCTGCTTCCCAGATATCTCCAAGGAGCTGGAATAGTTTGTTGTTTGTTTGTTTGTTTGTTGTTTTAAAAAGAAAAAGTCAAGGAGTTACCAGGCTAACCTTTTTCTAAAACAATAGACAACTCGACACTAATGGAGCTTGACTCTCTTGGGGCACACATGTCTAGAAGCATGACCTTTGGAAATTAAGCGATTCCTGCGATGCCCGCCGTCTGTTTCTCAGGACACCTTTAATAAGAGCTCTGCGGCAGCCACCGCTTGGCCAGAGGAGCCCTTCTGTGGGAAACAAGGCAGCTCCTGTAGGCCAGTGTACGGGACGGGGCAGCTCCTGCACAGCTCCAACTGCTCAGGGGCCAGACTGCTTCCTGAAAGGACACTTGCTGAACCAGTTGTGCCTCAGAGCCGGGACAAGGATGCGTATTGTAGTTTATCCGTCCTGCTCCTTCCTGTTGTTTTAAGCAATTCATAGGAGCCTTTTATTGTCCTAGACCGTTTGTGAAATGCCACTTGTCCTGTTGGCCCTCAGCCTGAATGCAGCATGAAGGAGGCAGAGGCTTCGGAGGCTGTCATTGCTCCGAAATGAAAATGGCTAGAGGAACGGCCATTAGGAGGTGGGCTTGGTGGGTAACTCATGGCTCTTGCCTTTTAAGTAATAGACTGCTCCTGTGGTCTGAGCCTGTGACCTGGCCTGAAACACTTTCCAAGACCATTGCTCAAGGATAAGTGAACTTTTGGCTGGAATTAGGATTTGCATGCAGGCTTCTTCTGTTGTTGTGGTGGTGGTGGTGGGAAGTTTGCTTTGTTTGTTTGCTTTTGAGACAGCATCTCTCTACATAGCCCTCACTATCCTAGAGTTTACTGGCTGGCCTTGAACTCACAGAGATCTGCCTGCCTCTGCCTCCTGATGAATGTCAGCTTCTTGAACACTTTTTATGAAGTTATAAACATTATTCTTTTGAAAAATAGTTTTTGCTCAGAGGATGTAATATTTTTCTGCACCCCCCCACCCAACAATGCTTGTTGAAAAACTCTTAATTATTCACGTTTGTATATTGCTATATTAGGGTGCATAGCAAAACCTCAGCATTATGTTACATTGCAGCCCCCATTTCTCTAGCACAGCGGCGTGCTCACTAGCCCCATCTCAGCTATATTGGCTTCTCCCAGACTTCTGCTTTTTAAAGTTCTTCGTCTGTGAAACACCAGCTCCAAATAAAGTGATCTGCAAGATTCCCTCTGCCCACACAGGCCCATGACCCTGACTTGGAGCACCACTTTTCTCTCCTTATTAAAATATTAAAGTATGAGACAATATAGTGGCTGAGTGGGGGTGTGTAATAAATAGCTCTCATGGCCTGGCTGTTAGCTGATTTATACAGGAGGCCATCCTGCTTGATAAAGGGGTATAGCCAAACTTGGGAGCCAAGATGACACCTCAAAGGAACTTAGTCCTCCTTCCCTTGGGATATTTAACTATATAAAATCCAGAATAGAAATGGGCAGCTGTCAAAGTGGGATTCCGAGAGGAGAGGCAGCAGTAGATGGCAGACATATCAGGAATGATAGAATGCAAGGTATACTGGCTGTTACTTCTTGTTGTTGTGTGTTTGCTTTTGCTTTTTTCCTTTCTTGATTGACTGATGTAGAGGGCCTAGCCCACTGGAGGTGGCACACCCCTGGGCGGGTGGCTTGGGGTGTTTAAGAGAGCAGGCTGAGCAAGCCATGGAGAAAACAACAGTAAGCAGGGTTCCTTTGTGGCCTCAGTTCCTGCTTCCAGGTTCCTTGCCCTAACTTCCTTTTGTGCTGGACTGTGATGGGAACATGCAAGCCAAATAAAGTCTTTCTTCCCTAGTTGTTTTTGGTCATGGTTTTTGTCACAGCAATAGAAAGCAAACTAAGACACAAAGGAAACCCATAAAAGGCATTTTAATTGGATTTCATTTCCATTTCACTTGCTGATAACCAAAATGTAAGATTAATATTTAATACACAATTAAAAACATGCAAAATGTATATGGCTATCTGGATAAAAATGGCTGCCATAGGCTCATATGTTTGAATACTTGGTCCTTAGTTGGTGGAACTGCTGGGGAAGGATTAGGAGCTGTGGCCTTCTTGGAGGAAGTGTTTCACTGGGGGCAGGCTTGCAGGTTGCAAAATACCCTGCCATTCCTAGTGTGTCTCACTCTCTCTGACTCCTACCTGCCAATCAAAATGAAAGCTCTCAGCTGTTCTTGCTGCCACGGCTTTGCTCTGCCATCGTGGACTCAGAAACCATGAGACCCAAATTAAACATTTTCTTTTGTAAGTTGCCTTGGTCATGAAATTTTATCATAGCAGTCGAAAAGGAGCCAGGACAACATGCAATCATTTCCTGGGCATGTCCTATTTCCTACAGATGGAGTTTCTTCGTGTGTAGCAGCCTTGTCAGGATGTCCTGGGTGTCCACAGTGGGCAGACAGGAATGGAGCCAGTGTGACAGAGAAACACAATAGAGACATGGAGTCACAGCTGCTGCTTCACGAGAGGGATTTACAAGGAGACAAAGGCAGGATGTGAGGCAGGTGTAAGGTGGCTGGGCCAGCGGACAAAGAGGTCTGTTAAAGAATTAGACAAGCCACATGTGCTGCATGTCCTTGATTCCAGAACTTCGGGAGGCAGAGGAAGACGATCTCCATGAGTTCGAGGCCAAGCCTGATCTACAGAATGAGTTCCAGGACAGCCAGAACTATATAGTGAGATCCTACTTCAAAATATCAATAACAACCAAAGGAATTATGATAAGAATACAGCTCAGTGGAATAAAGATCTTGCCTAGCATCCTGAAGGCCCTAGGGTCAATCCTTCATAATAGGAATGTGTAGTGGTTTTGTGGAGAGTCAGACAAATCAGTTTAAAATGCCTGAAAATGGGGAGCAGCTGCCAGGGAGAATGGTTTACCCTTCCTGATCATAGGGGCCTAAAAGAAGCTAAGTTGATATAGACCCCAAGTGCCCATAAGGACTTGGAGGGAAGAGTTCTGTTTCAAGATGGCGTACAGGTTAGGAAGAAACACAGAAGGCCTGAGGTGTTCCAGCCTCAGAGAGGGCATGGACCCCGTGAGGCAAATGGAGCACAGAAGCCGGGAGTGTACCCGAAGTGACTATGACTCTACTTGGATATGTTCCCCTGGAATGCAGGGTTGAAGAGCCACTGCGAAGATGTTCAGGCAAAAGTTCCCCAGACTGTGTTTATATGAAAAAATCCAAACACCTGGGAATGTTTTCCTCTGCTGGGTCTTGAAATTGCACGCTCACAGCCTCCTACCGCGTGTTCATTATTGTTAATATATTGTTGTTGTTGTTGTGTGGCATTAGAATTTGAATCCACGGCCTTGTACAACACCCCTTTCCATTACTTTTGAAAACATGGCTTATCCAAACCCTAATAAAATTTGCTAGCCTCATCCTGGCCTGCTTCCTAAGCACAGATTAGAACAAAAAGCCTTCCTACTCTGACATAAGGCTGGTCAGCATCAGTAGATTCTGATTTACAACACGTGGGGTCCAGGCCAGGAGAGGCGCCAAACTCAGAGCTCTGCTCTCAGAGATGTTCGCTCTGTGAGGGTAAAGAGCCCCATCTCAGCTCATGCAGCAGAAGCCTGATGCCCCAGGAAAGAGAGAAGCTTCCACCGAGGAGCTCCGAGGCCAGAAGGGGCCCGAGGCCTCGGCTTGGAAAAAAGGATCCTCGTGACAAGGCTGGAAACCATGATTCCAGGAGGTCTGCAGAACATCCTGGTCGGCTCTCTGCGTCTCCTAGGGAGATATCAGAGACACCGCTTGTGGGGTTCACAGACCGTGTCTCCACTCCAGGGGGTAACGAGGTCAGCATGTTTGTACTTGGCTTACACGCCCTCCACCACCGCCCCTATACAAGCATTTTTTTTTTCTCTTTAATTGCGTCTTAATTTCCAGAGCAAAGGTAGCTAAACTCTTTGGAAGCAAGATGTCTTTAATACCCTAAAAGTCTGAGGTTTTGTTTATAGGCATCGGATCTGTTGATATTTGCTAAGTTACTTACTAAAAAAATGCATATTATTTTAAAAGCTGAGACTTATTTTTTTCTACTTTTATAACCTTTTTAGGAAGAATTATGTATTTGATCAATAGTTTTAAAAAATTTTTAGATTCACGCATTTTATTTCGTGTGTATTATTAGTGTTTCGTCTGAGGTCAGAGGAGGGCATCAGACAGCTAGAGCGATGAGGAGCCATGCAGGTTCTGGGACCTGAACGGAAGCCCCCGAGGCAAGAGTACCAGGTGCTCCCAACAACGCTGCGACCAGTAACTTGAAAACCGCTGTTTACACCCCCAAGGGGAGCGCTTTCCTCAGTGCGTGCTCACCAGGGTGGTTTGCTTAGGGAGTTATCTGTTAAACTGAACGTTCACTTCAAGTGACCATTCACTGTAGCAGTGTTCCTGAGATGCCCTGTAATTCTCACCTCTTTGAGTAAAATACATCAAAGTTGACCTCTTCTTTTTCCTTTCTCTTCTTTTTTAAAATTAGCATACAATGTAGCAAGTTTCCTGTGACAGTTATGTCTGCAGTTTTGACTGCTCTCCCCATTCTCTCTCCCACCCCGTGTACCAGGCCTACTGGTACCTTTCTGCCCCCGGCCGCTAGGAAAAAATACTTATTTATTTACAATTAATAAAATCATACATTATACATCTTATAAACAATCTATGGTTTTCAGAACCATGAGAGAGACATCGATATGCATTAATTAATGTAAGTTCTTTTCGTAAACCTCTGCACTGTCTGGCTCAATGCAGCCCAGCTTCATTCCTCTGTCTGTGTCTGTGTTCTGTCTGTTATGTGCTGTTTTGCTTAAAGATGTTCATGGAAAGGGGCTGAGGCTCTGAGTCATTGGTGCGTTATATAACATGCACGAGATTCAACATAGCCCCCCCCCCCCCCCAGCTTATTCATTTATTCTTTTTATTTATTTATATACGTTTTTTGGAACGGAGTTTCACTATGTAACTTTGGTTGGCCTGGAACTCTTTCTATATAGCAGGCTGGCCTCAGACCCACAGTCTGGTGTTGGGATTAAAGGTCACGCTGCCACACCCAGCTTCAATTTATTTGTTTAAAAATGTAAAAAGGAAGCCAGGCAAGGTGACACACTCCTGTAATCCTAGCGCTCAGGGAGACAAAGACAAGCAGATCTCTGTGAGTTCGAGGCCAGCCTGGTCTACAAAGCAATTACAGGACAGCCAAAGCTACACAGAGAAACCCTGTCTTTAAAAGACTTAAAAAAATATAAAAAGGAGCTTTTGAAGAGATGGCTCTGTGGTTCAGGAAACTTGCCACTCTTGTCCAACAGTCCAAGTTCAGTTCCCAGCACCCACGCTGGATGGCTTACAACCTCCTATAAGTGCAATTCCAGAGGATTCAAGGCCCTCTTTTGGACTTCATAGGCACATGACACACACAGACACATACATACACATAGTTTAAAGGGGTAGAGAGATGTAAAGATGGTCTAGTAGTTAAGAGCCTGTGCTGCTCTCGCAGACGACAGAAGTTTGATTCCCGGCACTCACAGTAGACTGCTTGCAACCATTTATACTCCAGGGGATCTAGGGCCTCCTTCTGGTCTCCACGGGCACTACACTCACGTGCACATATGCCTAGAAACACACACAGGAATACATAACTAAAAATAAAAACTTTAAAAAAGAATAAGTAAAACTAAATTTAAAGAAAAGGAAAGAGTGCTCGCTTTGGCAGCACATATACTAAAATTGGAACGATACCGAGAAGATTAGCATGGCCCCTGTGCAAGGATGACACACAAATTCGTGAAGCGTTCCATATTTTTACTGCCTCTGACATAATCTGATTGGCCTGTTCTCTCTCCCCATGAGGAGAGAGTAGCCTTACCAGGCCACAGAAGATGACAATGCAGCCACTCCTGATGTGATCTGATAGACTAAGATCAGAAGGAAGGAGAGGAGGACCTCCCTTATCAGTGGACTTGGGGAGGGGCATGTGTGAAGAAGGGGGAGGGAGGGTGGGACCGAGAGGGGAGGAGGGAGGACCTTATGGGGGGATACAAAGTGAATAAACTGTAATTAATAAAAATAACTAAATTAAAAAAAAGAAAAACAGTCAATAAGTAGAAAAAAAAAGAAAAGGAAAGAAAGATTTACTCGAAGACAGCTTCATACAGAGGCTTTCTTAGAGAAGGAAGAACTGTATTAATAATCTTGTCAAGTAACTGTGGCTATCTGTCTTTACCAGTGCTCTAAAGCTCAGTGAATAGTCGTGTCTTAAAAGTTATGAGCAGTGTGGAATCTGAAACCACATCAATGCACTTTCCTAATTTTTTGCATTAAAATCCATGGATCCATGTTTCACTTTAAGTGAATCTTCTACAATTACTTGACTTGGTAACATTACGCACTGAATATTTGTAATATTGTGGTTAAGTTGAGCTGGGCAGATTTTTCACAATGTCGACGCTACTTTTACAAAGTCACGCTTATTAATGCCACCATGGATCTCATAAAACAAATGAAGAGTCAGGAAGCTGGTAACAAACACAAATCATGTAAGTTTTTACTTGTAAGTACAGATCCTGCCACTTCTAGAAAAATTCTACCTCCTGTTTTCCTTGAAGTTACAAGCTCACTTCATTTTTTTTTTTTTTTGAGAAATACCCAAGTCTGCCAATCATTCTTTCAAGTAAAGATAACGTCCCACGAGAAATGAAGACTATTTCAAACAATCTGAGGAGTGATTTTCCTCCAGACGCTGACGGACTTCAGCCATGGCAGAGAGCTTTCTGTGCCCGTCACTGTGTCACAGAGAAAAGTCTCGTCTCAACGGGTCAGAGTTAGTAAAGTTCATAATTTTTATGGCTCCATCAAGGAGATCCTTAAACGAGCCCTCCTTTTTGCTTTCTCTGAGCACATGCGGTGAAGAATAGAATGACTAATCACAATTGTAGTGCCCCTGACTGTTTTTGTGCCAATGCCATCATTTTACCCATCTCTGCCTTGGGCCTCATTACAGCAAATGCCAACGTGGAAAACATCTTAATATTATTATAACAGTTTAAAAAACATTAATTAGCTCGTATTACTGGGAGGGATGCTGCACGTGCCACCACACACGTGTGGAGGGCAGGAACAACTCGCTGAGAGTTGGTTTCCTCATCCCACCAAGAAGGTGTCAGAGACAGACCTTGGGCCGTTAGGCACGTCAGCAGGTGCTGTACATGCCAAGTCATTCTTATTATAAAACTCCTTGGACCTGTAGACCCTCTGAAGACCATGCTCTTCTGAGAGCTGTGACCCCACTGTCTACTCATCGTTAGTAATCCTTGGGCTTAACAGGCATTTACACCTGTGAGCTAGAATTTATGAATCATCTTAGAATGCACAATTCTTTTTTTATGCTTAAATTTTTTTTATTTATTACAATTTATTCACTTTGTATCTCAGCTGTAGCCTCCTCCCTCATTCCCCCTCCCAATCCTACTCTCCCCTCCCTCTTCTCATCCCATGCCCTTTCTCCAGTCCACTGATAGGGGTGGTCTTCCTCCCTTTCCCTCTGACTCTAGTCTATCAGGTCTCATCAGGACTGGCTGCATTGTCCTCCTCTGTGGCCTGCTAAGGATGCTCCCTATTAGGGGGAGGTGATCAAAGAGTCAGCCACTGAGTTCATATTAGAGACAGTCCCTGTTCCCCTTACTAGGGAACCCCTTGGACACTGAGCTGCCAGGGGCTACATCTATGCAGGGGTTCTAGGTTGTTGCCAACAATTCTTCTTCTTTAAAGAAACTAAATTTGGCAGGTGATAGAGATGGGTGGATAGAGCAGTATGATTTTTAAGAAATACATGGTCTTAAAAGCCTGGTGAATCAAATACATTTGAGTCTAACACTATGGTGAGTAAGAACCCAAGCTTGTTGCTCATAGGTATGTGCACCCAAACATATTATTAAATTTTGATTTTGAGTTTCTTTGTGGTAATCTCTAGCATTTATCTTCCTAACATTTTAGATTGCTCTAACATTAAAATTAGTTTGAATATATAGCAATTAAAGGTGGACACAAATGACCTTAAACAGTGTTGTCTACCATTCAGACACCAACCTGTGATTTAAACAGAACAACCTCTGTTTATTTCTATTTCCTATTGTTATGCATTACTTCAAATAATTTTTGGAAAAAGGTGGAGGTATGAATAAATTCCATTTAAAATGCTTTTGGCTGTTGATGGAACACCTATATAATTAAAAGTCGACAGCATTTGCCTGAATGCCTTTAAAAGGTCGCAGGAAATGTACTCAGCTTGGAGGAAGGGCCAAAAGTGTGTTTTCAATTACACTGTAGTAAGTACTGTGCGGAGTCGGTGCAGTTTCAGGAAAAGGTGGTGCTGCGTCCATTTGGAGCCGCCATCCTGGCATCCTCAGTGGAGGTTCTGAAGGAGCTAGGGCCCTTGTCACGCTCACTGTTTTCAGCTCCTTAGGTGTGACAAGCCCACGGCAGTCTGCCCGGAACAGACTAACTTCAAACCTGATATACATTCCAAGTCACAGCAAACTGCATTTGCTCTGAGTTGAAAGACAGTCCATTTTGAATTATAACCCTAGGAAATTTACTGCCTCTTTTGTTTATTTGTTTGTTTTGAGACAGAGTCTTCATGTGAAGCCGTGGCAAGCTTGGAGCTTGCTATGTAGACCAGGATGGCCTTAGAGATCTGCCTGCCACTGCTTCCCCAGTGCTGGGATCAGAGCTGTTGGTCACCATGCTTGGGTTTAATTACCGTTGAAAAAAGACTTTTTTTTTTTTTTGAGTTGGTTTAAGGTTGATTCGTCAGTTTAAACTCAATTGTGTATGTGGTGTTCATGTCAGTAGTCACTTAAACCCTGCTTCAGATAGCATCACAGCATTCGGTGGGCGAGCGGGAAGGGGTTCATCTTGGGAATTCATTATGAGTGAGAACCATGTTCTGAGAGACATAGTCTCCTCCGAAGTTTCCTGATGAAAACAATAGACAGCTGTTGTCGTCTTTAAAGGTGCTGTACTCAACCATGGCTCTCCTTCACACCCCTGGAGACTTCTGAGTCACTCATGTCAGCTTGCAGCATGCCATTTTGATCTGCATCTTCACTGTGACTCCACCTTCTCTGATAAAAACATCTATTTAAAAATTGGTAGGAAAATACTTAACATAATAAGATGACGAGTCAAGAGGTTTTTTTAAAGCTCAAAATGGAAGATGTAGCTTAAACAGTGCACCTTTTTATTTTTTAGCTCTGACTCATGGCATATAATGTATTCCACCAAGTTCAAAGTTTCCTCTTACAAAGAGTTTTATGAAACAACTCTTCTTCAGGCCAATTTTTTTTTTATACTTCAATTATAGTAGCAGATTTTGGAGTTTTAAATCATTAAGAACCTCCCAGTGAACTTCTATACACATGGCTTACAGTCAGAGAGAACTGTTCTCCGCACTGAGTACCTTTTGTGTGGAGACGCATCCTTTTCTGTTTGTCTTCTTCATGTGTCTCTTTGAAGCGAGACGAGTGATTTCTGAAGTAATGGAAGTATATGGCTTAATGAAAAGTGCTGCCTGCGCTCAGACTGCACACCGGAACCGCTTCGGGGTGAGCCTCAGCTACCTGTGTTCTAGGAGGGTGGGAGGGTGAGTTTCAGAAGTCGTGATGCTGTGTGTCCTGTAGGCATATCCCCGTGGCAGCCAAGCCTACCCTCCGGCCTGACCTAATCTCAGTTTCCCCTTTTCTCAAGGGCCTGTAATTTTCATTTAGGCTGAGTTTTGAAGTGTTAACTCCACCGGGGCCGTCCAAAATCAGGCATTCATTCCACCCATCTATGGATCTCGTCATTTCCTATCTTTTAATTTTTTAAAAAAGATTTATTTCCATTGGACTGTTTTAGGAGAGTGTGTGAGAGTCTGTAACCTCCAGACTCAAGGTGACGGGGTGAGAGAATGAATCTTTCCGTGACAAAAGCCTGGAGAATTTTATACAGGACCAAATGTAGTTTAATACACAAAAGAAAGAAAGTGGTTTGTGCAACCTATTTCCTTAAAAAAAAAATCTGTAAAATAATGTTTAAAGAGTGGGGGGGCTTTCAACCCCCCCCCCCCCGCCTGGCGACTAGCGGGATAAATTTGAAGAAGTCCATCCCACCCCCGCACGCGCGCCCCCCATTCTTTCCAGACAGAGCAGTTGTAAATGCGAGGCTGAGTCCGCCCTGAGAGCCTTAGGGCACCTTCCTCTTTGCTCTGTGTGTGTGTGTGTGTGTGTGTGTGTGTGTGTGTGTGTGTGTGTGCGCGCGCGCGCGCGTGTGTCTAGCTCTCGCTCTTTCCCTCAGTCTGTGCCTCTGTGTGTGTGTGTGTGTGTGTGTGTGTGTGTGACAGGGAGAGAGAGCGCGAGAGGAGAGCGAGAGAGCGAGCTGCGAGCTGTGCTGCCGCCGCCGCTGCCCTTTGATCCCGACATTAGTGTTAGGGGCTCGGAGACACAGCGCGCGGCCATAGACACCGCCGCACCGGCGCTCGTTTATTACACCTCCCGTCACACGCGAGCCCGGGGCACACACACTCACACCTATTAGATCCGTTTCCATTGAAGAATATTACGCTCGGGGACAAGCCAGGTGCACGACCAAAAAATTAAAAAAAAAAAAAAAAAAAAGAAGGAAAAAAAAAAAAGAAAGAAAGAAAGAAAGGAAAGAAGAGAAGAAAACCCCTCTTCTGGCTCCAGGAAACAAGCTTCAGCCCATTGCACACACCGGAGAGAAGGGGTTTCCCCCTGCCCGCCCCCCAACTACCTCCCCGCTCCTGCCAGTGTCTGCCTGTCTGCCCCCACGGGGGTTTATTTGATCTCACATTAACCAAGGAGGAGAATGTGAGAAAAGGGGAAAATGCCCAGGAGGAAGCAGGAGCAGCCCAAGCGCCTTCCCTCACGTAAGTCATCCCTTCTCCACCTCCTCTCGTGCCATTTTCTCGCCCTCCCTCTCCTCTTTCCCCTCCGCAGCCTCCGCCGTTGTTTTCTGCATTAGTTTAGGGTTACAGAGGTGAAACTGACAAAGACACAGCCCGGGTTACTCCTCGTTTAGGTCTATGCCGAGGCAGCCATGTTGGTGATGATCAGCCCCGTGCCCTTTCTATTCTCTCTCTCTCTTTTTCTTTCTTTCCGTCGCCCCCCTCTCTTTTTTTCCTTGAGATCGGGCTTTTCCCCCCCTTCCCTCCCCCTCCTCACTCCGGGTTGCGGGGGAGGGGGCGAGAGGAGGGAGGAGGGGAGTAGTGTGGATGCCGGGTTTTTGTCGCGGGTGGGGGGAGGTGGGAGAGGTTGCAATCTTGGAGAGAGAGAGAGGGAGAAGGGGGGGGG
>NW_026590809.1:3521140-3526432 GCF_907164565.1 Psammomys obesus | reverse complement strand
CGCCGGCCCGAGCGCGGCCGCGGCCCCCGCCCCCGCCCGCGCCCCGGGCCCCGCCGCGCCGCCCTCCCGCGTCTCTTTGCGAGACTCCTAACTTTTCCCCCACTCCCGCTCGCTCGGGCTCCCCCCCGCGTCCCCCACGGGCGCCCCGCGTCCCGAGCGTTCCGAGATGCCGCCGGAGCTAAAAGTGAAGGAGAAAGGAGCAACTAAAAATATCCCCCGGGGCCGCGGGGCTCCGCGGGCGCCGGGGAGGGGGCAGGGGCGACGGCGTGGGGCGGGGAGGGGGGAGGGCCGCGCGGGGAGGGGGGACGGGGTCGGGCGCTGCGCGGGGCGCCGGGCCGGGCCGGGGGCGGGAGCGGAGCGGGGCGCCCGCCCGCCCGGCGGTGTCAGGCCGACGTGGTCGGTCACCTGAAGTTCACGGAGGGTGGGGGAAGGGGAAGGCTATGGTGCTCGGCGCCGCGCGAGCGGGAGCCCTTCCGCCGCGGACGGCCGCTCTCCCCACGCCGGGGCCCCGCGGTTGGCACCCGGGCCGGGCGGAGCGGGCGAACCTTCCTCTTTCTTCCCCTTCCCGGCACCCGGGAGCCGACGCGCAGGGCTCGCCTGGGCTTTTCCCTCTCCCTGGCTTTAGGGAAAAAGCCCCCGTGCAGTCCTTCCCTCGCCCGCCCGCTAGAGGTTCTGAGGGTAGCATCACATCTGCGATATATATGCACATAAAATCGCTCGCGGGCGGCCGCGAGGGCAGGGATTCTGTGCGAGGCGGCGGCGGCGGCGGCGGCCGGGGCGGGAGGCTCGGCGGCTCACGGAAAAGTCGCGGCGGCCGGTGGGAGCGAGCGTGCCCATGGCCGGCCGTCGCGCGTGGGTCCCGGGCCCGCCGCGGGGGCCTCGGCTCGCGCCGCGCGGGCCCCGGGGCTCCCGGAGAAGTTGCCCTTAGATGGCAACTTTGGGAGCGCGAAAGCCGGGGCGGCGGGGTTACGCGGTCAGGCTCCTTTCTTCTCCCCCTCGCGGAGAAAAGACACGCTGGCGGGGCCGGGGGGCGGGGGACGCCGCGACGCCGCCCTCCCGCGCGGCCGCCGGCAGCTGCAGCCTGCCCTGCCGGTGACCTTGACCCTGACCTCCCGCCGCTGCCCTCCGTCTGGGAGGAAACTCGGGCTCCATTTTAGCTCCGGTGTCTGGTGGGCCTCTCCCGCGGGTGCTGCCTGTGGATGAAGTTTTATCTCGAGAGTGGGCTCCCTCCTCGCTCGGCGATGGAGTGCGGTTATCTGCCCGCTTAAAAAAAGAAAAAAAATCGCCCCCCTCTCGCAGTCACGTTAAAGCCACTTTCACCTAAGTAAGAAGCAGTTCGCTTTTGGAAGCACAGTAAACCGGCCTGCCCTCGCCCCTCCCCCTCTCCTTCTTTAGGGAAGCCTTAATGTGTAAAGCGTTTCCACCTAATTTTGCATTGAGTGGATTTTTTTTCGTGTGTCTGTTCATGTGTGTTGCCTTTTCTAAGCGGGGTTTGCACGTTTTATAAGCAATTTACATTTTGACCAAGCGATTGCTGGGCAAATGGTGTATTTTGCAAGTCAGTTTCAGTCACCTAGGGCTAGCTTAGAACCCAGTGAGGGTCCCAGGAACTAGAAAATGATACACATGAAAGGCGCGCCAACTCGCGTAAAAATGAATGTTATTGTCCACTTAGCACAGGCTGTAGTGGCAGATCTACACTAGCCTAGTTTTCAATATTGAGCTATTAGTCGTGTGTGAGCAAAAGGCTCCTTCCCTGGCAAGACTGTGCTCTATCAAGGTTAAAATACAGTTGAGTCTGGGGATTAGAGGTGCCTGCTTGAAGTCATGTTGGAGTTTTAAGAAGTTATGTAGAGACAGATCTAAAACTTGCTTGCCCCCGCCCCGCCCCCAAAAGAGTGATCTGTCATGTAGGTGGAGCAAGGAAGTGATTAAATGAATGAACTGGGGAAATTTAAATTACTTTTAAAGCCAAAAAACTCTTTTGAGTAAATGCAGAAGTTATTAAAGCAGAAGTTATTGATGTGTTGATTTAAGAATTGATAGAGCCTGTGAACACTTAGGAAGTGTGAGGAGCTCGAGCGCGCGCGCGCACACACACACACACACACACTGTCTGAATTTGTAGGACAGTTGAGATGCTCTAACCCGCCCCCCCCCCCCCCCCCCCCCCCCTCCCTCCCCCCTTCTTCTGGAGGGCCGGTCCGCACCCCCCCCCCCCCCCCCCCCCCCGCCAGCACTCTTTGCCTTTGCAGCCCCAGCAATGGGGCCAAGGAGTTTTAGAGCACACACTGTTGCCACAGACAGATGTTTTCTGTGAGTGGAGTCTCTTTCTCACACTAAACAATACTCTCCAGGAACAGTCTGGCCCTGCAAAGCCCACTGTCTTCCCACTGGACAGTACATACACCGGGGAACCTGGACAGCTCACCCTAGAGTGGATTAGTCCTGGAAATCCAGGCGAGCACTTGGTATTATCTGATACCAAGTCTGGGGTGAGTCTTGGCTCCTGGCATGGAGTGCGAGCAATTCCCCAGGCTGGGCTCTGGTCTGCTAGGGTTTCCTAGCTCCTTCTGTTCAGCCAGACACCCCTGGGACTGTTCAGAACCGAATTAGCTTTGGAGATGGACGAGCCTTTAACCTGACACTACTAACCTTAGACTTAGGTTTCTGATTTAAAATTCTGCAGTCATTTCCAACTGGGCCTCAAAAAGTAAGAGAGAGAGACAGAGATAGAGAGAGAGAGAGAGAGAGGATATTTATGTTTAGTGGGCTACCTCATACATATACATAAAAAACTGTTATGTCCTACAGAGGTGAAGTCCTGTCTACATGCCACAGAGAAGTTCTGAAGTAACTTGAGGAGGTATCACCCAGCCAAAGGATGTTAAGCCTGTATCATATTTGAGGGGACTGGTTTAAAATTATTATTCAAAATAAAGGCACCTGTTTCTTGGTTTAACGAAGTAATTTTCATTTTGAGATTTAAAGTGCAACTCAACTGCTGGTGATGGCTCTTTCACAAAAGTTCTTTCATTAATAATAAAGCCCAAGGCCATGTTTAAAAGAATGGCCCAGCTGTCTTTTAAGCTGTACCAGGCACTGTCTTCATCAGAACCCTAAGCAGTATAACTTAAGAAAGTCTGTCAACCTAAGAAAGGATGAGACAGACTTGGATGTGGGGACTGTGCGGCAGACCTGGGGCCTTTCAAGCAGTATGACTTAGGGATCATGAGGCTGATGGGGCTGTGCTTAGGAAGGTGTTGCCAATGCATTTGTTGACTGTGTCTGTGTGTTGGTTCCTGGTGGTAATCGGCACTTTACCATTTCACCATTGGCATCAGTTTCCCCCCACACATAGGAGTTTAGATTCTGTTACGTTTATCACAGGGAATTTCACTGACACCTACTCCCCAAAGGGGAGCACGAAGGAAAAGTCAATAAAACAGTTGTTTTATTATTGCAGTGTTTTCACTGTTCACTCAGCCTGTTGCAGACCAGAACGGGTTACTGTGTTCGTCATTAACAAAACTTTAACAAACTTTGCTCTCTAGTAAAACCGGGAAGCAACATGACTGGAAAGCAACTGGATCCTTTATTTTTCTGCTTTTACGAGTCTCTCTCTCCCTCTCTCTCTCTCTCTCTCTCTCTCTCTGTGTGTGTGTGTGTGTGTGTGTGTTCAAAGAAAAGGAATTTAACTCTGCTTTTGTTTCTTACTGAGTTTTGCAGTGACCAGGCACTATTTCCTGACTAACCCATGGGGGGAAAATTCTCAGTGTGAAGTCGAGTGTTTTACAGCTCTTGTCAGGCAGGTCTAATGATTCTGGGGGTCATTGCTATCTGTTCCCAAAAAGAGCATCCGTGCATTCTTAGGACAGTAAGGGGACGATTGCAGAGGTTTCCTGTTAAAACATGGAAGATGGCTTGGCAATCACATTCCCTCTAATGCTTCAAAATAGTTTCTAATAAAAAAATTGATTTTTAATTTATCGGTGCTGCCATCTCGCTCTTGAGATAACACGCTGGTGTGAGTTGATAAGTCTCTCAGACAAAGTGTTAATAAATCACGCCGAAGAAGTCTAAATTGGACAACTTTCTGCCCTCGTGAGTGCCACAGCACATTTTGTAGTTGAGGATCTTCGAGTGGTCTCTGTCAGAGGGTTTTGAGGGAATCTCTGCTTGGGGAGATGTGCAAAAATCAGACGGATAGCTGCGTGCCCAAAGGAGAGTGAGCATTGGGGTACCCAGGTACGTTCCTGGGGTCAAAAGTTGTTTTAAAATATAAGGAGTCTTGTTAATTACTCTCCGTGTGGATTTGTGGATAAAGCATGTTAGAAACGTGGTGCTGGTAGTTTGGGTTCAGATCGTGTCAGGACACATGAAGTTTTACAAAAGGGAAAGAGCTCTGTCATCTCGTGCTGCTCTGTTCACTCACACTTAAATTGGATGAGCTGGTGTCCTAGTTGATTGGGATTGCTATAACAAAGTGCCCCGGTCTGGTACCTTATTAAACAGTACATCTTTCTTTTTCCTTATGGTTGTTGAGTTTGGAGAGGCTGAAGTGAAGGTGACCACACATTCAGTGTTCTGTGGAAAAGACTCCCGTCTCTCCTCCAGGAGTGGGGGGGCCTTCTGGTGTGCTCATGTGGCAGAAGGGCTGACTGAGCTGCCTGGGGCCTCTTTCATCTTGGGTCTGCCCTGTGACTTAGTCACCCTGAAAAGACTTTCCTCCCGACACTAGCACAACAGGGATGAAGTTTGGGGTGGTGGGGAGGGAGGGGGATATAAAGATCCAGGGGGTAGCCTGAGGCCCGAAGGAGAGGCTGGAGGTGCCCGCCTCGCCGCACTTCGAGAGGTTTGCTCAGTGTCGAGCGTGGTCGCCAAGGCCCTCAGCAGGGGCTGAATGGCGCCATGGTGCTGGGAGGAGGTCAGTGTGTCCGGTAGCCCTCATTTGAAGTGGCCCTGCCCTCCGTTCTTCATTTTCAGATCTCTGGTGGAGTGTGAGGGTCTGAGAGGCAAAGACGAACAACACGCCGGTGCTGATCTTCCTACTCCAAGTGACGTGTTAGTAATTTTCTATAATTTAGTCAGACCTGGTCGTGGACCAGGATAATGAGAGTGTGACCTACAAAATGGGACTTTTGGGTATGTTAAAGGATTTCTAGCTTGGGAGTTTACAAGGCTGTGGGCTTTGTGTTAAAGCAGTAGATTTCGGGTTTTTACTGATTGGAAAGAAATCCAGAGCTGTGTGTGTGTGTGTGTGTGTGTGTGTGTGTGTGTGTGTGTGTGTGT
>NW_026590809.1:3490588-3521130 GCF_907164565.1 Psammomys obesus | reverse complement strand
TGTGTGTGTGTGTGTGTGTGTGTGTGTGTGTGTGTGTGTGTGTGTGTGCAGTGTTCCTTTGACTTCATTTCTTAATTCTGGTCTCAGTAAGGTACTCTTAAAATCCAGTTTTTGGGGTTCAGCCTTGTAGGTGCTGCTGCTGGCCTCTTCCATTCACTCTTTCATTCCTCCTCCTTTGGAAGGCGTAGCTTCCTAATTCACACCATCTAGAGCTGAGTGTACAAAACACTACAGTTCGTAGCAGCTGAGATGTCTTCTGTTATACTTTATAAGAAAATAATGTGCAAAGCCCAGACCTTGGAAGCAGTGGAGAGTGTTTGGTCTGGAAACTCTGTTTCCATGACCCTGGAGAACAGTGTCTGAGTAGGTGCTGAACTAGGGGCGTGTACCACAAACCCACCTTGGAGAGAACTGCAAATGAGGGTCATAGATTTAAGTCAGGCTTTCAGTCAATGCTAATCTTAAAGCATATGGGTGTATATTGCTGTTTATATTCCAAAAGTCGGCCTCGTGTGTGCACACACACACACACAGTACTGTGGCTAACTTTATGAAGCAGTGATATCCTCCTATAATCTAAGGTCAGAATGTGTCCATTAGCAACTCTGCTTTTCACATAGGGGCTTAGGGTTCTATTAAATGCAAGTGGAGTCTATGTGCCTAAAGAGGATATTTTCTTCAACTGTCCAGTCCCTCCTTAAAAAAATAAAAAGCCTTTTCACCAATGTCCTGCCTCTGTGGTTCTTACCCGACCAAGTGCTCTTTGCCTCTTTTTAAAAGAAAATCTGGGCATTGAAAAACGTAGCTCGGTAGTAGAGAGCTTGCCTGGCCTGCAGGAGGACGTGGGTTTAGTTCCAATGCTGGAGCAGAAAAGCAAAAACCAAACTCAGCGAAGTTCTCTCTACCCATAAGGAACAGAGCCACAGGCCTCTGTGAAACCAAATCCTAATACCTGCTACTTTCTTTCCCTGCTACTTTGTACTAGGTCAGAAATGTGGTTAGACCCCATTAGAAGCAGGGTGTGAGGGGGGGGGAAAGGTGAGAGAGAGGTGTGGATCTCAGGGTGAATTGTTTTGAGTTCTGTGAAGAAGCTGGCCTTCAAATGGGACTGAGGAAGGCCAGGAGAAAATGATCTTTTACATGATTGATCAGCACTACTCGACTTATCTGAGCCTTTGAATCAAGCTACTGTACTCCTGAAGGGTGATAGATTTTTCTCAAGTTACAGAGTCTGGTGGTGGGTTTTAAAAAGCTCCTGTTTTGTAATGAGAGAGAGGATGTCCCCTGTGACTTTGGCCTCCTCTCCTCTGGCTGTGTTCGGTGTGAGTGACCAAGGGCCCCATGTGCTTCTGAAGTACGCTTGGTAGTGGTCAGGCACCGGCTCACCCGCTGGACTGTTCAGATCCAGCTCTGCCGCTGGCTAGCCGTGTGACTCTGGACAGATGACTTACCTTCTCTGTCATCCAGTTTCTTCAACTTCAGTGCTAACAGTTCCTATATCTTCAGAGTCATCATTAGCATCCCTTAGGTCCATGTAAATATTAATGCATATACAGAATCACACCTAATTAGTGCCTGAGACATAGAAAGAGTAAACAGAACGTGCCGTCAAGTCTGTGAAATACACTTCTGTGCTCAGATTGTGATTAGAGTAACATTCTGATCTTGAACTTTGTGGTGGTTTCAGTGTTTTTAATTTTTGTTCTTTTTTTTTCGTAGATCTCATTAGTCGGGTGAGTAATAACAATATAATACGGTAAAGTTCATTTACGAGGCTATTATTGTAGGGCTTGACTAACACTTATTCTGTAGGCCAACAATGTTATAATAGGCTATTGCCAAAGGAATGAGTTCCTTTGTGCATGTGATTTGGCCAAAATTATATCTAAGTTGTGTAATAAGCATATGAATTGTGACAGGATTTTACTCCAGGGTCAGGACAATGGATCCTCTCACAGGGACCTACAGTGAAAACGAGGGGAGGGTGGGTGTTTAAAGAAGTTTTGTTAGTCATTCAGCCACAGGCAACCTGCGGGTTAAAATGACTGAGAGGAAATTGACATTGGGTTTTCCATATGTTGTGTGGGTCATAGTTCAGAGTTTGCACAAATTGGAGACACACAGTCTGCTGTTTCTAATCCCAGGGAACCAGTCCAAGAGAGCATGTCCCGTGGATCTGAAACAAAGTCTTGAGGGGTGT
Organism: Psammomys obesus; assembly: GCF_907164565.1. Lineage (NCBI taxonomy): Eukaryota > Metazoa > Chordata > Mammalia > Rodentia > Muridae > Psammomys > Psammomys obesus. Next base: position 3,518,930 of record NW_026590809.1, on the reverse strand, counting down.
ACGTATGTTGCATGATCGTTCATGTCGAAGGTCACGGACAGGTGCCACACTAGTATGTTCTGCCTCACACAATATGTTTTAAAACTTCAGACAGAATTTTGGGAATTGGCGATTTCATACACACACACACACACACACACACACAGACACACACACGGGGGGGGGAGAAGAAGAAGCCCTGTTTGCAGCTTCTTTGAACACTTGGAGCTGCAGGCAGCGCCGGCCCACCTCCCCACATGGCAGCAGTCTGCCGCCGTCAGTGACGGCCGTCTCCTTCCCGGGCATGTGCGCGTCAGCCTGCCACCCGCCTGCCACCCGGCCACGTGTCCCCATATGCCGGCACACCTGCCCACCTCCCCCAGGTCTGCTTCCCTGGCCATCCCTGAAGGTTTTTGGATGAGAAACTGTCCCGCATTCTGATCTTTTAATTTAGCCCTGTGTCGGAGGTCCCTGTGAAGCATATTGCAGGGTGGGGTTCAGGAAGCGCTGCAAGGTGGGGGCTCGGACCCTGGCTAAGTCGAGTTCCAGCTGTGACCATAGCAGGTGGCACTGTCTGTTTTTCTCACTTGGAAAATGGCTGAAAACAGGTTCTAAGGGAACTGCTCGAGCTCACATACACGAATTTGTGTGTGTGTGCCCAACAGGTAGTGTGTGTGTATAAACTCGGAGGAAACTAACGCACCTGGGCTGTGCGCACTCCAGCCGGAGGCTCAGGGATTTCTCTCACTGTGCTTGGATGATCTTGCTGTCCTGCAGTTTCTGACCACAGTTAGGCAGCTCCATAGTTCTCATTTGTGGCTGCACAGTAGATGTGGCTGTCTCGAAGACACAGACACCCCCAGATTTAATTCAGTTGGCTTGGAGGCAACCTTTTTAGAATTAAATCCCCCAGATATCTGAGTGAGCAGCCAGCGTTGAGGAGGTGCCTGAATCAGCCAGGAGCATCCCACTCGGGGGTGATGTCATGTCAGCCACCAGGCTGTGAGATGCTGAGCCCAGACAGGTTAGAGACCATACTTTGTTAGATCCTCAGACGTGGGCTTGAGTGACTGGCTCCAGCTTGTCCGGACTGGAAAACAAAGGCCTGGGGAAGCGCCCGTGCTGGTCAGAGGAGTGTATTCCTGTGTCCTCCCTCACGTGTGTCTGCCCCCAGACCACAGTCTCCTCAAGCTTTCTTTCTGACAAAACTTCAAATGGACTCCTTGGCCTTGGAAAAGTTATTTAACTTCCATGTGGCTTAAGTAAGTCCGAATTGTGAAGTGGCCAATACTATGTTGCCCTAACATTTCGCTCATGTTACGCTCTGGTTCCGGAAGCCATTTCGATGGTATTCTCTGCAAGTGAAGCAGGTGGAGGAGAGCAGCAGAAAGGGAGAAACTGAGCCAGAGAGAGACAGGCATCTCAAGGTTAACCGCCTCAGCATTGCCCAGGCGGGACACTGACCGGTGGAGAGCAGCGGAGAGCGTGAGGTCTTCCTGGGTCTCGCTGTCTGAAAGCACCATCTTGACACCTTCACGTTGGCTCAGGGACCCTGTCCTGTGTGGTCCCTGGGGGCTGACAGAACACCTAGATTTGCAGGCTTCGTGAAAGTTGTCACTAATGCTGTTTTTTTTTTTTTTTCCTTGAAGACTCTAGATGTGGGTGTTTGACATTAGACAAACAAAGTGGTGTGCTGTGCACTTTGGGAGCCTGGTCGGCCTGCTCCCTCGAGCACGTGTGCCGCCTCTGGGACTGGCTGGAGGTAGGCTTCTCTTCGCCCTCCCGCTGCCCAGCAGGCCTCTCAGAACAGGAACCACAGCTGTGTGTGGGAGGACACTGCTAGGGAGACGCTGTGCTCCAGAAGAAAATGCCAGATCGGTGCCCCTTGCGTCTCCCCCTAGACGAAAGTGAACTTCAGCTAAGAATTTACTGAGTTTTGATCTGACCTTAGAAGAGAGAGATCAAATTACAGTTACTTGCTTTCTGATGATTGTGGGAGGAGAAACGCCACAGTTCCAGAGTGGTGCTTGGGTTTGGTGAGACTGCTTGGTTATGTGGCATGGGCATGTGGCCTGTTTGATTGTTTTTGTTTTTGAGATACAGGCTGGCTATTTAGTCTGGACTGACCTTGAACTCACTATGTTATCCTGGCGTTGAACTCACGATCTCCCTGCTTCAGCTCCCTAAGGCTGGGACCATGCCCGTTTACAGTTTACCATTCCCAGTTTACAAGTGCTTTAGATAGGAATCCCATGATCTGGATAAATCTAGAACCAGAGAAATCTTTGACAAATGAGGACCCATTGAGTGAATAAATAAAACAAATAAAAAGTCTCGGAAGCAGAAGATTTCCTATGTGTGAGGAAGCTGGTTCAGCCACTTGCCAGGAGTGATTGCCTAGGGATGTCCAGTAATTTGGAGTAGGACGGAAGGAAGTGTGAATTTAATAACTGTATTGGCTCTGGGGGTTAGTGCTGGAGTCCAGCGTCTTCTGCGTCCCAGTCATGTGCGCTGCCGATGAACCCCATCCCTTCTCACATATTTTTTAAAGTTTTCTTTAATGTGCATGAATGTTTTGCCCTCATGTTTGCATATGCACAGGGTGAGAACCAGAGGAGTGACCGGCAGAGGTCAAAAGAAGGCCTCAGATTCCCAGGAACTGGACTTGGAAATGGTTGGTTGTGAGCCTCTTCTGTGTTTTCTGGGAACTGAAAACACCTCCCTGTAAGAGCAACAAGTGTATTTAACTGCTGGACTGTGTCTCTAACCCCTATATTGGCTTTTAGTGAAAAAGTAGCGCTTGCTTAATAGTATTCATTAACACTTGATCTGAATATTTAAATATGGTAAGTCCCCTTTCTCCCAACTTCCATCCCCACTGTAATCAAGAACTAATATACTTAAAATTCAGCCCTAGTTTGAAATATGGATGCATTTGCACATAGTTGCCTTACAGGATTTAAGGACTGCATTCAAAACAAGGGTGGCTTTGTCACTCTTGTAAGTGGTAGGACATTGATCTGCAATATTAAATCCAATTAATATTGTGCCAATTAATAGGTGAAATTAGTAAATACTCACCAGAAGGGAGGCCAAAAGATGGTTGTAGACCCTGAAGTCATCATCCGATTAATTAATTATTGAGGCAGTTGGGAGTGTCTTATCTGAAGAGAGGAGTGGGGGATGACTCAAAATCATGGCTGGCATGGGCAGCCAAGGGGGTGGCATTCTGTTGACCACAGATGGACTGACTGACTCTCAGAGTTGTCATCTGTGTTCCGTTGTTCTTAAGATGGTAACTGATGCCCTTCTTGTACACTGGACTTCTTGGACTTCCTTTAGTCCACCAGCAGAAGCTGGTAGTGCAGGGTACCTGGTCTTAAGAGCCAAGTAGACAGAGAAAGTGATGGGGAAAAGTTCTTGAGTTCAGCTTTAAAATTGTTTTCATAAGCAAAGGAGTTGCTAAGCGGAAAAAAAAAAAGTTCCAGGACCAATCGAATGGAAGTTACCAAGGAAGATCAATTTTTATTTGATGAGATGAAAAGTGTATTGAAGCCAGGTGGTGATGGTGGTGCACGCCTTTCCTCCTAGCATTGGGGGTGTGGCAGGGGCAGAGGCAGGTGGATCTCTGAGTTCGAGGCCAGCCTGGTCTAGAGGGAGAGTTCCAGGACAGCCAGGACTACGTACAGTGACCCTGCCTCCGAAAGCAACAATGACAGAGATGGGGGGGGAGGGAAGACAAGTGTATTGAATGCCAAAGCCAAACGGACAACAGGACCCTTGTTCCAATGGGTGTGATGACATACAGCCATATGTCTGTAATCCAGGGCTTGATAGTCCGAGGCAGGAGGATTATGAGTTCAAGTCGGTCAGTTAGCCAATCAATCAATATACAGACAAAAGCAAAACTTGCCCCCCCCCCCCAAGAAAGCCCCAGCAACTGTTCAACATTGAGATAAATCCTGTGTGTATGGAGAAGTTGGCTTAACTTGTCTGCCAGGAATGGATTTTTAAGGGCTTCTATTAGTTTGGGGCTCTGTGGTAAGAAGTATTGACCTCTCAAATAATCTTGTTTTACGAAAAAGTATTCTATAAAGGAAATGTTTCTTTGCTGACTTTCTATTATCTATGTAAAACCGGAACTCATTCTTTCCTTGGGGACACCTCTTTCAGTAACTGAACTGTTAGCCTTTAGGAGTTCAGGCCTATGGCAGCTGACACAAGTTAGCAATGTGGAGTTGGGGGTCTGAGATCCAGTGGGAGCTGAGTCCCCATGATCTCTGACGCCTCTCGTTGAGGGCAAGGACTTAGACACAGACGCATGCCCTGCCACAGTGCCTTTGTTGAGATGATGCAGTCAGCAGACACACAGTAGACATTCTAACAGGCCTGGGGCAGTGCTCTGTGAGGTTGAGGTGTAGTTTATTTGTGAGGACACAGTCCAAGGGGGATGGGTGAAAGATTCCTGCAGTAAGACATCAGAAGCGCCCATAGGACATGGTGGACTTGGATGCTGAGGAGAGAGAACATTCCAAGTAAAAGAAATGACAGCAGCCAAGAGAGGTTGAAAGGAGCCCAGAGTAATAAGGAGCTGCTAAAAGAAAGGGTGTTGATGAACCAGTGGGTCCTGATGGAAGACCAGAAGGCAGGGCAAAGGGGGCAGGATTGTACTGGTTATGTAGCCAAGTGTGTGAAGCTCAGGGACTGGCCCTGAAGTGTGTCCTCCCTGGATACAAACGGGGATGTAGGGTGTGGGCTCATGAAGGAGGTCGCTGCTTAAAGCAGAGAGGTCTCCGTTGAAAAAGCCATTAAGATGAATGGTTGTGGATGCCGCCGCTGATGGAATCTGGGGAGAGCCCTGCTCCAGGAGGCTCTCTCGGGGCTTGTGTAGAGGTTTGCCTCCTTTCCGGCGCCCTTTCACCTCTGGCATAACTGGCCAGAAAGTTTGGGCGCAGGCCTACGAGGGTGGCTCAGTAGATGAGGTGCTTGCCATTCAAGTGTGGGGGTCCAGAGTTCAGCTGGGTCCTCAGCTGGTGTAGTCACTGTGGCATCAGGCCAGAGAGGAGACCTGCCCTCACGGAGATGCGTCGCCCCTTTGCAGCCAACTGTGCAACTGTGTACTCTCCGAGCTACACCTGAGATCCAGAAGGTCCCTTGCAGTGTTGAATCAAAGCACTGCAGTGAACTTTTCATGTCTGCTGCCTTCAGTTCTACTGAGGCGTCTTGTGTTTTGACCGGTTCGCCATGCACATAACGTCAGTACTGGACACTTGGGAAATACTGGCTCCCCAAGTTACATAGATCTCTGAAATGTTGATTTGTCTCATCGTAAATGTAAAAAGTATTTGTATCCACAGGAATGTTATCTGAAAAAGTCTTTGAGTACAGTATTGGGAATCTGTCAAGTTCATAGTGCAGCAAACAAGTTTTCCAAAATTTTAATGGTTGCTTGAAAGCATGAATCTTATCACTGGCTAAAAATACTGTCAGCCTTTCCTTGAAGTATCAGCTTGACTTTGTTCATTTCCAAGAAATAGTCTGCCAAAGGCCCACATTTGACTGGCCGTAATTTACAAGTTATCCTTTCAATTAAAAGTAATACACCATGAACAAGTGGCTTGTTGGCCTCCAAGCAAACAGTCATATGTGTCCTTTTCCTTAGCATGGCTGCACACTGCAGCAGTGGCAGAAAGACCTGCATACAATAGTTCATCACCTACAACAGCAAAAACATTTATTCCAGGATCAATTTTCAATAAAATAAATATTTTTGGGGCTTTGACAGACATTCTTATTTTTTAAAAAATATCTTATTTAATTTTCTGTGCATTGATATGAAGGTGCCAGAATACATGGAACTGGAGTTATAGATAGTTGTGAGCTGCCGTGTGGTTGCTGGGAATTGAACCCAGGTCCTTCGGAAGTGCAGCTAGTGCTCTTAACCACTGAGCCATCTCCCCAGCCCCCTTGCCCGACATTCTTAAGTGAAACCAGCATGTTTTCTGGCCCTCATTTATTTATTATGTATGTATGTATGTATGTATTTGCCAGGGTCTCACTAAGTTATGTTCTAAGTTAACTCATCAGTTAAATTACCTTTCTTCTGTAAATAAAACTGTGATGCTGTTGGACTGTGAAGATGTGTCATGTTTAGCTGATGCCTTCCTGGCTCCTCTGTTGGCGGTGACGCTGCTGATTATCACCTGTCCTGGTTAGTTTATTTGTCAACTTGTTGAAAGCTAGATTCATTTGAGAAGAGGGAAACTTGAGTGACCTTTTAGCTTGACCTGTAGGACACTTTCTCAATTCATTAATTAAGAATTGGGAGGGCCCCGCCCATTGTGGGTCGCGTCGACTCTTGGAAGATAGTCTTGGGTGGTATGAGAAAGCAGGCTGAGCAGGCAGGGAGAAGCAGCTCAGTAAGCAGTACTCCTCCCTGACTTGGGCTTCAGCTTCTGCCTCAGGTTCCTGCCCCAGCTCCCTGAGTGGACTCGAGGTGTGGAAACCAAGTAAGCCTGTGCTTTTGACCATGGTGGCCGCTGTGGTGACACCATGGTGTGACAGCATTTACAATCCGTCCTTCTCGCTGCCACCACAGGTAGGCCTTAAGCCCTTTAGGCATCTGCATGAAAGTGAAGTTTGAACTTGTAGACCGGAAGATGCCTTGTCTGAGCCCCAGTACCCTTGATTCACGTGTAGCAAGTGATGGCTTCTGTTATCCGTGCTTCATGCCCCCTTCTCCTTTGCATATTCATATTCTTTTTCCATTTTTAGAGTGACTGGGGGACTGCTTGGCCTGATGATGTCCACCTTTGCCTTCACATATCGGAGAGGCCCTTGTTCTCCTCCGTGGGTACAGCTACTGCGCAGAATTAGGCAGCCATTTCCTGTTTCACTTACTGTTGTTTGCTTGTTGGTGTCTTTAGTGAGGAACATGGGTCATTGTTTTTACCTGTTTTTGTATGTAATAGTGCCTGGTCCATAGCAGTTTGGTGGTAAATAAATTAATGAAGGGAGGGGATCAAAAACCAGTTACAGCCAGTCTGGTCTATAAATTGAGTTACAGGACAACTAGGACTGTTACACAGAAAAACCCGTTCTGGAAAAACTACCCACTGCAAAACAAAACAAACAAAGAACAGTTACAAAGTCAAAGAGAGAGGAAATAATGAGTGAAATTTTTGAAAAAGGAAAAGAAGCCTTGAATCCAGAACTCAGAAGGCAGAGGCAGGCAGATCTCTGAGGCCAAGGCCAGCCTGGTCTACAGAGTGAGTTCGGGGACAGCCAAGGCTACACAGAAAAACACTGTCTTGAAAAACCAAAAAAAAAAAAAAAAAAAATTGAGAAAAAAAGGGGGGGGGGGGGGTGGGAGGGAAAGGAAGAAAGAGAGGGAGGTGGGAGGGAGGGAGAGAGAAAGAATAAAGAGTCGCAAATGCAAAGATAGGAAATGTTTTGTAATGGTTTTTAAAGAAGTTATTGTACTGCTGGGAGCTGGGTTGGGAAGGGGGTTATGAATAATGCCATGGATACTCTCATGTTGTGGCCTAGAGATGCCTGGAGAAAGCCATATGCTTCTGGAGGAAACCCGGCCAGAAGAGCAGAGGCCGTGGCCCACACCACAGGACATGGCAGTCTCTGTGCAGGACGGAGCGTCTGTGGTTGGAAGCCTCTGGCCCAGGCTGAGTTGTAGATTCCTCCCCACTATTGGCTGTTCCTGTCCTTCTGTCCTTGGGCTGTGCCAGGATAGTGAGATTTTCCTGATGACTGGGCACATTTGGCATTTGGATCTTATGGTCACTAACAACCAGCAGTTTCCTATCTCCTTTGGTTGAGATGACCATGGCATCGAGCAGGGAGCAGTGTCAACTGTTCCCTCCGATTCCTGGGTGCCTGGGAGGAAAGGAAAAGGGAGCCCTGACAAGAGCTCCGTTAATGTCGCGTGCTTTACTGGTGCTGTTCTGGGCCAGCTTCTCACTCATCAGCAAACCTCAGGCGATTGTAAGCTCTCTATAGACAGAGGAGAGGAGCCTGCATGAACCACGTGGGTCTGATGCCCAACAAGCTGGGATTTGACGCAGAGTCTCTGGGTCCAGAACTTGTGCGGGTTCTGCTCGTGGGGTCACTCTCTCTGCACTCTGTGGATGTTTTTCAGGCTATATAAAACTTCTTCTGGCCTTGTTTATACCAAATTGGTCATTTCTTGAGGCTGTGTGCGTGTTTTATTTTGTTTATTTATTTTTTGAGGAAAATCTGAAGTTGTCCTCTGAATGTTACTCATCCTGCTTTGGTGGTTTCTTGTTCTTAACTCTAGGGCCAGTGTGGATGGAGGGGAGCTCCAGTCCTCTTTCACTCTGAGCCATCTCCCTAGCCTGGCATTTGCAGGGTTGGAAGTTTGTTTAGGGTTGGAAAGGTGGCTCAGTAGGTAGCGTGCGTAGATGTCCATAAAGCAGGTGTGGTGACAGCTGCCTTTAAACCCATCCTTGGCCGCATATTGATGCCAGCGTGGGGTGTGTGGGACCATCTCAGTGGAGAAGAGGTTTTGTTTGTTTTAGTTTGCTTGTTTTAATAATCATCCCTACTAGCAACCATGACAAATGGACTATGGAAAGAATGTCACTCCTGCAAGTCTATAGTATGCTGGCTTCTGTCGATCTTACTGTACAAACACCCAAAAAAGAAAACAAGCAGAACAAGCCTTCTTCCCAGTAACTTTTTATTTTTAATTAATTTTTTTCTCTTCACTTTACATCCTGGTTGTAGCCGCACCCCCCCCCTTCCCTCCCATTACCACACTCCATCCCTCCCTTCCCCTTCCCCCCTCACCTCAGCCTCAGAAAAGAGGAGCTCCTTTTCCGATCCACCCCAGCTCATCAAGTTGCATCGGGACTGAGCATATCCGCCTTCCCTGTGGCCTGGCAAGGCAGTCCCTCCAGGGGGGGTGATAAAAAAGCTGGCAAGTGAGTCCCTGTCCAATGCAGTCCCCACTTCTTTTACTAGGAGACCCACATGAAGCCTAAGCTGTCCATCTGCTCCATCTTTGTAAGGTGTTCCCAGAAACTCTAAAACATACATATTTAAAACAGAGCACGATCAGGTGAGTATATGGATATCAAAAGGCTTTTTTTCAACTCCTATCTCTCCAAGAGCACCCTCCCAGGCTGGCTTTTACAGCCTCCTTTTTTCAAATGTCAGTTATTCATAGAGGCTAAGCTGGCCAGCCTGAATCCTACCCAATACCTGGCCGTGCAGTTGGAGGATTGAAGTCAGTTCTAAGTTCTGCAAGACAAAAAGAGATGAGGTGTGCTTATCCACATGCAAAACAAGGCAATTTTATAGGTCGTCTGGAGGTGATGAGGAAAAGAAGTCGACATAAGCACAGCGTGGATGGTTACCACGGGCTGTGTGCACACACCAGAGGAATGCTCTGGTTTGTTTCTGGAACATCCGAATTGTGGTTGAAGCCTATCTAAGGCAGCAATAAAGCTCACTCCCTGATCTTGGGTTCCCGTGGTACATTTCCAGAAGCGTCAGTCTTTGTTGGGAAAAAGAATACGCCCACCCCCACCCCAAACACCATTGCTGATGTCAGTGAACTTGAGGGCAGAGGCAGCCCCACCAGGCGGATACAGCAGAGCTGTCTCAGGGGGAGCCCCAAGTGGCAGGCCTGAGGGGAGACCAGAGACGGGAGTCACACCCAGGAAATCTTTTGTTTGTTGTGTTTTTTGAGATAAGAGCTCAGCCTTCTAGCTGGCCTGAGCTCACTGTGTAGACTAGGATGGCCTCGAACTCACAGAGACGCACCTGCTTCAAGATGGGGACTACTCTACTCAGCCTTCCCAGGCTTCTTAAGAGGATGAGGCAGATAAAGCAGTTGGACCTACAAGTTTTTGCACAGCTGCCGGACATCCTGGCCCTTGGAATCACCTTAGCTTGTTGGCTGGTTGTACTTTTTGTTGATTTTTATGGGCTTTTGGCCTTTCATCCTTGACTCCATCTGTGTGTGCCAGGAGGTGAGGGGAGAAAATAAAGCAAAGCACGAGTTAAGAATACATTTGATTGCTTGATAGCAGCCCTGGCTCTGAGCCTGGCCGGAGTAAAGGTTAAAATTGTTGGCCTACCTCATAGCTTACAGTTGAGTTTGCATTAGATGTCCTTGTGATCTGTTGTCTGGTGTGGTGGATGTTGGGCCGACCAGCGAAATATTTGCTCACAGTCAATGGTACTAGGATCGTCTTGGGCTGCTGTAGGTGTAGGGTGTCCCCCTGAATCTCTGTCTGTATCTTACGTTTGTAAATGCAAAGTACAAAGCAATTTTATGTCTTCTCTCTTGCTAAGCTGTTTGGCCCTTTTCCTTTTGAATTCATGCATATTTTTAGGAAATAGAAGTGTACAGTAGGTGTTCTCCTTCAGCTGAAGGACTTTGAGCGTGTTTCCCTACAAGGCGCATCAGGCTCCCGCTGTTGGACACGCCCACACATAACTCCATCAGTTTATACATAAGCTGACTTTAGTGTTAACCCATTTGTCTGTCTATAGGATGCTATTTCTTAGACTATGGAGTGCACGAGTGTGTTATTAGGGTCTCTTTTTTTGTGGTTAACTTCTTTTTGATCTATTAAGGATTTCCTGGTGATTTCAGTCATTTTGTAATTTATGGCTCATCTTATAACAGGTATTGGTAATATTAGGATGGAAACATTTATACAAGAGGAAATAAAAGTCAAGGAAGCAGGTAATTGAGCGATTTATCAGCCTTAGCAGACAATGCTTCTGATAGCAACATGGTGGCCATGGTAAATTTATTTCTGATTGCTCAAAGGGACAGATTCTATATGCCTTTTGTGCATACAGAGGTACTCAAGAGGGTAAAGGAGAGAGTAATCTGTCCATGGACTTACCAGAACAGCTGGGTTTTTAGGCTGGCCTTTTGGTGGGTGGATTCACGAAGTGTTTTAAACTGTTCCTTGGGTGCGTGTTTGCTACCGTCTATGTAAGGCCGAGTTTATTTTCGGTTGTTGCTGGCTGGAGCTTACTAGGTAACAGGAGGCTGCACACAGGATGTCTTTTTCTACATCCTTCACTTGAATGATATTTGGTGGTAGGAAACAAAAACGTGTTAGTCCGTTCATATCACTGACTTTCTGGCCTCAGGGGGTCAGCTCCAGGCAAAAATAGCCGACTTAGCTGAAGAGGACATTGTTGAGCATGAGGGCTAGTTTTAATCGTCAGTGTGACACAATCTACGATCACTTGGGAAAGGGGTCTCAGAGGAATTGTCTGGCTGAGGTTGGTCTGTGGTCGTGCCTCAGAAGGGTTTTCTTATTTGTGTTAATGGAGCTGGGAGACCCCAGCTGAATGTGGGTGGCACCATCTGATGGGCTGGTCTCTGGAATGAAGGAAAGACAGAGGGACCTAAGCTCCAGCAGGCATGCGTTACCCTCGACTGTGGGTGTGATGGGACAGCTGTTCCAATTCCTGCCACCTTGACCTCCCCGAAGCCATGGGCCGTAACCTGGGATTGAAAGTTTCCTCATGAGTTGCTTTTGTCAGAGGATTTTATCACTGCAGTAGGAGGCAAAATGGAGACACGGATAGTACAGCTTAGAATTCAGATGTGAAAAAAATCCATAGGAACATCTATTTTAAAGAAAGTTTTACTTCTATGTGATGAGTGTTTTGTTTGTGCATCATATGCATGCCTGGCGCTTGCTTGATGTATCTGGAGCTGAAGTTACATACCGTTGTGAGCTGCCATATGGATGTTGGGATCTGAACTTGGGCCCTCTGGAAGAGCAGCAAGTGGTCTTAACTGATGAACCATCTCTCCAGCACCCAAAGGAACACCCTAAGAGTGTCAGTTTTCTGGGGCTGCCATAACAGGGTATCAAATAGGTGGCTTAACTTTCAACCTTTAAATAAAGATTTTATTTCTTTTTGTGCATGTGTTTGTATGTTTGTTCATGAGCACACATATGTCATGGCATGTGTATGGAGGTCAGGACCACTTTCAAAACTTCATTCTCTCCTTTCACCTTTCCGGTCTGGGGGACCAAACTCTAGTTGCCAAGTTTGGCAGCTCCTTCACTCACAGAGCCATCTCTCCAGCCCAAACTAGTGTTTTAAACAGTAAAAAGTGATTGCTTGTCTCCAGTTAAGGGAGTGGAGCGTTCATGGTCAGGCAGTCAGTAGGGCAGTGTGCTTTCTGAAGGCCATCCCCAAGCTGCCTCAGGAGTCTGTCTAGCTTCTGGAAGCTCTGTGGCTGTGAGAGCCTCCCGTTTACAGCCTTTAAGTGTTGTCTGCCTCAGGGTCCAACCTTGCTCTTTTTAGGGACCTCATTCATCTTAGATCTGGGAGTCACCCTAATGACTTCACCTTAACTTGATCATGTGAAAAGCCCTGGTCATGTGAACTAGGGTTGGTTAGCACCTGAACATCCTCTGAACGGAGTTCAGCCTGTGACGTTAGGTTTTATCCAGAGTTTGCACACAGTTTAATTTTTTATTACAGTGAATTTATTGTGTATATGTTGTGTGCCTTGGCATGTCTGCAGACATCAGAGGACAGATTTTGGGAGTCGACTCTCTCCCCTGTAAGTGGGTCCTAAGGATCAAGCTCAGGGCAGCAAGCTTGGTGGCAGGCTCACTTACCCCAGGGTCACTCGCTGGCCCTGCACACAAGTTTCCGTGAGTCTAGTGATTGTCATCTGCTTATTGAAGACAATAACTACAAATATTGAAGAAAGAGTCTCTGCCTTGGATGCAGTGGAGAACCCCCAAGTCTTCAAAAGAACTATTAAAGTAAGAATCAAAACTTGAAATCTGCAGGTGGGGTCTGGGGAGGTGGCTCGGTGGGCGTCACCCTTGATGCACAAACATGAGGGCCTGAGTTTGGATCCTCAGTGGCCACATAAAAGCCATGATGCCTGCTTGTAGCCCTGGTGCTGGGGGCGGAGACAGAGGGATCCCTAGAATGCATTTATCAACATGCAGAGACAAAGCACTGAACCCGGCTCAAAAATGAGGTGGACAGTGAGGGAAATCGATGTCCATTGTCGTCCTGGCTTCCACACCAGCCTGCATGGGTGTGTGAACACACGTGCACATCTCTACACCTCGAGCCTCCACAAATCTACAAGTGCTTGAAGCCAATTAATTAACGTCGGTGCAAGACGCTGATGATCCCAGTGGCTCCCGAGGCACACCTATGTATTAGACACACAGTGATAATCTCAACCTGTAAATGTTTTTGTTTGTAGCATACGCATTCTAAAATCCTGCCAAAATGAAATATATATGCAAAAAAAATACTGTGTACCTGATCCTTTGCAAAAATTTAATTTTGCCACGGTGCTCCTTGACTTTTCACTCTGGAAGTCCGCACGAGTAAGCAGTTCTTGGAGCCTTGGTTTCTCATGAAGTTTGCTGACATATGTCAAACGTTTGCCATGGTAGCAGGCATGTCTTCAGCGTTCCATTCATTCAATAGATCTTTATTGGTAGCGTGCTGTGTGCCAGGGCTTGGTCTAGAATTCACTCACTCACTTAACTATGATGGAGAGGCACCAGCATGCTGTAATGTGATATGAGCTGGGTGGGGACGCTGGAGCTTTGTCAATCAGCCATGAGATCTTTGGCGCACCACTGCCATCTCGGGGCCTTGCCATTAGAAACAGGTTTCCAAAATCATAAACAAGTTTTGAATTTACAAATTGTTCTGAAGTTCTATTGGACAAGCCCGGATACTTCTCTGTGCTTTAGTTTTGGTGGTCACAGGACTGGCCGCTGTCTGCTTTCTGATTGAGAATACCTGGGGCAATGAAGCCACTTCCACTGAGTCCACGGCACTTTGCTGGGTGTTTTCCTATGTTTTTGTTCTTGTGGTTCTGTTTTTGAGGTGTTTCATGCAGCAGGCTAGCCTGGAACTCCAGCTCTTCTTGCTTCCACCTCCCAAGTGCTGGGATCCCAAGCTCATAACCACACCCAGCATTCCCTATATTCTGGTTTCCCCAAGCAGGTGGGTCTCCACAGACACGTGGCATCTTGAGAGCATGTTTTCCTTGGCGGTTTGTGGGAAACACCCGGTGTTATTAAGGAAAGGGACAGGGCTCTGTCTAGGAGGCAGAACTGGTAGGAATGCTAATTAAAGCCATTTGAGGTGTCCAGGAGAGGCTTCTAAGTCAATCCTGGGAGCTCCTGGGGTCAGGGTCAGAGGGGCCGCCGCCTTGACTGGGAAGGAAACTTGGGTGGTAAGTTTTTAAAATAGGTTCTTTTCTTTGTTCCATGTTTGACTCGCACGAGAAAAACAGCATCGTAGATTCCAATTTTGAAGATGGTTTTAATTGCCATTATTGATAGGCACTACTTCTCCAAATCTTAGGGCTTTTCTTCCCTTTGACTCATGCCTTTGAGAAATAGTGAGGGCCTGCTTGGACTTGGCACTGTTCCAGGAGATGGGGACACAGCTACAAATGAAACAGATCTGCTTTCCCTGTTGTTGATTGAGGGGTTACCTGAAGACCTGAGGACATTGGCCACATGAGTATTTGGGAGATAAAGGGTTTGTGACAAAGAGATAAACAGTCACAAAGGCCATGTGGCAGCACTTACACCCCTAGTCCGAGAGAGTGGTTGCAAATGATTTCACGGGTATGCAGGTCATATAGACTTAGAGGTCTGCGATTGTATGCCGATGAACACAAGAAGCCTTGTGGAGCCTTTGAACATTGGGAATCCTGGGATATGACATATTCTTGAAAGCTTCAGTCTGGCTGCTGGTTGAGACTCCCAACTAGAACAAGACTGCTTCTATGGCCCTGGCAAGGAATGGCGGTCATATCCACTAAGGTGGTCTTGGAAGAAATAGAGAAGACAGCCAAGACAGGAACCTAACAGAATAACAGAATCTATGAATGAGTGACATGTGATAGGAACAGTGAAAAGTGGCAGGGAGGCTTGGTGGGGCTCCGAGCCTTTGTATTGGAGAGACGGACAGTGGCCGTTTCTGCTGAGATGGGTGTTTTGATGAAGGAGCTGTCTGGTTCCTTGGCCATGGGGAGACGCTCCTTATCTGAAAATGTTGAACCTGGCTTACTAACTGGGTTGGAATTCATTCAAAGACAAGGAGTGATGTGTTTATCTTTGTTACCTCTTTCTACCAAGCCCTGAAGACCTACAATGGCTCCTTCTTTCAGGGCTGCTCATTTAAGGTTCTTAGGCCTCAAAGGGATAATTTAGACTTTGGCAGATGTGTTTTTGCTCACATCATAAAACTGGTGGAGAATAGCTCTAGATGCTGCAGAAGAAACTTATTAACCGGCGTGGCGGGGGTGGGTGGCTTTTGTTTTCCGGGCATCTGTTGCCTGGCTTTTCTTCTGTGACCCACATTGAGCCCACTAGATCCCGCCCTCTAGCGTCAGTGATAGGTCCGGGAAGGGAATGTGACCACCAGCAGGCCAATCGGAAGAGGAAAGACCTTTTACTCTTGGATACTCTAGGAGAGTGAAAATCCAGAGAGCCTGCAGCCAGGTTTTTGCCTCTTGGGAAAAGTGGTCTAAGGCATCTCTGTGCTTGCAAAAACCTATCAGATCCCAGCCCCATTGTGGCCTTTGCCTTGAGCAGAAGCCACCCAGAAAAGTGATCTTGCTCCGTAGTCCGGCCACCTGGCAGTAGCTCGCCGCCACCAGAGAAGTCGGAGCTTGCTCTTTCATGGAGCAGGGTCTCCAGAGAGGCTAACTCCCTGCCTCTGTCATGTAGTGGAGTGGCATTTTAAGCTTGTGGGTGTGAGGGCATCAGCGGACATGCTTACCTTCGGTGAACCAACAGTGCCCGTCTCAAATGGAAAGAATGCTCCACATTGGGTTAATTGAATGCTCCACATTGGGTTAATTATCCACACACACACTACCCCAGTATTAGCCTTATTCACACACATAAAAAAATGTTTGATTTTGGTTCTTCGCAGAGGAACAAGCCTGTGTGGGGGTGATGGTTTTCAACAGCTAGTGCCATTTCCAAAGTTGCCTATACCGCTGAAACTAACTGCTCCCCTTTTTGGCAGTGGCGGCCTTGTGACCCGAATCCTTGCCCGTCCCTGCTCTACCGTAGCCTATAAACTGCAGGGCTCCACTTTGGGCCATGTGAATTCTGAGAACATTTCCTTATGTCTTTGTTGTATTAGTATTAGTAGGGGTTTGGCTGCTTGTAGCGTGCCCCCACTATTAGCCAGCATGAAGCCCCAGTCCCATCCTCAGTGCCACAAACATCTGTAACCCCAGCATGCAGAAAGGAGAGGCAGAAAGAAGTCACTCTTGTCCACACAGCAAGTGTTCTGCTTTCATTTTTGTGATAAAATATCCTGATCAAAACCGGGAGAAAGGGTTTATTTCAGCTCAGAAGCCTGGGTTCCAGCCCACTGTTGCAGGAAGTCACAGTGCACATACTTGGAACAGCTGTCAGTCACTCAAGATCAAAGAACGAATAAAGACAAGCATGGTTACTTGCTTTCAGCATGACTTCCCACTCACACGAAGTTCTAGACCCTTTGCCTAGGGAGTGATGCTGCCCAAAGGGGGCTGTCTCTCCCCTATCCATTAGCTTGATTGAAACAACTCCATAGACATGCCCACAGACACAGATTCTAGGCTGTGTAGAGTCGACAAGTAAATCTAACCATCACAGTGAATTCGGTCAGCCCGGAATACCCGAGAGCCTGTCTCAAGGAAACAAACAAATAAAAACCCCTAAAAATTAGCCTAAGCATTGGTTTTGCCAGTTGCTTTTGTAGTACAGCTCCTTCAACTTCACACATCACTTTTGTATAATGTTTCATGTAAAAAATGACTGTTTGATCTGCAGCAAGTATTATGGGTACAGTCAGTCATGCCGGGAGATTTGTAAGCGCGAAAGGCAGGTCTAGATATTTACCTCAGGTGGATAGTAGGAAGGGAGTTGGAAGGTCTTTACAGGGAACCAAGCTGGTTGGTAGATAGCAGGTGAACATAGCTGAGTGTTACCGAGACAGTCACTGTTGACCCCGGTCAACTTCTCCTAGTCTTAAAGGCTGGTGGATCTGTGTGTGAGGACCACTGATAGGAACGATATGTAAGTGGGCTGAGAAATGGGGCCTGCAGGTTCTGTGTGCCCTTGCTTTACCCTGACTCCAGAGGCTGGAAATTAATAGGGAATTGTATATGCTGTTTGTCTATCTGCTCCCCAGCCTTCTAAATAAGGATGCCCCGAGCTGAGTGTCATCCCAATTAAATGCATTTGATAAAAACTTGGTCACTTTGAGAAGAGGAGGTGCAGAGACATTCTCTTCTGTGGACACCAAAGAGTTCTGGATATCAGCTTACCCGATTGCTGCTTGAGAGCTAAATTATAAATAATTTGTTAGGTGCTAGAAGTTTGTTTTGTTTTACTCAAGAAAGAAGTACTCGCAATGTAGAAACAGAAATGTGTTTGGTGTACTTTCACTCCGTAATTGCAGAATTTTTATTCTTAATTCTTTGACTTTCAGATTTTCAGAGGGAAAACACACACACACACACACACACACACACACACGTACCTGCACACTGTCTCGTAAATCTGACAAGAAATAGTGCAAGTCTGACAGTCTAGACAGAGATTGTTGGAGGAATAATAATGGAAACAACTTTTTTTAGAGGTTAAAGTAATATGTTTACTAGAGTTATTTGCATTGGCCATGTGGAGGCTTCCCCAGGATGCCTTGGTTAAGAAAGCTGTGAAAGCCGCAGGAAGCTTTGCCAGGACCTTGTCCTGCTCTGCCATTTCCTAGGCTGATTTCATGCTGGTTGATGGACAAGAAGATGGAGGTGTCTTTTTTGCTGCCGGGGCCCTCCTGGATTCCGAGAAGTGAAAGTCAGGAATTACATGTCTTGCACTTTGTGGCATCCGCAGGTCCCTCTAGGGAGTCTTTCCTCAAGATGCACCAGGACAGGAGTTCCCTGCAGCTGGACCAGTACAACCTCTACGAGCCCGTGCTTGATACAGAGGAACTCACAAACAAAACAAAAATAAAAACAATTTCTAGGGGGGTCATGGGGGGTCATGGTCTTATAGGCAGAGTGTGAATTCTGGTCATTCCTCAACCTCTTTACGTACCTTACATTTATCTTCTAAAGGCCTCCTCTACTTTCCAGTTGACCTCGAGGATGCCGGAATAATTTTAGCTCATTTTCCTCTCAAATACATGCTCTTTCTCTTTTGAGGGGTTGTGTTCAAACCCTCTGGTTATTTGAATAGCACAGACATAGAAACAGCCAGAGAAGTGACTGTGGTGTAGCACTGAGTCTTCTGGGGGAGCAGAACCAATGGAATGGCTGCATATCACAAAGGTGACTTATTAGATGGCTTACACAATACTTCCTGTAGTTCGGCAATGGCCATCTTCATACTGGAGAGGCTGAGGATCTAGTAGCTACTCAGTGCACAAGGTTGGATGTCTCAGCAGTCCCTGTCTGGCACTGAAGGACTAAAGGGCTATAGCAGCAGGGAGTGTCACAAGTCTTTGGTCCATATTAAAAGGCGGAAGAAGCTAGGGTCCATCACTCAGCCAAGGATGGCAGCAGCAGTAGTAGCAAGAAGGTCAAAGCGTCACCAGCAAGAATGAAGCCAGGCAAGCAAAACCAGCCCTGCTTTTCCCTCAGACCTCTTTGGTGTTCCCTCTTTAGTCAGTTCTTCCAAGATATCCTCTCACAGACCCCTCCGGCCCTCAGAGGTGTATGTGTTGGTTAATCCCAGATTCAACCAAGTTAACTACAATGATTGTCCATCACATTGAATAAGGAGTGCTGTGAATATCCCAGCTCTGCATAGCTCAGAGGAACATGGATCTCTGTGATTGCATCTGCTTGGAATGGGAATCGGGTGCTTGAGAAACACACAGGCATTTAGGGGCATACAGCACTCTGTGAAATTCTTTGTTCACTCGTAACAATTCTTTGAGGTCATGTTTTGGCAAATTTAGGAGGATGGCCTTATGTGGAGATAAGTGTTAGCTGTGTGTCTCATTTGAGAGGCTTTGATGCTTGATATAATTACTCTGATCGGATAACTCCCTTAGTTTCTGGTCCACCCACTCGCTTCAGGAGGGATATTCCTCTGCTCTGAGGATGTGGAGGGACTTAGGAAATGTAGCCATGCTTTGGCCTTTTGCCATAAGATGCACTGAACTCTTTAGGTAGTTGGGTCAACTTCTGCCTGCTATGACAAAAAAAAAGTCAGAAAGGGAGAGGAGAGAATAAAGTATAGGGGTAAAGGATTCTCTCCTCAGCATCTCCAGATAGGGAGTGAATGGTCTTTATGTGGAATGACCTCCTGCTGATTTCAGATTCAACCAATGGAAGGGTGGCTGGGGATGTCAAGGAGGGCAGCCAACCTCTAAGAACTTCCTGGCAGAGCTATCCTAGAGGCCCTTGGCAGACTCCTGGTTAGCAGAGAAGCCCTCTAGAGGAATTTTAATCTAGCACCGTGGCTAGCACTCTGGCTGGAATACACATGTCCTCAGCACACACCTTTTAGTTTGTAGAAGGAAGCACCCATGTTTAAAAGTGATGTTTTATTGAGAGGCAGACAAAGTGACAAATGTAGACATAGGATAAACCCAAGAGGGAGGACTTGAGAGCAGCACAGGGAGAGGGAGAGAGAGAGAGAGAGAGAGAGACAGAGAGAGAGAGAGAGAGAGAGAGGATGCAGTTTTACTGGGATAGTTTTACAGAGGCAGGTTGAAGAGAGAACAAGCTAGACACAGGTGAAGACAGAACGAGGTAGATAATGAGAAAAAGCCAGAAGATTAGAACATATTGTCAAAGTTTAGTATGAGGACAAGCAGAATGATTCAGTCAGAGGCTGAGAGAAGCCAGTTTGAATCAGTCAGCTTGAAGAGGAGTTTGAGCCAGACCAGCTGAGTTGAACCAGCCAGCCAGAGTTCAGAAAGAACTAGAAAGGGTGAGCTTATTCAGCACTAAACCTCCAAGACAACAATTATAGCAGGTGATAAAAGATACTTTTACAGAGCCCTGGGCCAAGGTGCCAGAGATTCAGGTCTTTGCTTCTGATGTTAGTAGTAGACAGCCATATGACACTGAGTTAACTGGCTACCTTTATTGTATTTCATCATCTCAGGGAAATGACGAGATTGGATGCCTGTTTATAACTTTCTAGGTTTTCAAACCCTCATTTCATGGATCCTCTTATTAACCCTTACTGTGCTGACTCAGTACCAGTGTTGACTATATAGTGCTCCACAAGTATGATAATAGAACCCCAACACACTGTAGTTTGGATAATGTATTTTTTCTGTTCACTCATGTAATGTGTACAATGATTGAAGAGTCAGCTAATCCTTGCTATAATGACTCTTCCAATGTTCTACTTTTCTTACTGTATATAGTAAAGATCCCAAGTTATTGTTATTATTTTTTGAAGTATAAGGTATTTAATCTGAACTCAGGACAGATGGTGTGTGAAAGATACCTAAAATTACGCATATTGTTGGGGTTGATGTTGACTGATTGAGGTTTGGCAAGAAGCACCCCTACTCCTGGGAGCCATTGGGGAAATGAGGAGTCCAGGGACACCAGTGATTTCAGGACATAGAAAATGTATAAATCAACCGAGAAAAGGGAAATGTAGCAAATGGCAAGGAACTGGTTTTAACAGAGAAAATTTAATTTTAGCAGTTTCTTTTTGAACAAAAGCAAATTCCATTTGATATTTTATATTTTCTTGATAACTTGAAAGGTCTGGGAAAGGCGCTGCAGAACTTTCACCTAGTGAGAGAATTTGTCATTTGTGGCAGCTCCTCTCTGAACAGCACAGGGAAGATCAATGTGTTCACTTGTGTAGTTAAATTTCTGAAAACCAACAGTGTGTGATGGTGTTGGAGCTTAGTGTCAGGAAAAATTTGGTGTAGTCTCCAAACACTGATGAAACTGCTGGGGACCAGGCTCCCTGCTAGGCTCAAAGTGGGGTATGCAGGTAAGGGGCTACAACCTGCCTCCAAGGAACATTTCCTTCCTTCTGGAAGGGGATCAGGTAGCAGGTCTTTTAGAGTGATGTGAAGCAAGTGTCAACAAAACACTCAACGCCCTTGGACTAGTCACCAGCTGTCACCGAAGGAAGCCCCTTCCATCCCTCCCTGTGCTTTAATCCCTGAGGTGGCCTCCTGCTTCACTTTTCTAACTGCAGCTTGTTTCTCGTGAGGCAGCCAGAGCAGTCACCCACTGGCATCATGAGCCACATACTCTGAGGCATCTGCCCACAGCTTCCAGTGCTGCCAGCTTCGAGCTCACAGCAGGTCATTGATCTGCATATGACATCCTCATGCAGTTGACAAACATCCACTCAAGCAGGCACTGCCCATTGGCCCTCCTTTCCCTGCTTCTCAGCCCAGCCCTCACTGCAGGCTACATGCTGGCCCCTTAGAGCTAGCTTCCTTGGAATGCTGCGGTTGAGAGCTCTGTGCTGCGAAATCTCATGCCAGGGTCACTCTCCCAGCCTCCACATCTCCTTGCCACCTTGTCTGAAACTGCAGCTTCCCTGGGATCCTCCTCCTCACAGTCTGCAGTTCTTCCCATTGCACTAACCACCCTCCTGCCCACAGCATCACCTGTTAAGTGTAGTTTAGCGTCAGTCTTCCTCTGCTGAGTGAAATCCCTAAGAAGGCAGGACCATTGTTTTGTTAAATGTTGTTCAATTTAGAACAGTCTAGAATAATGCCTGACACACATTAAGCACACCGTAATTACTTGTTGAATGAGTGAGTAGGAAGGAGAGATTGATTCTGTGGGACAATTTTAAGAAAAGAATGTTTGGAGCTAGGCATTAGGGGTGATGGGCAGACTTGAGCCACTAGCTTTTCTGGGAGAGAGTTCCAGATGGAGGTCACAAGGGTGAAAGTGTGCCGGCACTCACCAGCATTCCTGGAATGTGAACTTCCACCTGACTAGCGTCTGGGGGAGGACCAGAGGGGCGGTGGATCCCCATATTGATGGATAGAAAAGAACCCCTGAGGACTTGTGAGGCCTAAAGAACAGCTTCCTCGTCACCACCCTTAATACGTGGCAAGAAAGCTGTGACTGTAGTCAGAACACGGGCATGTGAGTGGCACACATAACTCACTCAAGCCGCTGATGCCAACAAAGTTTGCTGATGAGATCTGATTTCTATGGAGCGCTTTTTTTTTGTTGTTTTCAAAACACGGTCACATGCTTATTGGAACTTAAGCTTCATAATAACTGGCCAAGAGTGTGGCCGTTAGTGTTTACACGCTCAGAGAAGCTTTATTAAAAACCAGATTGCATCTTGTACTGGAGGAAAGGAAGCCTCAAACCACCTAGGTGATATGCCTGAGGTCACTGGGCTAGGACGGGGCAGCTGCTTGCTGGCTCTGCCAGGCTCCTCTGTAGTTCTGACACTATCCAAGGGGTCACTGTGCTTGGTGTTTGCAAGGCTTCAGGCTTTATTTTGTTTTCCCCATTCATGGACAGCTGCGGGGGTTTTACCCAGCCGCTTCCTTCCTGGTAGTGTTTTTCCTCCTCTCTTTCTCGAGTTTAGCTCTTACCGAATCACTGCTGAAAAGACCATCTCGGGACTTGCTGGTGTTTGTGCCTTTGCCTGTTTAGCCGCTTACCTTGAGGCAGCTCTTGGTGTTCCAGCTCTGGTGTGGTTCTTGGGTGGAAGGGAAGGCTGTGCATGTCACCACCTCGCCTTTGGGGGTCTCAAACAAACTAGCCGTTCTCTGTGGGAGTAACCTGGTCTTCTTGATTCCCTCCAGATGTTAGTAGGCAGGACGAGGCCGAGGGAGATTTCAGCGAAGGAGAACACTGGTATGGGAACTCCTCTGAGACTCCATCGGAAGCATCCTATGGGGAAGTCCAAGAGAACTATAAGCTGTCCCTGGAGGACCGGATCCAAGAGCAATCCACATCCCCCGACACCTCCCTGGGCAGCGCCACGCCCAGCAGCCACACGCTGGAGCTGGTGGCCCTTGATGGTGAGGTCCTTCGAGACTCTCTGCAGTGTCAAGACCACCTTTCCCCCGGAGTGTCTTCTGTGTGTGACGATGACCCGCCTAGTTCCAATAAACCTCTGAGCAGCAACCTGAGGCGGCTGCTGGAGGCTGGGTCCCTCAAACTCGATGCCACAGCCAACGGCAGGGTGGAGTCCCCCGTGAACGTTGGCCCCAGCCTGTCATTTTCCCCGCCCTCCCACCATGCCCAGCAACTCAGTGTCCTGGCCAGGAAGCTGGCAGAGAAGCAGGACCAGAGCGACCAATACACCCCAAGTAACCGTTTCATTTGGAATCAAGGTAAGTGGTTGCCGAGCTCAACCACCACCTGCGGCCTGTCTCCAGACTCGGCCATCCTCAAACTGAAAGCCGCAGCCAATGCTGTTCTGCAGGACAAGTCCCTGTCCCGGACAGAGGAGAGCCTGAGGTTTGAGTCCTTTTCCTCCCCCTTCAGCTCCCAGTCGGCCAGCTCCACCTTGGCCGCTTTGTCTAAGAAAGTGAGCGAGAGAAGCCTCACCCCGGGTCAGGAGCACCCGCCTCCAGCCAGCTCTTTCCTGTCGCTGGCCTCCATGACCTCCTCTGCCGCCCTCCTGAAAGAGGTGGCCGCCCGGGCCGCGGGCAGCCTCCTGGCCGAGAAGTCATCCTTATTACCCGACGACCCTCTGCCCCTGCCGCCTTCTGAGAAGAAGCCAGAGAAAGTCACGCCCCCTCCGCCGCCCGCGCCCCCGGCGCCGGCGCAGCCTCAGTCCTTGGAACTGCTGTTACTTCCGGTTTCCAAGGGACGCGTCTCCAAACCCTCGAGTTCAGGTATGGAATCTTGCTCGGCCACGCCGCAGGGCTCTGTGACTGTAAACTGCCCACCGTGTCTCCTCTCAGCCTTTTCACTGGGGCTCCCCATCCAAGACGAGGCAGAAATCAAAAAGCAAGAACACAACAAAAATACTTAAAATGGACAGCATGATGGTCTTTCATGTGTGTGCCACACAAAGCCTTCACAAATGGCTGTGGTTTTGAAAAGTAATGAATAATCTTAGAGACGTGCAATAATACTCTGTCCCTTTCATGCACTTCCCCCACCCCTTACCAAGTTCGGACTAGGCACATACCAGATACATTTAATGGGGGAAGATCAAAGAGTGCAAGGCGTAGTGAACACAGAGGGGGAAAACACTGCTTTAGAAATAGTGGACGAGGGGAGGCCCGGCTGCCGCTGCCACAAATGGACTTTTGTATAATCACTAACTGCTCTGCCCTAATTGATCACAGCACACGCCTTTATGTGAGTATTTTTATTACGTTTTTGTGGAACGTAAGCTTTGTTCACCTATCCTATTCACCTGTAATTTCTTGTCAAACAGAATGCAAGAATTTCTTGCCCAGGCTTCATTTTGTTCCCATATGAAAGCTATGTGAGCGGCAGGGTAAGATCTTTTCCCAGGACACGGCTATCCCGTAGAGCCCTGGCACGCGCAGCCAGGTCCTCGGAAGGAGAGGTTCAGACACTGCCATGCCACCATGGTGGTGCCACCTCACGTAATGGTTTGCTCCAAAGCAGCATTTGTGATAAATGCCTGTTCCTGGGATGGGGGAAGTTTCAAATGCCTCTCAAGGATTTCCTGCAAAGCTGGGACAGGAAGTAGGCCATGTCCTCCATCATTGTGCGTGCTCTGGCATCTGCCAGTCACGGCTACACTGGTGAAGTGTGCTTGTGGTCACCCTTGATGACCAGAGTTAACATCAGTTTGGTGTACGTGGCACATTGAGTTATGGAATGAGCTAAGTGCTATAATTGTAATACTTTCTGTAGGCTCAGCGGGTTGGCTCTGTAGGTAAAGGCAACTGCCATAAACCTGAGCTTGATCCCTGGAACCCAAATGATGGGAGAAGAACATGACTCTGAAAGTTGTCCTCTGACCTCCGTGCATACAGCATGCACATGTCACACACATATACGTGTACATACATACACACACACACACACACACACACCACACTAATAAGTATGAAGCAAATAATAGCAACTTTGTAAACAAGTTAGACATAGTGACCTGTCATGCCAGCACTCAGACTGCAGACTTTGACCAGGCTGAACTCATAGTGAGATGCTGTTTATAAACAAGCAAGCCTGTGTGAACAGCAGAAAAGACCAAGAAAAGTGGGGAACTGGGACTTTGACTCAAGTACAGCTAATGGTCCACTCCTGAGTTCCTGGCTTATCCTTAGGGTAACCAAATGCTTATGCATTTTGGATTTCGTTTCTTCCAACTCCTCACCTTCCTTGCGATGAGAGAAATGCCTAAAACAAGGACAAGTACAGAGAGCCGAGTAATTTCTCAATAGGTGAGTCACTGTTGACTGGCAGTCATTTAGTGTAGGGAGGCAAGCCTGTATGTGAAACACAGTTGTGTAAGTGTTCTCCTTTCTGCTGATGGAGGCAGTGGGTTTTGGCTGGCATCAGTTTTTGGGAAGGAGTGGAAGAGTGGAAGGTAGTTGACTGGAGGCTTGGAAAGAGATGAGCGATAACGCCAGTCTCCTGAGGGCACACTGTGCCCCTTTATTATCTTAAAGTGCTCTTGACTGCAGAAGGCCAGGCCTGAGAAAGAGAACTTTTCACTGAATAACAGACGCATTGAGAAATGAGAAGGAAGTCGTGAGTACCCAGTGTAAGGTCAGCTTCTTGTTTGTTCTGCGGTAGGATGTGCCTCTGAGGAAAGCAGGCGTGTTTCTCCTTTAAGTGTGCTTAGCCAGCGTATCTGTGGGCTTTTCAGTGAGGGATGTATAAGAGAGATTTACTATTGCAATCAATGACGAGCAGTGAGCAGGCCAGTGAAATGAGTGCAAGGTTCTCCACCAAGCCTGATGACCTGCATTTGATCCCAGGAACCCACTTGGTGGAATGAGAGAATCTGTTCCATAACTTGTCCTCCGGCCTTCATCTGCGTCTGTGTCACACTCATGCACGCGCACACTCGCAAATATGCACGCACAGGAGTCATGAGTGCAGGTCTTACCACCCTGTCACTTTTTAGGCAAAGCCAAATCACACCTGACTCCACTTTACCACGAAACTAACAATAGACTGATGGCACATGCTCATAATCCTTACACTGGAGAGGCAGAAGCAGAGGGTTCAGAAGTTTGAGGTCATCATTGGCTACATAATGAGTTCAAGGTTAGTCTTGACCACATGAGATCCTGTATCGGGAAAAAAGAAAAAAAAAAAAACTACCCCAAACAGACAAATAGAACCCTCACTCCCACCTCCACAAAGAGACCACAAAGTCGCACACCACCCTGATTTCAAGAAGGATTTTTTTAAAAGCTGTTTCTCAAAATGTTACAAAAAAAATAATAAAAAAAATAAATAAAAGGCATACACAGTTGCCTTTGGAGTTGTGAAAAGCTGTGTGCTAGGGAATCTGATCCTGTCTCAAGTAATTTAGACACCAGACATTGCTTTGACCTTCTTCAGGTCAAGGGAGTCCAGATCATGAAAAAATAGTGTCTTTTAGGTCTGGTTTTCTTCTTTTTTTGAGCAAGATTCTGTTGTTGCCAGGTCATGGTGCGTTGAATTCCTTGAGAGCCCAGCGCTCGGTAGCCTTTCCGCCCCTCCAGAGAGCTGTGACACTTGAGGAGGAGGCTTCTTTCACATGACCTGCGCCCCAGCACATGCTACACCGCTCTTCTGAAAGGGGACGCACCAGAGGGAAGATGGTGTCCATTTGCTCTAAAGATAAATGTCACACATTGACTCAATTCTCTTTGAAGCCACTGTTCCCTCACAGCCCAGAATAAAAGAAATGGTTTTGATTTTCAAGACAAAGTTTCTTGTGGAAAGCCAACAGGAGTCTCAGGATGCCAGGTTCCTGGTTAAAGAAATAACAGGTGCTGTTTCGGAGAGAGGGTCTCCAAGACATTGTCTTAATGCCAAGTGAAATTTACATAGACTTCAAAGCACCCTGGCCCCTAGCAGCTTCAGATAAGGCTGTTCGCAACGCCACTCCATAGGGGTTTTCTGGGCTGCTGTTTCCTTTCATCTTCACGGGGTATTACTAAAATCATCATTGCAGGGGTTTACAAACTCGAGATGACCGCTCCCCAGCCTGCCGTTAGCGCCACAGTTGCTAGAGCCGTAATCCAGTACTGCTACATATACAGACTCATCTCGGAGACTCACTTCCTAAACAGGACTCATTCTTTGCTGCTCTCAGATGTTTTCAGATTTAAAAGTAGAATAGCTGTAGGTATCCGACTTCTGTCTTAGTTCTATTTAATGATTGTTAAGACACATCGATGATGTCACACTGGTTAGAATCTTGTTAGATACTGCTATTTCCACCCTAAGTTCTTGTCCACTGAAATGGCATTTGAGAGACACGCCCAAGAGATATCATGAAAAGATTTAAAGTCTGGGCTGGTGAGGAAGGTAGGTGGTAGAGTGCTTACCTACATGCATGGAGCCTTGGGTTTGATCTCCAGCACGATGGTACCTGGCTGTGGTGATGAATATCTGTTATACTGGAGCTCTGGATATGGAGATAGGAGAGTCAGAAGTTCAAAGTCTTCGGCTGTATAACATCTTTGTGGGAAGGTGAAACTACAGGAGACCCAAACAAGCCGATCTCAAAAAAACAAAAACAAAAATTTTAAATCTATACATGGAGTAAACTCCATGTACATTGTTAGAAAGGAAGGTTCATCCAATACGTATATGAACCAGTCAAGTTCATAGGCCTAAAGTGTTGGTGATAGTGTAATGGGCGTGGATTATGCACAGCCAGGGTCTCCCAGCTTCTGCAAATACCACTTGTGTGCATGGTAAGAGCCGTGTGCTCATTTACTCAGTTGCAAATTATCTTGACTTCCAGCCCATTCTAACGCAGGCCCTAGCCAGACGTTTGGTGGTAGAGCTTACGAAAACTTGAATGTGTTTTAATAATTCCTGAAATCTTTCAGGATTTCTTATTGTTGTTACTATTATTTAGCTCTGTGAAGTTCTGTTTTTATTGTTTTGTGGATTTATATGTTGACAATAGGTAGAATGCCAAACTGGAAATTAAGAGGTGCTCTGATCTCAGCCCTGTCTCTTAGGTGGCTGAACTTGAACAACACTTATTTCCCCAACTCCTCGCCCTGTTCGAGAGTATCCAGTTCTGTGTCATTATGTGCAAACCGAGATGTTTAGAATTGTCTCTAAGATTCCTTCCTGTTGTAATATCCCATGCGCTTTCTTACTGCTAATTTTCTAACTCTGTTCACTAACCCTCAACAAGCATTCTATCATCATCATCATCATCATCATCATCATCATCATCATCATCATCATCATCAT